>NC_059112.1:28362800-28686050 GCF_020740685.1 Jaculus jaculus | reverse complement strand
AACTTAAAGCCCATTTTTGTTATTTTTAAAAAGTGAAGAGATAGCTCTGTGGTTAAAGATGCTTGCTTGCAAAGCCTGCAGGCCTGGGTTAAATTCTCCAGTACCCACATGAAGCCACACACACAAAGTATGTCTGAAGTTTGTTTGCAGAGGCAGGAGGCCCTGGTGTTCCCATTCTCTCTCTTTCTCAGTGCACCCCCACCCCCGCCGCCCCGTCCTACCCTCTTTATCTCTCTCTCTGACAAATAAATAAATAAAATAATTATCCTTTCAAAAGTATGTTCCCTTCATTCATAGATTTCTTTCTTTTTGCTAGACCTACTCCTCTGGTTTATAATCATGTCCTGACAGGAGTCCCAGCTCAAGTAAGGCACAGAGAGCAACGCATCATACACACTATGGCATAAAGGAATTAATTATAGCAGTGACCTGCCACACCCTCTTTGAAAATCTGTCTCAGAAATTTTTGGCACTGAAGAAAACTGTCTAGCTTTCATTTCACATAAAATCTGACTTCTTTGCTTTCGCATTGAGACTCCTGACTGTGTGAACAGTCAGATCCTCACAAACACAGTGACTCAAGGAAGAAGTGTTGTAAGGCTGGAATCCAAAGTGTATGTATTAACTTCAGAGGCCATTAATGCTCTTAAAAACAAACTTGTGCTAACCAAATAATAAAAAAAAAAACCATAATTACACATCAATTGCACAGCTCCCAACACCCTGCATAAGATAAACAAGTTTCTTTATTATGACTTCAGAACTTGCCAAGAAGCATTAAAAAAAAATATTGGCTCATTTACAAGAGAGAGAGAGTGAGCAGAGGGGAGGAAAAGGAAGGGAGGAAGGTTGAAAAAGAGAGAGAAAAGAAGGAAGGGAGAGATGGAAGAAGCGAGGGAGAAAGGAGGGGATGGAGGGAAGGAGGGGAGAGGGGGAAGAAGGAAAGAAAGACACATCACACCAGGACTTCTTGGTAGTGTAAAGGAACTACAGATGCTTGTGCCACTTTGTGCATGTGGCTTTAAATGGAGACTAGGAAATCGAACCTGGGTCTTCAGGCTTTGTAAATAAGCACCAACCACTAAGCCATCTGTCTAGTTCCTAACTAAGGAGAACTTTTGATACCAAACTTCCATGTACCACAATCTCAAAATCAATAACAGCTACAACTGAATTGTGAAGACTCAGGAATTTATTTAACCACTAAGGAATGAAAGCACTTCTGCTAATATGTTTATTATAATTGTTTTTCCAAATCTAGTGACTTTGACTAAATTCCTTTACTTCTATGCCTCCGCAGCTTGTCAAAAATGACAAAAATGAAAGGTTTTTAGAGCTTATCTTTAAACTGCTCCACCAACATTTTTGTTGGCATAGACTTCTGGAAAAATAAATTTTCTTCTATTCTGTATGAAAATTATTAAAAGGTGGTTGGTAACCTTTGTACATTTTAGAATCTAAATTTTAGTAGTTATATAAAGAGATTGTAAATTTTATGAAATAACTAAAACTTTGACTAAATAATTGGTGACATTGAAGAATTGTCACAATAGGATTTTTTGTTTTGTTTTGTTTTTAGGATGGGTAAATGGTATGATGATTTTATTTAAAAAGAATGTGTGGGTTGGTCATTACATTTCATGACTATCTTAATCATCAAGCAATTGTTGACATCGGCTGTCCTGACAGCTCTGCTCCAGACGACTGTTAGACACTGGACCATTGCCACGTAGTCATCACCCTGCCTCCGTGTGAAGGTCTTGCTCAGCCACTTGACTGTTACATTTTAGCGCACTGTTAAGCTACTGAATTCCAAGTGTTTTCAAATGATAAATTCTTCTTTACAAAGTCAACAGTCTGTGTGAAGTAACTTTCTAGATGTGATAAGCTATGTCAACTTTAATATCCTTGCCAAAGGATCTGTAATACTATAATACTGGATAGACCTCTTATTTAAAGCATGAAGTAAGCTTATACCAAAGTCACATATTTACAGACATATAGTGTAACAGCAATTTTGAAGAAAAGCACTCGATCCTTCTACCCTGCCCTCCTCACGTCCAAATACTCACACACCTGTCAATGTCTTCCAGCTGAAGGCCACCAGGAACTAGCTATAATTGAGTGAGTAGGACTGACTCATTTCAGTGAGCCAAAATGGTAGAGAATGTTGTGAGGAGCTTCTTTTGCAAGGATCTGAGCTTTTGTTGGGTGATTTGGAAAATGTTTCCTACTCTGACTTGATATTGTATGAAAGCAGAAAATCTTGTCTTTGACTGGATATTTCACTATCTCAATATTCTTTTTTTTTTTTTTGTTCATTTTTTATTTATTTATTTGAGAGTGACAGACATAGAGAGAAAGACAGATAGAGGGAGAGAGAGAGAGAATGAGAATGGGCGCGCCAGGGCCTCCAGCCACTGCAAACAAACTCCAGACGCGTGCGCCCCCTTGTGCATCTGGCTAACGTGGGACCTGGGGAACCAAGCCTCGAACCGGGGTCCTTAGGCTTCACAGGCAAGCGCTTAACCGCTAAGCCATCTCTCCAGCCCCTCAATATTCTTTTTTCTGGTGCTGAGGTTGGAACCCAAGCCTTTGTGTATGATCAACATGTGGTAGCAAGTATTTAATGAGCTACATTTCTAGCCTTCAGTAAATCCTATCTAGGGAGTGCTGACCACCACAGTGGGGTTAAAGATGCAAGTGGGAATAAACATCCCTCACAGACTGGGAGCAGGGTATGTGTGGTATTTTGGAGCTTAGAAAATGTTCATGGCTTAGCTATGTTTAGACATGATTATAGGGTGATTTTCATTTTCTCTTACTCTTACACGATAATGAGGTTCTGTGTAATTTTTAACAGGAGAATGCTAACACCTACCTGTGAATGCCAGACAAGCCCTGAGCAATACCAAGGCCTGTCAGATGGTATTAGACCACCTTGTAGAAGCAAGAAGGTGCTTTTTTCTTTCCAGAGACCATCTCAGTACATTTTGAAGCATTTTCTTGCAACAGTTACCTCTAGGTTCTTAAATATTACTTCATGAATTTCTAAATATTTATCTTAAAGTAATTAACTTCTCACTGCATAAATAAATGCTTTTGTTTTATTATATAATGCATGCTTCTTGGACCCAGCAGAATAATAAACTTATAATTTTTGTTTTAAACTAATGCTAGAGGTTTTTATTGTTTTAGATATTGAAATCTTAGTCATAAGAATATGAGTATAAATATGTATAGTATATTATAAGGACATATCCTTCTCCAAAGTTAGTTTTATCTTAACTTCATAATTGTTTTATTTGATTTGCTTACTCATCAGTAATTTTCTTGTTCACCTATCAATAATTTTCTCCTAAATTCTCCAATAAAATGCAACATGTGACAATTCCTTTTTTTTATTTTCTTGCAGATGTCCTCCTGGACTATATACATGATGGTACAATTTGTCCTAGAAGCTTGTTAGTCATGACACTGCCGTCACCCATGACTTTATTTCTGGAATTAGATTCTCTTCTTTCCTTGGCTAGGTTTTCAATCATCCAATGACAGTGTTGCTTGTGTGACTTTGACTCTGTTGCTTTTTCTTTCTGCTGTTGCTACTGCTGCTTCTTCTCCTCCTCTTCCTCCTCTTCCTTTTTGTGTGAGGTAGAGTCTCACTCTAGCACACACTGATCTGGAACTCACTCTGTAGCCCATCTTGGCTTCCAACTCATGGTGATTCTCCTACCTCAGCTTCCCAAATATTGAGATTAAAGGTGTGAGCCACCATACCTGGCTTGTGTCTCTGCTAATAGAATATGTTCCTTCTTGGTTTCCACAAAAGGCACATTTATTGACGTTTCTGTCCTCTATATGCCCTTTCTCACCCTGCAAAGACACCTTGTCTGTATACTGTAGATGTCATTTGTCTGTTGCACACTTGTGTGACACCTTGCCTGTGTACTGTAGATGCCTTTTCTCACAATATACACTCATGTGACACCGTGGTAGAAACATAATTCTAAATCAGAAAGAGGTTTCCCTTAAAATAGTATTTCTAAGGTTTTAGTATTGTGTGGAAGTCCATTGCCTTCTGATTTACAAATGACCTGACTGTACTCTGTGGCCATTCTTAAAATGTTTATTCCTAATATTTTGAATTTCTGTGGTGATCTGGATAATTTTTAATTATTTTGTTTTGTTTCTTGCATATATTGCTTTGGGCCCTTTCTGGCTGGAATATCATGTTCTTTGAGTCTGGAAAAACACTCATTATTTATTTTATTTAATTTCCTTCTGTCTTGTGCTTTTAGAATTCATATTAGTTGGACAACAAGGATTTAACCTAAAATTTTCTTGGCCTCCCCCATACTGTCTATCTCTTGTCTTTTTTATTTGACTTTGTATAGATTTTCCAAACTTCTTTCCAACCATATAACAGTTTAAAATTTTTCTGTTAATTTTTAATGTTATTCATTTATTTGACAGAAAGGCAGACAGAGAGAGAATGGGTGCACCAGGGCTTCCAGCCACTTCAAACAAAGTCACACATGCATCTGGTTTACATGGGCATCGGGGAATTGAACATGAGTCCTTAGGCTTCACCCATGAGCAGCTTAACTGCTTAGTCATCTCTCTAGCTCTCTGCCAAATTTTAATTTCTTTTTTTTTTTTGAGATGTGAAAATCTAATATCACCTTTACTTACCAAGTATTGTTGTTACTAGCTCAATGTCTTTTACATCGTTGATTTTACTTACACATTTCTTCTTTTGAGTTAAATTTTATTTGACAGAGAGGGGGGGGGAAGTATGAGAGAGGAAGAGGCAGACATATAGAGAGAATAAACATACCAGGGTCTCTAGCCACTGCAAAGGTACTCCAGATGCATGCACCACCTTGTGTGTCTGGCTTTAGGTGGGTACTGGTGAATTGAACCAGGTCCTTGGCTTTGCGGCCAAGTGCCACTAAGCCATCTCTCCAGCTCAAATTTAATTTTTTTAATATCCCCTTTCTCCTGCCCCTTTCCACTGAGGGGTCTCCTCAGTGGAGTTACTGGTCTTCATTGCGGGTTCCTGAAGACCTGTCTGTGTGAGTGTGCAGGGGGTTGTGCCTCAGGATAATCCTACCTACCCGGTAGCTCTTACAGCTTTCTGTCCCTTCTTATCCTATTTTCCTTGAGTCTTGGCAGATGTGTCAGAAGTTTTCAGAAAAAGAGAAACCACAGCCCAACTTTATAGGGCTATAGAAAATTACCTGCTCCCAAAAGAGTCACAATAAAATTTACTACAGTCTGTCATGTTCACTCTCATGTAAAGGATACTAGATTTTTCTAAGTGCTGGACCTTCCTGAGCTTCCATGGCAAATGGGGGTGTGTTTTTCACCACTTATGTTCTTAGACTTCAAGTCTTCTTGCTTGTCTAATCATTCACCGCTTGGCACTTGCTTTCATCTTTCGAGAGTTTGTGGGCATCTTTTTTTCTGTCATTACTCATTCTCTTTACCTTTTAGAGTTTATGCCTTGTTTTTATCATTTTCAGTAGACCTTAGGAGAAAACAGAAGCATAAAATATAGGGTGTCTACCATTTGCTCTTTTTCAACTTTCATTGATGTCTTAGGTTAGCTTGCAGATTACTCGCTTTTATCACAGCATCTCCATACTTGTATCATCATGCTTTTTCTCGTGTGTTCCCCTCCCCCACCGCCCCCTTTGCCTCTCATCCCCCTCACTACTTACTCTTCTACAGCCTCTTAAACCTGATAAGAACACTGACAATTCCGGCATTCAATCTGTGTCTTTCCAGGCCACTAAATTATTGAGGAAAGCAGAAATAAAACAAGCCCTCTTTCTCCTTTCACTTTCAGTGATGATCCAGTGGAATGAGGTTGTCTTGAGTGCATAAAAGATGAATAGACATTCAGATAAAACGAGATTAAATAAAATTACTCTGGGCTATCTTTGATGTGACCCACTCCAGAATAAGATAACAAAATCTTATAAGATCGATTTATAGTCAGCTACCAGGTATACATAACTCTTTGGCTAACACCTGAACTGTGCACCACTACCCACCACAACTTCTATGGAAAAGCACACTTTGTGGTGCTTCAAAATTTTATTGTGCTTACATATAATTTTTAAATCAATAACTTGCCCAGTCTATTGCAGAATTTTATTTCTTTACAGAACACACTACTTATTCTCTTAGTGACCTAAGTAAAAGTTATCACTTGATCTCCAATCTACTTTTATACTTTTAAAGTTAATAACTGCTGTCTTTTTAAAAACATGATATTCTCTGTGAATTCAAAACCACGGGCTAATTCTGTTTCATGTTAATACAGTACTGCAAGAAAGTAAAAGCAACTTTAGCTAGCAGCAGCAACGGAGATGCTAATCAAATGCAAAAACAGTCCAGGTGAAACTTCATAGTTGACTTCTTTGGGTGTCTTGACTGTAAATGTCAGTTCTTCCTGTGGTGAGTGGCATCAATTAGTTGAAAACAAAATGCAGGAACATGCAGGTGCTTGTTGTAACAAGTCCACACGGCGTGGCCTGTGGTAAGTCTCATTTCGCAAGTAGTACATGTACTGAGGGAGCTAGACAAAGAGCAAGTTTAGACTCGAGGAGAGCAATGTTATTAAAGCTAAGGAGAATGCTTTGGGATTATCTTCTTTTTAAAAATATTTTTATTTATTATTTTTATTTGTTTGTTCATTTGAGAGAGAGAGAAGAATAGTAGAGAGAGGGAGAGAGAAAGAAAAGAGAAAGAATGGGCACACCAGGGCCTCTAGCCACTGCAAAAGAACTCTAGACACATATGTCCCCTTGTGTATCTGGGTTACATGGGTCCTGAGAATCGAACCTGGGTCCTTAGGCTTTGCAGGCAAGCCCCTTAATGGCTAAGCCATCTCTCCAGCCCTCCTCTTCACTGTCTTCTTTGTACCCTTCTTCTTCTTCTTTTTGTTCTCAGAAAGGCGTTTTCTCACATATTTAAAGGAATGAGTATAGGTGTATCCTGTATTCCACATTAACAGTCAGCTACATTCTATTCCTAAAATATGCATTTTATAATTTTTTCTCCAATTTCATCTACTTCTAGGGATCTAATCATCATGCATATATGGACAATGTTTAAACATGCCAATGTCCTTCCAATTTGTCTGCTAAATTTCTAAATCATCTTAAGTAACTTTTCACAGCAATCTTGTATGCCACAAATCCAAAATCAATCAAATGACCTACCATCAAGCCCAAGGTTTCTTCTGAACTCCTTCCTAGGTTTGCCAATTATGCAATTACCCAAGCTAAATAAAGTAGTTATACTCTATTACCAACTATACTTCTTTGCCAGTAGCTAATATTTATAAAACAAATGGATGGATACATTTTCAATGCTTCTGCTCATCCAGTCTGTCTGATAGTTTAGAAAGATCTATGTCATCTTCTCAGAGTCCAAATTTCATCAAGACAATTGTTTTTCTTCCTTGACTTCTGCCTCATTTCTCTGTTTTAATATAGGCCTACGAGCCTCCCAATTCTTCAACTCACATTAATTCCACTGGCAGCACAGACTTTGTGACTGGGTTCAAAAATATTTAATTTCTGGGATGGAGAGATTGCTTGTGTTTAAGTGGTTAAAGCACATACTGGCAAAGCCAAAGGACCCAGGTATGATTCCTTAATACCCAAGTAAGCCAGATGCACAAGGTAATGCTTGTGTCTGGAGTTCATTTTCAGTAGCTAGAGGCCCTGGTGTGCCCATTCTTGCTCTCTCTCTCCCCCTCTATCTGCCTCTTTCCCTTTTCTCTCTCTCTAGTAAATTAAACCAAATTAAATTAAATTTAAAAGCATATTTAAGGTCTTTCTGAGAAACAGAGTTCCAACTTTTCTCCCAGACTGGTCAAAATTACTAGACACTACTTTTACCACTCCTCCTGACTCAAGAAATGAACCATCTATCTCCTAACGCTGCACTTTCCCATTTCAGTGCCCTGTGTAATTTCTCACACCCATACGTTTTATCATATTGTTCACTACTCTGGGGTGTCTCTTCCCTATGTGCTCTAGCCTGTTCATCCTTCAACTGCAGTTAAAACCCCTCCTAAGCCCCTAATCAGTTGAAGGTTTTCTCAGAAGGCTGCGTATTACTTTTCGCATATATCTACTCTAGCTCTCAACAGTACAGGTTTCTCTCTCTCCCACCTCTCTCTCTTTCTCTCTCTCTCTCTTTCTCTTTCTCTCTCTCTCTCTGTCTTTCTCTCTCTCTCTCTCTCTCTCTCTCTCTCTCTCTCTCTCTCTCTCTCTCTCTCTCTCACACACACACACACACACATACACACACACACACACACATACACACCACAAGATTAAAAGACCTCACTGAAGCACTTCTATCATGCATGGCCACGGGAATTGCTGGAGACAGTTTTCAGAGTCAGCTTTGAATTAAATCCATTTGTATATGTTTCAGGGAAATTGCACACGTTTTAGGAGTTAACCAAAAGAGAATCGAATGGAAGCAGAAAAAAATCTTCAAAATGGGAAAGAATTTGGGAACATTTTAAAAAGTACGATCCTTTATATGATATGGAATCACATTTCAATGAATAGAGTTTCACTGAGAAACAAGATCTTTCAGGTAGAGTCCCGCCCACTCTATACCCAACAGCCCTCGTGTGCTCAGTCTTTTCTTTCTTTCTTTCTTTCTTTCTTTCTTTCTTTCTTTCTTTCTTTCTTTCTTTCTTTCTTTCTTTCTTTCTTTCTTTCTTTCTTTCTTTCTTTCTTTGCAGATTCTTGGGAGCAGAAACAATTTGGGGTTTTTGTTTTTCATACGTTGGGACTACCTCCTCCCCACAGTGCCTTAGATGACAGAGTGAAACCCTAAGAACCCCAGGTGTGGCCAGTGGGAGAGAAGTGTTCCAGCTGCCATTAGAAAGATTTCCTTTTTGTTCCATGAGTCTTTCTGGAATATGCAGCCCTTTGCTGTACGTTTCTCTCTTCCTGCAAAAAGAGATTGGAGAAAAGGGTGCAGGCCATTCTACTCTGAGTCTTAAGTCCCTCTAAGGAGCACTGTATCACACTGGCTCATGGATAGCGGGTGGACAGTAGCTGTGAGAACTTGTTGCATCTACATTGTAATTACAAGTGGTAGTGAAGACTCCCTAGCAGTTCGGAGAAAGCCACTCTTCCAGTCTGCTTTCTTTTAGCAAAGGAGCACTTTTGCCAATTAGAGGGAGATTATCAAAGAGTGGAGAGACCCAATTCCTGCCACAATCCCAGCGCAGACTTTCATGTAAGAGAGGGCTAATTATATTTACTAAATGCCATGTTAGGCTCTGCTCTAGCACAGACATAGCTTTTAACTCTTTTGTGCTTACTTAAGATAGAGTCTCACTATGATGCCCTGGCTGGCCTCCAACTTGTCATAATCCTCCTGCCTCTGCCAATACCTTTGCTTCCTGAATGTTGCAATTATAGGTGTACCTAGCATTCCTTTAACTCCTTATTTCAAATACATTATCTATATGTAGTGACTACTGTGTATTACCAAAGACCCTATATATAACCATATCTAGTTTCAGTAAGTATTAATCTTTATAACCAATTTTATTTATCTAAACCCTTCTATATTCCCAGATCATTTGGAAGCAAACCATATTTTTATTCATAAGTATTTGTAAATGTATGTATAAGACTTATCTTAGCAATAATGTAAAAAGAGTTTACTTTAATTAATAGATTTCTCCTTCTACCTAGAATCCATAATTTGTTGCTGCCAAATTTGAATAGCATTTGTGACTTCAAAAGCATATTGAATTTGTAAAACTGACCTGGATAAATGGACTGTGTGAGCTAGCTCTATGCCCCCATGATTAATCTAGTCCTGTACACAATGACACTCAGGGCTCAGAAAGGCCCCTCCTCTGGTCACCTAGTAACTTTTCACTGGTCAACAACAAGCTGAATAAACTATTATGTTGCTGAGAAGTGCTTGCCTCTCTGTCTTGGATCTTCTCCTAGATTTAAGAGAAATTACCATCTCCAAATTAGAATTTTCTAAATCTTTAGGCTTCGCTGGCAAAGGAACTAAACATATTATTAATTTGGGGAGGGGAAGCATAAAAATGGATACAGAAGACATGGGCTCAGGTAAACTAGGCCAAATATTGAAGCAGATTTGGAGACAAAACCAAATGCTAAAGCAGGCACTCCAGGGGGACGACCTCTGTGAGGGGTCTGGCGGGGCCACTTGGATAGCCACAGTGGTCTTTTTGGGTCAAGAACTCAGTTCAACCCTTTACCAACTACTGGAGCTCACTGCAGGAAGCCTGCATTCCACCTGCCAGCAGCTGCGCACTCTGCTTGACAAGGAGAGTCACAGTGTCTGCCGACAAGGCAAGTTACTGATTTCTTGTTTCTCTGCTTTGGTTTATACTTTCTCTAAGAAGTAACTATTAGGGAAGTGTCAGTTCGGGAATAAGAGTGTAGACACAAAGCTAAAGTAGAATTCCAGATCTCACGATATCACAGGGGAAATGAGAGGGAAGATACATGCACAAGGGACATTTAGGCTTTGCACATTAGGGTGACAAAGATGAATACTTTAGGGCTTTTAAAGTGGTCAGGACCCCATTTTAAGGTAGAACATTTAGAGTATTGCTAGGTGGGCTGGAGAGATGGCTGAGCTGTTAAAGGTGCTTCCTTGTGAAGCCTGAGGACCCAGGTTCGATTTCTTGGTACCCACATAAGCCAGATGCACATGGTTTCACATGCATCTGGAATTCATTTGCAGTGGCTAGAGGCCCTGGTGTGCCCATTTGCAAGCTCGCTCTCTCTCTCTCTCTCTCTCTCTCTCTCTCTCTCTCTATATATATATATATATATATATATATATATATATATGTATGTATGTATATATATGTATATATATATATGTGTGTGTGTGTGTGTGTGCCTCTTTCTCTCTCACACACATAAATAAATAAAAATAGAATAAAAAGACTATTGCTAGAAGATATTCAAACTGAAGCTTAAAGAATAAATTGAACTTATGTGAGAAGGAACTTGGGTGTTTTAAGCTATTACTGTTAGCAGATTCAAAGCACAGAAGTAGCAGAATACAGGCCTAGTTTAAGTGGAGTAAGCAGTTTTTCTAGCTTGGGAGAGCATATCTAATTCTAGGGTTATTTGAGCCTGGACCTATTAATTACAAAAGCACTAGAAAGATAGAATTGGCTAGAAGAGGAAATTGGATCCCCACATTGAAGAAAGGGTGGAAATCTTGGAAATATGTCCAGTTATAGATACTAAAAGTCAGGAGGAATGTGATATCTGATGAATGTGTCAGGCAGCAATACTTTGGGTAATAATCTGGGTGGCCTGGTGAAATCTAGCTTTCAGAAATATAAGATGCAGGTGAGTGAGCAGGCTCCATCAATCAGGAATCCAGAGTAAACAATACTATGAAATTAGGTTTAAAGGATCAAGAGTGGATATCAGAGAAATCTGTCCAAAGTCATTATGAAGCAGGAAACGTCAGCAAGTGCTCATAAGCAGGCCTTCAGTCTCTGGAAAGAATTGAACACAGTCCTCGAGGTGTCTAGTAGTGAGGAGTACAGAATAGAGAGAGGATCTCAGGTGAGACAAAGAGCAGGTTGTCCAGACTGCAGTGTTAAGACGAGCACAGACTGGTAGAAAGAAGGGAGACTTGGTAACACGGTGAGGGACGGAGCCTTTAATCAGATTCCATAGTTGAGAAGTAAGAGTGCAGAGGGGTGAAGCCTGTCAGACATCATCAGATGATTGGAGCTGTAAAAAAGGGGAGACAAGGCTGGGGAAATGGCTTAGTGGTTAAGATGTTTGTCTGGGAAGCTTAAAGACCCCAGTTCAATTCCCCAGGATCCACATAACTCAGATGCACAGGGGGTGACAGTGTCTGGAGTTGGTTTGCAGTGGCTGGAGACCCTGGAGTGCCCATTCTCGCTTTGTCTCCTCCTTTTTCTCTCAAAGAAAATAAAATATTAAGGAGAAGAAGTGACAGAGGAGTACTCAGCACTGCAATTCTCTATCACACTTTCCAAGGCACAGGGTCCATTGCAGAAGAGGTGGCAGAAAGAATATAAGAGCCAAAAGAAGGGTAGGGCTCTTTACAATGTGCTCCTCCAGACACAAAAATGGCCTGGATAGCCATGACCTCACAGTGCCTGACACTACCTACACAAGACCATCATAATAGGAGGAAAAGATCATGACATCAAAATAAAAGAGAGACTGATTGAGAGGGGGAGGGGATATGATGGACAGTGGAGTTTCCAAGGGTAAAGTGTAGGGAGGGAGGGCATTACCATGGGATATTGTTTACAATCATGGAAGTTGTTAATTATAAAAAATTAAATTAAATTTAAAAAGCAGTGAAAGAAAAGGGGGGCACACATGGGAATGAAATGGGGATGGAGTGAGAGACTTAGTACATCAGATTCTGAGAATTAACCACTGGGAGAAAAGGCCTGGCTTGATTCAGTTGTACTTCACCAGCTACTGCAGAACCCAGTCAGAGACTAGAATGATTCTAGCCACTCTTTGAAAGACCAATTTGAAATTTGAAATTTTCTTATTTATTTACTTACTTTCGAGGTAGGGCCTCTCTGTAGCCCAGACTGACCTGGAATTCACTATGTAGTCTCAGGGTGGCCTTGAACTCATGGCATTCCTCCTACCTCTGTCTCACAAGTGCTGGGATTAAAGGCGTGTGCCACAATGTCCTGCTTCAAATTGAAATTTTCTAATGATCACAAGCTCAGTCAAAGGAATAGTGCAAAACTCAGTCAATTCTCGTCGCATCAAATTTTCTCCACCTCTAAAATCATCGATGTCAGTTTAAAAAAAACAACAACAACAACAAAAAAAACTGTAGCCTTTCTACTCAGGAAGCTTCTGGAATGTTCAATGCATTTGAGGTTAAGTACTTCTAATGGATAATTGTTAAAGAATAGTATCTTCAGAGGAACAGTCAAAATCACACCAAACAATTGAAGAGTTTTTGACTTCAGTTATGTTGGGGATAGAAGTCCTGACATTCACCTGAAGATTCACAACATTCTCATGAATTAGACTTACTCTTTGGATACTATGTTAAAAACATTTTCTTCCAATTCCTTGAAGTGTTAAGAGTGATAGTCATAAAAATAACATTTCCTTCAGGGGAGTGGCTTAAGTACCCCAGGAAGAATATTTATGGGTTTTGGGGGATTATCTTGCCATAGTTAATTAACTATGTTATTAAGAAGTGTAACTTTTTCTAATTCTCTCTCCCTCTCTCTCTCTCTCTGTGTGTGTGTGTGTGTGTGTCTACAGACATTATTGCTTTCATAGACTGCCTCATGAAAATGAATGAACATTTGAGGAACACTGCTATGTTGCTAAAGAGAGAAGAAAGGAAGATGTGTAATTTATGCAGCACGCATGCTGAGCATACCCCTCAGCAGACAATATCTACCATTCAAGATAGTAGAGCAACAGACATTGCTGCCAGAGGGGAACAAAATGTCATGGAAACAGCTACTGCTTCTCCCACAAATGCAGAGGAAAATCATTACACAACCCAGGTCCAGTTAAAAGAAAATGAAACACACATAAATTCTGAATTAGTAGGAAAGGAACACAATACATCATTGAGTGGAAATGTAATAGGGCACAAAGAGTTGTGGAACACAATGTTCTCAGATAATGCAGGAAATAAAGATGAAAAGCAAAAAGAACACATGATGACTGAGAACATGAATGGAAACAAGGGAGAGATTCATGACATAACCCAGAAAACAGAAAGAGAGACTCAACCGACCTCAGAAAGCCAACGAGAAGAGATTACCACATCGTCAACAGCATGGGACATCTCCAACAGATACACGGACGATTGTCCCAATGACTCAGAGAGTCTAACACAGAAGAATAACATAATAGAAAAGGAGTAAGTAAAGACCATGTGAGATGTTCTTATATAATGTTGTGTTTCTATAGTTAGTAAATGCCTCGGTTCTGCTGCTGTAACAAAATACTATTAACCAGGGTTGTTTTTTAATGTCAGAGACATTGATTTCTCACAGGTGTTGGGAGCTTAGAGATCAAGATCAAAGCATGATAAATTCAGGGCCTAGCAAGGATTTTTTGTTCCTTAAATGGAACCTTCTTGCTGTGTTCTTTCATATTGTAAAAGATGAACTGATTCCCTGAGTTCCACCTTATGAATGGCATTAATCCCATTCATAGGACTATACCTTATTGGGTCTTAAGACCTAACCACCTCCTCCAAAGACTCCGTCCCCTAACACAATCACTTGTGGGGCAAGATAACCACATATGATTGGGAGAGCACTAACATTCCAAGCCATAGCATGTTCATAGGATGTATACATGAACAAAGTTTTCTATTTTTATGTCATGACTTCAAAAGAGATTATAAACCAGTACTTCCAGTTGAATGGTTCCCACAAAATTTATGTGATTGCTGTTGCTAATGTTATTTGTTTCTTACTATGTCAGGAAATAAATATATTAAATAGTCCCTTAAATGAGTTAAGGAGAAACATGTTGACTAGATGACAGGATAGTTAGAATAATTGTTTAGAACCTCAACACTATCCAAAATCACAACTTCTAAATTTATAATAGGAATAAACTAGGAAATGTCAATTATTTTTAAAAATTTTGAGATAATTTTCTAATTGGAGATTTTTTGATTTACATTACCAAGAAAAATAGTCAGTTTTTAATGTATCATTTTAGAATTCTAGCGGTCTTATGTCTAACCTCTGTAATATTCTTCAAATTGAATGTATATGTCAAATCTATTTTACCTTATTGGAAATTATCCAGAATTTTCATTAGATTCTTTAAAATTGTATGAATTGAAAAAATGAGAAAGGCTTACATATTTAAGAATTGTTTGGAGTCTATAAGATAAAATGGTAGTAATTCTTGATTTGTTCAGATTAGATATTTGTTTAAAACTATATGTTCCAGGTAAATATCATATCTTTCCTTCAAAAGCAATATGGTACACTGGGAAAAATCATTTATTTTGGGACTCAGCCAGACTTGGCTTTTATTTTAAGTTTTATTATATACTATTCCTGGGACACTGGCTAACTTGTTTCACTCTTTTTATTTGGCTCATTTTGACACTTAGAGAAATAATTTTATCTCCTTGGAGCACATGGTGAGATCAAATGAAAAAGTCACAGAAGGGGCCTAGCATTGTAACACTCTGAAGGTGTTATGTTCAGCTACGTGTTATTTTTCTACCTTATTGAAAACTAACACTTCCTCTATGTCTGCATCACTGCTTTCTTCACCTTACCCCTTTCTCTGCATGACATGTGGGTGTCCAACCAGACAGACATGCAGCAGGACATCACTGTCTATGATCTTCAGTAAATCCCTTTGCCCACAGTCACCTTGGTTCTCTCTAACACGAAGTCCTAGGGCTAGCTTAGTGATGCTGTCCATACGAGGCATAGAATACTGAACTCTCAGATGAATTCCTCAATGCGTGAGAGATCTTCATGTTTTATAAGAATTTCTCCCCTGGTAAACAACTGGGAAAGTAGTCAATATGTGGTTTCCCATGTCATCCGAGACAAACATTGACAAAACTTCACATGCTCACATTCAGAAATGACTCAGAACATCGGCTAATGAGTCACAGCCAGAACCCTGCCTCTCACACCCTCCATAGGTGTTCCCTGCTTAGTGACTTCCTCTGTGTGGCTTTCAAACCAACTGTACTAGGTTTGCATGTTGAAGATGACTACTCATGACAGCCCTCCAGGCTAGGAAGCCATCATGCCACATAAAAGGCACTTGTAATAAACAGACCCTTGCTCAGAAACTGTTGTGATTTTCCTATGGCTAGCTTTCCAAAAGAGCCCTGGGTCCTTTGTGTTTCTGTTAGTACATACACAGAGAGGAGAAGACCAGATTAAACCAAGAGAGTTAGTTGGGTAGCAGCTTACGTGTAGTTAGAGGTGGGGGTGGTGAACCCATTTGAAAGCCTCCTTGTGCACTTCTGTCATTCAGTAGCACAACTTGTGGGGAGGAGAGTTTACTGAGATATTTCCAGGGTACAGACAAGTTGTTACTCTTAAGCTGGGCCACTGAATCTTCTCTAGAACAGTGCTCTTGTCCTCATTCATCGTTACCACGAACATTCAAGAGGCTATAAGCAGACCAATGCGCAGGATAACTGCCTGCTCCAACCTCATGAGTCCAGAGCTATACATGGAAATCAATGACCCTCTGCAATTTCATCACACTTTTTAATTAATTTATAACAGTATGCTTTAAAATTATATTCATCAATAAGTAAAACCAGTTGAAATATGATTAATCTAAAGTTGAAAAAGAATGCTATGATATATATCACATATATGTCATATATGTATAAAATATCCTCTTAGTTCCATTCAACATTGCCTTTATTTTAGTCATTCCCTGGGGTAAAATACATAGGAACAAGAGGGGAACCTCAAATTGGTAGCTTTAATGGACAGTCCTAACATGTATTGAACCTCTAATTTGTGCTAACCCACAACCATAAGAGGTTAAAGTGTTTTATCTCATTCAGTCTTCATATGAGGATAGCTTAGATATTAGTTTCAATTTGTACTGGATAAAATAATCAGTAGTTAGAAAAAATTTGAACAAACATAATATTTGAGATTTTGGGCTTCCACTTTAAAGATAAGTGGAGCCAATTATTATTGGCTATAAAATCTATCATCTATAGGATATATAGCAAGTTAAAATCTCTAAGTCTCAGTTTCCTTATTGTAAAATAGTGGTGAAAATAGTACCTACTTGACACAGTAGCTATGATCAATAAGTAAAATAACTAACATTGTATGGTCTGAAAATCTGGTCCACAGAACTCATTAAAATATTAGCTAGCCTAACCATATTTACTAATGTGTATGCTCAAACAAATAGAAACCACGTGGTCTCAAATTTGAACTTAGATTTGTCTGTTAGGCAAAAAGGATGGTTTACAAAAGTTAAAAAGATAAATGTTCACAACAAATGTTATTTGAGGTGTGTTAATAACCTGTTCCTGTTTACTATGGCCAGTTGTACATTTGTAGTGTATTTGTACCTTTCCCATTTGTTTTCTTAATAACCCACTAAACATCATAATTTGGTCTAGTTTATTGGAATAATTAAAACCTCTCATTTACAAGATTTTCATGACATAGTTTATATCGAGAGGCATCAACAGCCTTCAGTTCCTCATTTTGGAGTGAACACCACTGAAGAAAATGTCACTCACTTTAAGAATAGGCAGCACATTAGTAAATATTTATTATAGCTTACATACTTAGCTAGTATAATTAACATAATATATATACCACCCTGCTATTTATAGCTGCAGATCTCTCTAATGACTACAGAATAATCTGAAGCTTTTCTATGAAGAAGATATTATTGGTTATTTGAATACCGTGTTATGACTGTGGAAACTGATGCACAGAAAGGCTGAGTATTTTGTCAAAAGTCATAGTGCAATGTGGTTTTAGGGGTTGAGGAAAAGTCCTGGAACACCAAACCTTGAGTTCATGTCTCTTTTTAACCAAATAATTAAATAAATCAGACTGAGAAGGATAATTTATGCAACATTACACTTTTATTCAGAAATACCAGTGACATGAGGAAATGGTAGGGTTGGAAGACTGAGGAAGGGAAAGTGGCTGGGAAAAGGTAGAGTCGAGTTCCCAAACTGAGGACAGGAGAATGGATACACCCACGTCGACCAAGAGCCCATATGAGAGAACAAGCATGGGCCCTGGAAACAAAAATGTGGATATGCTTTTCATTTTTTTTGCACTTCTAGATTCAGCAATGAAATACATGGGTGAAATCATGAGGAAATGATGCTCATTTTTTTTGGCAGGTATCTTGACGTGTCAAATGAGGGAACTGACCTCCAAGTGTCTTGCTACATTACAGCCCCATCAGCTGTCCTTCAACAACTTGAATGCCGGATAATTAACAGCATGAGTTCCTTTATTGTGAGCGATAATGAAGAACTGGTCAGTAATGTCATCACTGTTGAATGCTCAGGAAAGGAAAAGAGAATTTCATTCCCAATACGCATTGCGATTCCCTTCACTGCACGCTACAGGGGGAATTACAGAGAGATCATGGTGAAAGTGTCTGACCCAAACCTTCAGTCAAGTTACCTAACCCCAAACTCACTGGAAGGAATGAGAGGAAGCTTTAAGGTCAGTAAGTCTTGAGCTACATGTGTTGTTTGGCTCTTGTTCTGTATTGCTCAGAATATTGTTTTGTAGTGTAGGAATAATTGATCCATTGAAACAAATATAAGTGTTGATGGATTTCTGCTAGTACAGCTGTATATTTTATAAAACCATCTGCAAGGATCAAAGAGCAGAATTTTTTGTTAAAATTAGCAATGGGGATTACAAGACACAGCAAACATTATTTTTTTTTTCTCCTGGGAAACAAAACTAACACCATAGTTTAATTAACCTCATGCTTTAGACCAGCTTCAGAATAAGATATTTAATGTGTTGGCCATGCCTCTACCCCCACCATCTAAGCTGAAGTGTGAGAATCCCCAGGAGATAGTTATAATTTTATCATTCTTGAGCTGCAAGAATATGTAAAATATGACTGTGTATGTTCATGCCTTCGTATAGTTATTTATCATATATATATATATATATATATATATATATATATATATATATATATAATAGAATATAGTCTACACATAGTATTCTTATGGTTAAGATGTGAGCAGTAGATGCAGAAATATGATCTCTACACTGCAATGTGAAGTTGAGCAAGTTAAGCAATCTTTAATGACTCAGTTTCTTCATTTGAAAAGATGAAAACAATAATACATGCTACTTGTTAATTATCATCATTCATAATATACTTTATTGTAATTACTCTGAGGCTCTCTATGGTCATAAATCCAAGTGCCAAGAATACATAGCCATCTATAACTATTAAACATAGTGCTACATAATTGACAGGAACTGAGAGCTATGGTTCTTCTGTGAGTCACTATACTTACTTACTTATTTATGCATTTTTTATGTTTTTAGTTTTTCAAGGTAGGGTCTTGCTTTAGCCCATGCTGACCTGAAATTCAGTATGTAGTCTCAGGCTAGCCTTGAAATCACAGTGATTCTCCTACTGCTGCACCCTGAGTTATAGGATGAAAGGCATGTACCACCATGTCTAGCTGTACTTATTTTTAACTAATTAAAATATTTATTTTCAGCTATTTAAAATTCTTTGATGAGCATAGAATGTAATGGAATTCTCTCTTGATTTCTAATTTTGATTCTTTACCATTTAAGAGCAAGGTTGAGTAAGAAAACTAAGTCTAATCTAATTCTTCCAATGGCTAATATATTTTAGCTGTAATCTAGGGTGCCTGTAAACTCAGAAGTCTAATGAGCACTATCCTTGATGGGGCTTTTTTATCTTGGCCAGCTTTTGTCTTCCACTACATGTTTTAACAGCTGCGCACAATACATGGGTTTTCCTCAATATGAGTTTGGAAGATGTTTTGTAAGTGGATATTCAAAGTAAAAGAAAAATCAAGGGAATCATTGTCTACTATAAAAATCAAAGCTTATATTTTTCTCTTTGTAATAGTCTTTTGGTACTTATCTCAATTTTAGCTCAAGAAAATTAGAATCCTGGATTTCTTCTGCAGTTTTATGTGGATCTTATGATATTTAAAAATTCTAATATATATAAGCCCCTTTAACTCTGTGAATGTGGTCTCAATGTACAGCAAACACTATCTTTTCCTCTGCTAAGCATTCTCCCTATGGCCAAATGAAAACAATCATCATGTACTGAATTTTCCCAGCCATCACATTGTGAAATGCCTCCCTTAGTCAGCATTCAAATGATAGATTATTTTCCATTGTGATTGTCCCTGAGCTGTGTGTGTGTGTGTGTGTGTGTGTGTGTGTGTGTGTGTGTATGCAATTATCCATTCACACTGGGTGGAGTCTGACTGGTAATTGGGGAAGCATGAATAGATCAAATTACTTCTGAGTCTGCCTTAATTTAAGCCATTGTGATTATACAAGAAGAGCATTTGTTTTCATTTATGTACTGAGTTCCCTTTTGCGAGATAAAAAGTTAGAATATGTGCCTGCATATATGATTATATATTTGAATATAACTACATAAGAAACCCAAATGTTTCTCTGTAATCATCTGTTCCCACTGCACAGAGAGATGTAAAGAAGAATGCATCCTTCTTTGGGCATCTGAAAAGGTAGTGAACTGTCACAGGAAAGACTCCACCAACAGAACAGATACTATAGTGTTAGAATAAATTATCCAAATAATCAAGTTCTATTCTTTGGAAATCACTGAAATAGCATTGAAAATTCTAGATAAGCTTTACATTTAAAATCAATCCCAGGTAAAGAAGGGGAAAGGTTGGGCTGGAGAGATGGCTTAGTGGTTAAACGCTTGCCTGTGAAGCCTAAGGACCCTGGTTCAAGGCTCGGTTCCCCAGGTCCCACGTTAGCCAGATGCACAAGGGGGCGCACGCGTCTGGAGTTCGTTTGCAGAGGCTGGAAGCCCTGGCGCGCCCATTCCCTCTCTCTCCCTCTATCTGTCTTTCTCTCTGTGTCTGTCGCTCTCAAATAAATAAATAAAAAATTTTAAAAAAAAGAAGGGTAAAGGAGGCTAGAATTCCAGAAGCAATAAATATTCATGAAGACACTACAATTGTCCATTATATTTATATACTTAAGGAGATCCAATTTAAACATTAAAATACATTTATTTTCTCTTCCCTATTATGTAGTCTAAGACTGTGAAATCCTTGACTATTTGTTCATTCTTCTCATTAAAGGAGCATTCATTTTCAGTGAAATCTATAATTGCCACATCATAGGTTATATGGATAGTATATGGATTTTGGGAATGATTCAAAGAGTTTGTTCAAACATTGCTGAAGCTTGTTTTGATGTCCTCTAATCCATCCAGGGGACCTGTGCTGTGGTGAATGTTTACAAGTTGGGAATGTTTTCTGTAGTGTCATGTTTGAAGAAGGAGTCTTTCACAGTGACAAAAAAAGGCCTCACTCTGAGGTCCAGTGTGGACTCCCGGATATCCTTAAGCTACCCTGCAGGAGTTTTCAACTCTGCAGTACTTGTACAATTAAAGGTAAGAAATTAAGAATTAAAAAAAAGACTCACTCTTTCTTCCATGGGCTCAAGTATGGTCTTCCAGGAAAAAGAGCAAGGAGATATTTCTATTTTTTTTTAAATATTTATTTAATTGAAAGAGAGAGAGAGAAAATGAATATAGGTACACTAGGGCCTCTTTCCATTTCAAACAAACTGCAGATACATGAGTCACTTTGTACACCTGGCTTTATGTGGGTACTTGGGAATCAAACCCTGGGGCCAGATGGCTTTACAATCAAAGCCCTTTAACT
Organism: Jaculus jaculus; assembly: GCF_020740685.1. Classification (NCBI taxonomy): domain Eukaryota; kingdom Metazoa; phylum Chordata; class Mammalia; order Rodentia; family Dipodidae; genus Jaculus; species Jaculus jaculus. The sequence continues at coordinate 28,664,564 of NC_059112.1, read as the reverse complement.
GCTGAGTCACCTTACCAGCTCCAGGCAATATTTCTTACAGTTACCAACATATTTTGTCCTTCTTCTTAGACTGACATACATAAGATCAGTAATAGAGTAAGCGCTTTTAATGCATCCAATCTCAAACTAAATTAAATCCCTGTTTGTATTTATGAGACTTTCCCAGGGAGTTTTTCTACTGCTTTGCTTAAATTTATTGAAAAACAGATGTTCTATATCTATGTCACAATGATGACAAATTTGCGGACTGTAGTAGTTTGAATAAATACCCCCAATAGACTCAGGAGTTTTGTTAAAGCTTGTGATTTAGATTTCTAGCTGTCAGGCTAGAAGAGGTATCACTGGGGGCAGAACCTGGGGTCCAACCCAAAGGTGTGTCTGGGGCGGGAGCTGACTTCCAGTCTAATGGTATACAGAGTACTTGAGCTCTGCCCGGATCCCTGCTTCTTGCTGTGTGCTTGTGGCTCTGGTCTGATCTGTGAAAGGGGGCCAGCTTCTGCCATCAATGAAAGTTTGCCATGGATCAATAAGCTTCAAATAAATCCCTTCCTCCCATAAGCTATGTCTGGTCTGGAGGTTCATCCCAGCAATGTGAAGCTGTCTACAACAGGGACATTTATATAACTCAAGATTTGAATTTGAGGCAATAGTAAAAAAACAAAATAAGACAAAATAAGACAGAAGCTAATCAGTTAAAGTATTTATTATTATGAATGTTTGGTCATATATAATTATGGTAAAACAGATTATTTTGGAGCAAAGATATAAAGTACACAAGTAATTTGAAAAATATATAGAGAAATATTAATGTGCATCCCAAAAGATTTATATTACTTACCTTTCTAGTCTTTACTCTTCCCTATGCTCTTTTCTTGATTTCTCTTACTTGGCATAAATAGTAATGAAGATAAAATATTAGAAAGGAAACAGAGTAACAAGAATTATATTTTATCCATAGTATTGACATTTTTGAATTATGTTAGCTGGGTATGAGAAGAAACACTGAAGCAAGTAGTCTCAGTTTTCTTGCTTCCACTGATCATTTGATCTAACAATAGTTCTAGTTAGAAATGTGATGAAAGGTCTCTTGTGTTTTCTAGGTCATTTTGTTGCTTATAACCTAATGTTTCTCGGTTATGTATGAGATGAGACAGAGGACCCAGGATTCAGATTTGATTCAAATATGTTGTCTATAGTCAACAATATACAGGGCAATATATAAAATTATGTCACATAAATTTATTTTAGGGCTGGAGAGATGGCTTAGCAGTTAAGCGCTTGCCTATGAAGCCTAAGTACCCTGGTTTGAGGCTTGATTCCCCAGGATCCACGTTAGCCAGATGCACAAAGGGGCTCACGCGTCTGGAGTTCATTTGCAGTGGCTAGAAGCTCTGGCGTGCCCATTCTCTCTCTCTCTCTCTCTCTCTCTCTCTCTCTCTCTCTCTCTCTGCCTCTACCTCTCTCTGTCTGTCTCTCTCAAATAAATAAATAAAAATAATTTTTTAAAAATTTAAAAATTTATTTTAGAAATGCACTAAAATTTGTGTCTTTTGCATGCTTATGTGTCTTTGTATGCAAGTTCACATAAATACACACACACACACACACACGCATTTATTTTTCTTTTTTGCTTGTGTAGATCCAGCCAGTTGACCCATCTCTGGTGGCATATTTTAAAACACAGCAAGACACTTACTACTCAGTGCTCTCCACCAGCCCTCTGATTCACGTTCAGCACCCATCAACTCATCCTTTCCGGAAGCCAGTCACTGTATTCCTTCCTTGTTCTCCTCATGCTGATAAAAAGAACCTTGAATCTGAGCCAGATCTCAGAAGAACAGCAAGTACCACCACAAACAGGGTCACGCCCACACCTTTGTATCTCAGCAGGTAAGAGATCCTACTGTTGCTGAGTCAATGGTTAAACAAACTTACTCCCTTGAATTAAAGCCTGTAGCAAGATGGCTTGCTTTTTAAAATATCAATACTAAAATAGTATAAAGTACATTTAACATGAAAACAAAATATTGCTGATCCATTAAAAGAAGTAATTTTAGTTCTAGTGGACCCAAAATGAGCTGTGCAATAAGAGATGTATATAGCAGAGATAAAATCAATGCTTCCTTTCAAAAATTTTTATGAAATAATCATAAATATGTGGTATGATGATTATAATTTATTTGAAGCTGCCCTGTTAATTTAGGAAAAATATTAGTCACATCTTTTAAAAATAAATGAAAGTTGGGCTGGAGGGATAGCTTGGTGGTTAAGGCATTTGCCTACAAAGCCAAAGGACCCAGGTTCAATTCCTCAGGACCCACATTAGCCAGATGCACAAAGGGGCTCATGTGTCTGGAGTTAGTTTGCAGTGGCTGAAGGCCCTGGCATGTCCATTCTCTCTCTTTCTGTGCCAAATAAATAAATAAAACCAACATATTTTAAAAAATAAATGAAAGTTGAATTTGTATTTACCTGAAAATATATTCCTTCTCCCAATTTTTGTAATCAAACAAAATCTCCACCAATAGAATGAAACACATATTATCAGACAAAAATGAAATGCTGAAAACAAACAGAATATATTTTATGATAATAATTTTAATCATAATTCCCATGTTTCATTTAATATTTCCTTTTCTAACAGAGTAGGTATAAAGGGACCTTCCTTTGCGTTAGATCTAAGGGATGTTTTCTTTGCAGAAGAAGAATAATTAAATAACTATATTAGACAAGAAATATTCATCACTGTATAGTGCATCCAGTGTGCGTTCATCAGTGACAAAATGTAAACTCTATGACACTGATAACTGCAAATGCCTTCAGCTAACAAGTGATGCCGGGCTGGACCTGTCTCACATCTCTGTTTCTACTTGTAGCTTCTCTGCAGCCATCATTGCTTTGTTTTGGTACTCCAAAGTTAGAAATTGAGAAGACAATTATTTTCTACTATGATTATGGATTAGGAAGCTTGCAGCTAAAGAATTAAGTTGTGTCTAGGAAAGAGACCAAACTTTTTAAACATTTTTATTTATTTGCAAATGTGTGGCTAATAAAGGGCCTTTAGTCACTGAGCTATCTTCCCAGTCCCCCAGCCAAATTCTTGTATGGAGAACATCAACAGAACCAAGCAGTCTTTCTTGAGTGTTGCAGCTGTTTCTTTTTTGAAAAATATTGACAATTTTCATACATGTCCATAATTTATTTTGATAATAATTCTCTCTCTCTTTACTTTCTTTATCCCCTCCATTCTCCTTTCCAATGAATCCTTCTTTCCAAATAATCTCCCTTCTGTTTTGATTTCTTTTTTTTTTTTTTTGCCTTTCTCTATCATCCATGATGGTGTGGTTTCTCTTTAAATTAGTTTTACTTATTTTAGAGAGAGAAAAACAAATAGAAACAGTTACAGAAAGGGAGAGAGAATGAATGAATGAATGAATGAATGGGGAGAGAGAGAATGGGCCAGGGCTTCTTGCCAATGCAAATGAACTCTAGATGCATGTGCCTTTTTGTGCATCTGGCTTTACATGGACACAGGGGAATCAAACCTAAGCTAGAAGGTTTTGAAAGCAAGCACCATTAATCATGGAGCCACCTCCCTGGCCTGCTGCAGTTGCTTTTGATCAAGATAGCAATAATTGTTTTTTCTTGGAGGATCAACTGCCTCTCACATTTGCTAAAATAAATCATGACTATCAAGTTCTTTTGTCATAAAACAAAGCAGCTTTTATTGGACTTGCAAAAAAAAAAAAAAAGGCAGAAAAAAAATGCTTCTTCCCTATTGTCCCATCCCATGAGTTGTATGTACTACAAGAGCAGAAAATGATCTCTGTATTTCACAGATAGCATGCTTGAAGTGATTAGATAAGTGTTTCTTTTCCCTCCTTTGCTACAATTCCATATTCCCCAAAGGAAACACACACATAGTAACATAGAGAGTAGATATTGGAAGCAATGTACTGATTGTATACTCAGAAATTAAGTTCCCACAAATACAGAGATATGGGCAGAGGCAATAAGAAATAACAGAACCACTGGTGGGGATGGCACCTTTTACAACAACCAGTCTATTGACAGCCTTGGAAATCCTACTGTCTCACTATGAGAGGGAGTCAGGTAGCTTTGTTAGGCAGTTAGGGTGACTGGACCTGTGAAAGTAAAGTCATGAATATCTGTCCTTGCAATCTACACACTTGCTAGAGATCAAAGGATGATCTGACTTCTTGTATCTTGCCTAAAGGAGTTTCCTGGATTTGTTTTTTCAAAAAAAAAAAAAAAAAAAGCCGAGCCCCTCCTGAGAGGGAGGTCACATTTTCTGGAATTTTAATCTAATCCTGATATTGTGGGTGGTCAAATTCAGCCCCCACAATTTGGCATCATGACTTTCCTCTTCATGAGCCAGCCCCTTGCCCAGACCAACTCTCACTCTGAGCCCAAAGGTAAAGCCCACTACAGTACAGTAAGGTTTTAAAGACCTTCTTGAGAGGAGGGCAAGTTGTCTTGAACTGAAGGGAGCAACCCCTTGATCCCTACTCCCACACGCACTCTACCCCTGCCTGCACGCTCCCACATGCCGGAGCTCTTTGTATTTTCTTTTCCTCTCTCTCTAAACTCCCTTTCATATTCCAGGTCACCACATGGGCTCTTCGACCATGTGGGCATATTCATATTCCTTCCCCTAGTTCTGTACTTCCCTCAATAAATACAATAATTTAATAATCATCCTTCTCTTTGGTTAAATGTAGACATGAACTAAGTGTTTGGTGTTCAAGTAGAAGGTCACACTTTACAGAGGAATTGTTACAAGTGAAAATGTGTACACACTGGAAATTTCACATCTACCTACTTTCAAACATGGGACATCCTACATGGTGTTTTAAGAAAAAAAAATTCAAAAGAATAATACAAAATATAGCTTGTGGCACACGCCTTTAATCCTAACACTCAGGAGGCAGAGATAAGAGGATTCACTATGAGTTTGAAGCCAGCCTGGTACTACCTAGTGAATTCCAGATCAGCTTGGGCTAGAGCAAGACCTTACCTTAAAAAGTGATGTGGGGGAAAAAGGACCAAAGTAAGATAAGGAATTATTTAAGTGATGAATTAATTGTTTACACTGTGCCTTTCCATAGTTGTGCATTAGCTACCTCTTATTACTGACCAAACACCTAACACAGGCAACTTAAAAGAAAGGTTCTTTTGGCTCACAGTTCTAGTGGCCGGTCCATCATAGACCATCATGGAGCTTACATGGAGTGGCTGGGCCCATTGTATCCCAGGAAGCAGAGAGGCATGAGATCTAATGCTTAGCTTTCTCTTTTCTTCACACTTGGACACAAGCCCATGCAATGCTTTCATCCACAGTTAGGGTGAATCTTCTCACCTCATTCTAGAAACCTAGTCCAAAACACCCTCCCACGCATTCCCAGGGATTTGTCTCCTACATGACTCTAGATCCAATCAAGTTTGCAATTGAGATGAACCACAAGTTCACCCCTTCTCAACTTGACATATATCACTTTGAAGCCATAAACTTCCATTCCTGTATACAGGTAGCATTTGTGTCTGCCGCTGCTGAGAGCCAGCGGCCACCTCTCTGGGACTCCTTTCAACATCCTTGAGATGTTGAGGCCTTCAAATTCACCTTTCCAACAAACCTCCGATTCTAAGGACAGACATTTCATCTACTTAATTTTTGCTAAGTTCACATTTTAGGATGTAAAATTGTTACTTGGAAACAAATACTCAAACATTAAACAGAGAAAAGAAAATGAAGATGCCAAGAAGAGACATAGGTAAAGATAATAAATTCCATGTACATTTTCTCTCCAACATTCTCCATGTGTGTCTATTCTAACTAAAAAGTCTGTATTATTATCTATTCGGTGAAGGAGATTTGAGTTCCTGTTACTTTTCCCATATGACTATCTACAAATACTTGTTTTCTTCATCATCCATATGTTTCTTGGCATATGGAACTCATTTTCCCTAGGGACATGCAGGTAAATATGATCAAGATAAAAAGAAAGGCTCCTGAGAAGAAACGGGTTGAAGTCAACCAATCTTATCTTTCATGAGGTGCAACATTGTGGACATATTTCTTCTGAGCAGAGGCATATATTCCAAAGTCAGCTGGAGAGAAACCTAAAGGAGAAGAGAATTGTGCTGACCAGTAAAGCTGATGATAGACAAAACATGGGGCAGATCTAGTAAGCTTGAAGACCTGGGTAAGAGATTTCCATGAAGTCCGGTATCACTAAGAACACAAACTTGGGGATTAGTAACTGAATTACACATAGGTATAACGATGAAGAGAGATTTTTAAAGTTTCATCCTTATACCTTGAAAACCCATTGAACGAGGATGGGCAGCATGTGCTGCAGAAACACTGATGAAGCAGAATGCCAGAAGATACTCAATGGTCCTCAGAGGTCACTATTCCTGGGGCAGCTGCACCACTGAGACATGAGAGAATGAGAGCCATGTGTTGCAACCAGCTCCACATTGCTGAGAAAAACATCCAACCAGATATAGTTTATGGGAGAAGAATTTACTTCTGGATTACAAATTCAAGGAGAGCACCATCAGTAGCAGAAGAAGCCGGCTTCCTTTCTTAGGTGCAATCAGGGGGACATCACCAACAGCCAGCACCACAAAACAACCACAGCTCAAACTGCTCTGTCCACACCTTTGAGCTGGAATTCTTATCTGGCCCCCAAACACACCCTAGAGCTGGACTGCAGAATCTACCCCTAGTGACATGCCCCCTACCCCCAGCAGGGATCTGCCTGCTAGGAACTTGCTGCTGCAAACTCAGTTTTAATGAAACACACGAGTTTATGGGGCAGACATTCAAACTGCCACACCGTGCAAGGATTAGGGATCACGTGCATTGTGCTGTGTGTGACAACCATACCCGAGAAGAATGGCAGGAGGGTAGGATAAAACTCTGACTCTTCCTGACCGAATGATCATGAAAGGACAGTTTAATCAGAATAGAACTCTCTGGAGTGATGAGGCTAAAAGTCCTTTGAATTGATATCCAAAAATGATTATATTTGGTAACAGATATTAAATTAGCAGCAGGCACAATTTGATGCAGAATAGGGTCACCACTTTACAAATCAAATACAAAACCATGTGGAGAGAATACCCGGAAGTCATCAGAATTCCAAGTATGGGGCTTCAGGCAAAGTGTGCTTTCTTTTTCCATTTACGTTTCTATTTTAAAGCAGTTCTAAAATCAACATGCATGAATTATAATAGGAATTTTTTAAATTTTTGAAGGCAGCACTATCATTTAAAATCAGTATTTTAATGACTAAATTATGGTTTTCTGAGAAAAAGTTAATCCTAAAACTTTCATGACACTCACATTTAAAGGCCTATATAATATTCATAACACAAAGGAAATAGTCTAAAATTAAATATGAGATCCAACTTTGATGATATGATTGCTTGCCAAATTATGCAGTAATTATTTTTACATAGATAAGGTAGCATATACATTCTGATCAGTATGCAACCAGAGCCTTTTACTGTGGAGAAAAATTGACTGTTTTTGAATAAGTGAATTGTTTTATATAAAGGTTTACTATATTTTATATAACTACCGTGACCTCAACATGTTGTGTTTTTTTTTTCAAAAACTATATGCTTTTATTGTGCTAATTCCAAGTAATAAATCACAATCTCCTTGTAGTTGTAGTGGCCCTTGATTTTTTTTGGCTTGGCATGAAATAGTATTTATTTTGAAATTTTCAACTCACAAATAGACTGAAAATACACATGGAAAGGATTTTCCATTCACAACCTGCTTTTTTTTATGTTATGTACATACTCAGTGTGTAAACAGCCATGTTGGTAGCATCATTAACTTCCTACCTGTCTATGCCCCTCTCAGGATCCCTCCTCCTTGGGGATTTTGTGTCATGCATTGTGGGGGTAGCCATAAGTTATGTGAAAGAGGTAATGTCTCTGTGCATAATGTCCCAACTTGTGGTTCTAACAATCACTCTACACCCTCTTCCACGAATTTTCCTGGGACATGTTGGGTTCATTTTAGGTCTACTTCAGTGATGAAATCTTGGTTTGGTAGGAGTTTAGTGTTCTCTGTGTCTATCTCCTTCACCTTTGTGCTGGTACCAGGTTCACCAAGAAAGCAGCACTCTTGCTCATTTCAACATTTACTCTATGGTTTCAGTTGGGGCCCTGGTGAAGTGCTATGGGCTGATGCTCTCCTCAGGTTCTGCATCCATCTGTCAAAGAGAAGCAGATTCTCTAATTGAGACTGAAGTCAGCACCAGATAAATGGGATAACTTATTATTTTAGATACATCTTAATAGGTGTAGGCCCTCTTGTAGCCCAAGATTGGTGGGAACTTGATATTGGAGAAAGGACTCATTTTTTTGGATATAGTTCTGACTTGTTTCCCAGTTCTAGTTATGGGTTCCATTCCACTGGGTGAATGTGTCAGCCAATTCAAGAGCAGTTGGTTACCCACCATGGCTGTGTGCCATTATTGTACTTGGGTGAGCATCACATCAGGTTGTTTTCTGCTGAGTAGCTTAGAGCACGAGTTGCTTGGACAGATGTGGGTCATCTTCCCCCAGTGCCTCATGTAGCATCTTCTGGCACTAAACGAGCTAACTGTGTGGGACTGAGTCTTTCCCATATTCCAGTCAGTTCTCCCCATGTTCCATTACAATAGCATTTGGTGTCTTCGGCAGTAGGGTCTTACCATTGCCCTTTGGTGGGTAATCAAGTGCTTTGACAGAAATCTGTCATCTTTTGTGAAAACTTGTAGGTCTTTCTGATCAACAGCTCATTGTGGATGTTACCCACATCCTGGTTTTGAGAGTTGCAAACTAGTTCCAAGGGAAAAGAAGGAAGAAAAGGATAGGTAATATAAAAAAGAAAGAGATAAGAAAGAGAGAGAGAGAGAGAGAGAGAGAGAGAGAGAGAGAGAGAGAGAGAGAGAGGGAAACAGGGGAAGATTATGGCTAATCTTCATCATACACTCTCCAGGGCCCTTTGATTCAAGTGTTCCTACTAAGGTCCTGAGGAAGGCTTTCAGACTGTCTTTCACAATATAGAATTTTATGGTACCAGTTCCATCTGGGCCCAGTTTTTGTGCCCCCCCCCCACCATTTCCCTCCTCTCCCACCTCACCCTCCCTATTGTCTGGTCCTTGACATGCCTATTACATATGTTGGCATCTCAGGCAGATTCAGGTTAGGAGCCATAGATGAGTGAGACCATGTGGCAATTATCTTTCTGTGATTTGGTGAGTTTGCTGAGAATTATCTGTTCCAAGTTTGACCCTTTTTCTTCAAATTTCATTGTGTCATTTTACCTTATTGCTGTGTGGAATTTCATTGTGTACATATACAAAATCTAGGTTACCCATTCGTCTAATGATGGACATCTGGGTTGATTTCAGTTCTTAGCTGTTCTTGAGCAGCTATAAACATGGTTGAGCAAGTCTCTCTGAACTGAGGCATGGACCTTTTAGGGTAATTGCCCAGTAGGGGAATAACTGGGCCTGTTGGTAACTCTATAGTCATCCTTTGTAGGAGTCTCCATATTCCTTTCCATAGTGGTTGTACCATCTTATATTCTTACCAAAAGTGAATGAGGGTTCCTATTTCTCCACATCCTTGCTAGCATTTGTTTTCATTTGATTATCTAATGTTTGCTATCCAAACTGGGGTAAGAAGGAATCTCATAATTGTTTTAATTTGTGTTTCCCTGATGATTAGGAATGTGGAACATTTTATTAAGTGTGTGTTTGACATTGAATTTTTTTCTCTGAGAATGCCTATTCAATTCTCTGCCCCATTTGGTGACTCGATTGTTTGACATTTTGTTGTTTAGGTTTTTGAGTTCTTTGGAGATTCTGGAAATGAGGCCTGTGTCAGTTGTACACCCAGCAAAATTTTTCTCCTATTCTGTGGGTAATCTACAGGCTCTGCTTAATGTATGTTTGTCTGTGAAATAAGTTTCAGCTTCATGAGATCCCAATGGGTGAGGGATTGTTTAAGTTTCTGAGCTACTGTGGTTTTGTTCAGGAAGTCTTTTCCCAATCCTATATCATGAAAAGTTCCTTCTAATTTTTCTTCCAGTAGTATCAGAGTTTCCAGTCTTATATTGAGGTCTTTGATCCATTTGGACTTGATTTCTGTGCACAGCAAGATGTGTTCATTCAGTTTGATTTTCCTGCATAGGGTTATCTAGTTTGTCCAGCACCATTTTTTGAAGATTCTGTCTTTTTTCTGATCTGCATTTTTAGGGTCTTTGTTGAATATCAAGTAGCTGTAGTTACTTGACCAAAAGTCCAGGTCCTTGATTCTGTTCCATTTGTCTATAATCCTGTTTTTACCATGTTGTTTTTGTTACTATGGCTTTGTAATATAGCTTTAGACCAGGTGTGGTTATACCTCCAGAGTTGTTTCCTTTGCTGAGGATATGCTTGGATATCCGAAGCCATCTGCTGTTCCATAAGTATTTTGAGATCATTTTTCCTATCTCTGTGAAGAAAAATGTTGAGATTTTTATTGGCATTGCATTAAGTCTACATGTTGATTTTGGTAAGATTGCCATTTTCACAATGTTAATTCTGCCTATCCAGGACAATGGGAGGTCTTTCCATTTGCTCAAGTCCTCCTCAATTTCTTTTTTGTGTGCTTTTATGTTTTCATTGTATAGGTCTTTCACATTTTTGGTTAATGTGATTCCAAGGGTTTGTTTTATTGCTACTGAAAATGGACAATGTCTCTAATTTCCTTCTCTGTATCTTTGTCCTTTGCATATAGAAAACCTCCTGATTTTTGTGCATGGATTTTGTATACTGCTACTTTGCTGAAGGAGTAATCACCTTTAAGAGTTTTGAGATGGAGGTTCTCAGGTTTCTTATTTATAGAGTCATATCATCTGTGAATAGGGCAAACTTAACTTATTCCTTTCCAATTTATATCCCTTTTATTTCTTTCTCCTATCTTATTGCTTGAGCCAGTGAACACCTCTGTCTTATTTCTGATCTCAATGGGAATTCCTTCAGTCTCTCCCCATTATGTATTATTTGGGCCTTAGGAGCTTTATATATAGCCTTTTTATAATGAAATATAGACCATCCATGACTATTCTCTCCAATGTTTTGATCATGAAGTGATGCTGTATTTTGTCAAAGCCTTTTCTGCCGCTATTGAAATGATCATGTGGTTTCTGTGTTTAAACTTATTTATGTAGCGTATTACATTGACAGATTTCCATATGTTTGAAACACCCCTGCATTCTTTGGATAAAGTCTACTTGATTAAAGTGGATAATGATTTGGATGTGTTGTTGAATTTGATTTGTGAGGATTTTGTTCAGGATCTTTACTTCTAAGTTCATCAGGAAAATAGGCCTGTAGTTTTTTCATGTGGCATCTCTGCCTAGTTTCAGTGTTAGGGTGATACTAGCTGCATAAAAGGAGTTTGGGAGCTTTCCCTGTTCTCCAATTATGTGGCACAGTTTGAGAAAAATTGGTTTAAGTTCTTCCATGAAGGTTTTATAAAATTCATCTGAGAAACCATCTGGTCCTGGACTCTTCCTTTGGGGAGATTTGTGATTACCTTTTCAATCTTGATGGGTGTGACAGGTTTGCTTAGAAGATTAATCTGCTCTGGGTTTAGCTTTATTAAGTGTTGAGGAATTCACCCATTTCCTCCATATTATCCAGTTTTGTGGAGTACAGGAATAAGTCCTAATGATTCTTCCAATTTCACTTTCTGTTGTGATCTCTCCTTTTTCATTTCTAATTTTGTTAATTTGAAGTATCTCTCTCTGTCTTTTTTGTTTGTTTGTTTGATCAAATTGGCCATGGATTTATCAATCTTAGTTTTTCAAAGAACCAACTTTTTGTTTCATCAATTTGCTTAGTTTACAATTCATTAATTTCTGCTCTGATCTTCATTATTTCTTTCTGTCTGGAGCTTTTTGGGTTGGACTCTTCTTGTTTTTCCAATGGCTTTATTGGGATGGTTAGTTTATTGATTTGGGACCTCCCTGGCTTTGTTATGAAAGCATTTAGCACTATGAATTTTCCCCTAAGGACTACCTTCATTATGTCCCATTAGTTTTGATACAATTTGTTCTCATTGTCATTCAATTCTAAAAGTTTTGCAATTTCATCCACTACCCATTTATTGTTTAAAAGTGTGTTGTTTGGTTTTCAAGAGATGGTGGCATTCCTGGTTCATCTTTTGTTGTTAATTTCTAGCAATATAGAATTGTGATCTGATATCATGCAGGCAATTATGCTGATCTTCCTAAATATATGGACGCAGGCTTTATGGCTTAGAGATGGTTCCATGAGCTCCTCAGAAGAATGTGTAATCTGTGGAATTTGGGTAGACTATTCTGTAGATGTCTTTTAGGTCTAGTTGATCTATGGTGGTGTTGAGTTCTCTTACTTCCCTATTAATTTTCTGTTTGGATCATCTATATATTGCTGATAGTGGAGTATTGAAGTCCTCAACTATGGTGGTGTTGGTTATTTCCTTTTGGTTTTCAAATAGGTTTTCTTTTATGAATTGTGGTACACCTGTGTTTAGTGCATAAGGATTGATGATACAGATATCACCTTGTTGGATCATTCCCATGATAAGAAAGAAGTGGACTCTTTTTATCTTTTTTGATTAATTTTGGTTTGAAGACTATTTTATGTGATATTAGTATATTTATGACAGCTTGTTTCTTTTTTCTGTTTGCTTGGAATATCATTTTCCACCCTTTCACCCTGAGTAGGTATCTGCCTTTAGTAGTGTGGTGGGTGTACTGAAGACAGCAGATTGAGGGGTCTAATTTGCTGACCCACCCTTTTAGCTTCTGCCTCTTGATGGATGAATTAAGTACATTAATATTTAGGGTAATAACTGTGATGTTTGATTTAATCCCTGCCATATTGTGGTGGTTTATGTGGTTTGGTGTTTTCTTGGACTTTGTAATTTTGTGTGTCTTCTCTGAGTTTGGTTATTGTGATCTGCTTCCTGTAGGCACTTGAAGTTCATTATTTGTCTCCTCTGTGTAAAATTTACTGAAGTACTCTCTGTACATTTGGCTTTGTGTTCATAGAGTTGTAAAGCTGAGTTTTATCATGGAAAGTTTGTTTGTTTGTTTGTTTCACCATCTATTATGAGGGATGCTTTTGCTGAGTAAAGTACTTTGGGTTGCAAGCCGTAAGTTCTTAGACTTTGCAGTGTTCAATTCCAGTTCCTTCTTGCCTTCTGGTTTTCCATTGAGAATTCTCAAGTAATTCTGATGGGTTATCTTTATATGCGGGTGTTGTTTGTCTCTAGTTGCTACTTTTAGGACTTTCTCTTTGTTGTCAATGTTTGGAATCTTAATGACAATATGTCTTGGAGAATTTCTCCTTTGGTCCAGTCCCAGTTTTGAGTTTCTATTGTTCACATGGCTGACTCTATTCTTGAGAGTGTCTATATAATTTTGGACTTGTTCAATTTGGTTTGTATTTTCAACTGCCTTTTAATGTATAGTTTCCATCCCTCTGTTGAGTTCTCTTTTCACATCATTTTCTGATTTTCTTAATGCTTCTTAGAATTCATCCTTGCATTTATTTATATTTTCATTGATCTTAGCCAGCTGATTACTGAGGTCCTCTTTTCTCTCTCTCTCTCTCTCTCTCTCTTTCTCCTTCAGATCATTTAACTGTCTTTGGAACCTTTCCTGGTTCTTTTCTATTAGGTTGAATCTAGCCAGGGCAGCATTCTTACAATTATTGAAACTTTGTTGATTTTCTATAAGTTCTGCTAATTCCTTGGCCAGGGTTACATAACTTGTATCTTCATTTTGGGATTTTGATCCTATTGTCTTTTCTATGTTTTTTATTAGAGACATCCATTCCAGGACTGGGCAACCTTGTTGGATTTCTGTGTATTTGATTTTTTCATGTTATTTCTTTTGAGCTATGGTCATGGCATAAGACTTTTATTTAATATTGGAGGAAGCTGTAGTTAACCCTTGAAGTGTTTCCAGTGCTTAGCCCCCCTGCCTTTTTTTTTTTTTTTCTTTTTTCTATAATTAGCCTTCTGATGGCACTGGGACCTGTTTGGTCAGAGGGAAAGCCCATGAGGCTCTGGTTTGGGCCTGAGGACCTGATGAATGTGTTTGTTTGTTGCTGGCTTGGGGAATGGGGCTGTGTGGTTAGGTGGCCTGGGGGGACTGGAGGTAGGAGGGAATAGGACCAATCAGACTGGTGTTGTGGCTGGGCTGCAGAGGGGGGTAGGATGGGATTGCATCATGGTTCTGCCATGCTGAAGGGTGAGGGGATGGGACAGCAGGTCCATTAGGACTGCATAGCAGAGGGGGGATGGGACTGCTGGGTCCTTTGACAAGGTGGGACAGGGGTGTGGGACTTCTGTTGGTCAAGTGACATGGGGAGGGATGGGCAGCAGTCCTGGAGGTGTGGCAGGAAGAGGGAGAGAAGAGTGAACAACAGTGTGCTGGCCTGGGTCTGAGTAGCCTACAGGAAGTGCAGCAGGACATACTTCACACAAGGGTGATGTGGCGGGTGGGATATCAGTTGGGTGTGGTGGTCCCTTGTGGCAGGAAAACTGAAGGAGAGAGGAAAGGGAAACATTACCTGCTAGTCTGGGTCCATGCACTGCTGGGTGTTGTGTAGGACAGTGACCATGAGTGGAGGTTCCATGTGAGGGAAAGCCTAGGGAGGGGGAAATACTAGCCTGCTGACCTGGGTCCACTTAGCTTGCAGTTAGTGAAGGAGGAACCTGGTGGAGCATGTCTGGACAGTGGCTGGGACTGCTGCTTGAAGGGACTGGGGGACTGGCGGGTCTCCCGAGAGCATGGGAAACAGTAGACAGCCTACTTTGCTCCTCCATGCCCCCAACTGGAGATGTACTAGGATCTGAAAACCCCTAAAAACACCAAAGAACTCCAAAGCTCTTGCCTTTCCTTCCCCGCAATGTGAGGCATGGTTAGGCAGACACCATCATGACACGAAGTCTCACAACCTCTTTAAAAAATATTTTTTATTAGATATGGACATATTTTGTATGTAAACAACACATGTTGGTACAATCTTTTCCCTCCTTCCTGTCCCTTCTCTGAAGAGGCCTTCCTTACTGGGGTTGCATGTCAACCCAATGGGAATTGTGGATCATGCATTATGCAAAATGTCCCAACTTGTGGCTCTAACAATATTTCCATCCCCTCTTCTGCAAAATTCCCTGAGCCATGCTGGGAGCATTTTAAGTACATTTCAGTGATGGGCACTCAGGAGCCCCTGGATCTCTGATTTGGTAGGTCTTCAGTGTCCTCAGTGTCGATCTCCTTCACCCTTGTGCTGATATCAGATGCACAGAGAAAGCAGCTCTCTAGATAATTTCCCCAATTCCTCTGTGGTTTCAGCTGGGGCTGGGTTGGAGTCACAGGTTTGTTTATTTCCTCAGGTCCAGCTCCCAAGCAAAAGAGAGAAGCAGATTCTCCAATGGAGAATGGAGTCAGCACCTGTTAAATGGGGCAACCATTATTGATTTAGAGAGAATTAAAAGGGTGTAGACCCTCTCTAAGGTTGGTGGGAGCTTGACAATGGAAAGCATAATCATTATGGGTGTGAGCATCACATCAGGTTGTTTGCTGCTGAGTCGCTTAGACTTTGAGTTGCTTGGACAGATGTTGGCCCCTTTCCCCCTGGAAGCTCATGTAGCTACTTCCAGCACTAGATGGGTTAATTTTCTGGGGATTGGCTCTCCTCCAGATTCCAACCAGATCTCTCTATGGTCTGTGTGAGTGGCATTTAGTGTCTTCAGCAGTAGGGTCTTACCATTAATCTCTGGTGGGTAATCAAGTGCTCTGATAGAAGTCTTTCTTGTTTGTCTTGGGAGATCTAGTAGGTCTCTTTGATAAACAGCTCATTGTGGATATAGACCACATCCTGGTACAGGGTATTACAGGCCAGCACCAAGGGAAAAGAAAAAAGAAAAAGACAGAGAAGAAAGAAAAACAGGAGAAATTTGAAGTTAGGTTTCATCTCACCCTCTTCAGGTAACTTCAATTCAGTTGCTCCCCCCAAGGTCTTCTTGGGGACTCCACTGTTCTGATTAATTTCCAGGATATAGGATTTAATGGCACCAGTTCAATTTTGTTCAGTTTCGTTCCCCCGCTTCCATTCCCTGAAGCCCTACCCTCCCTATTGTCCAAGCCTCAAGATGCTATTCAGTTTTGTCAGCAGCTTAGGCTGATCCAGGTTAGGAACTGCAGATGAGTGAGATCATGCGATGGTTGTCTTTCTGTGATTTTGTGAGTTCACTTACAGTGATCTGTTACAAGTTCAGTTGTAAGAATTCTACAATTTCTTTTTTTGATTTCTTCAACAATCTGTTCAAGGTTTAAAAGTGTGTTTGTTGTTTAGTCTCTAGGAGCTGATGAATTTCTTGATGGTTCTCTTCAAGAATTCCTCCAAGTATTTTTGGTTGAGCTGATTTAATTGTCATAAATTCCTTTAGCCTGTTTTTATTGTAGAATGTCCTTATTTCTCCTTCAGTATAGCTTTGCAGGATAAAGTATTCTTGGTTGGCCGTTGTTAACTTTCTGAACTTGGGATACATCATTCCAAGCCCTTCTGGCTTTTAAAATTTGTGTTGAGTAATTTGCTGTTATCCTGGGCTTGATTTTATAGGTGACTTGCTTTTTCTCTCTGCTTTCAGTATATATTTTCTCTGGTTTGTTTGTTTAGTAGTTTAATTATAGCATGGTGATAAGAGACTCTTTCCAGGTTTTGGTTGTTTGGTGTTCTAAAAGCTTCCTGCATCTGCATTGGCATTTCTTTCCCAATTTAGTGAAATTTTTCTTCTATGATTTTGTTTAAAATGCTTACTATGCCTCTGGATTGAAATTCTTCTCTTTCTACTATACCCTGAATTCTTATGTTTGCGTTTTTCATAGTGTCCTGGATATCTTGAAATTTCCATTTATACCTTTCTATTAGCTTGTCTTTTGCATTGTTAGACAGTATTAGGTTTGCTACCTGGTCTTCTAGTTTAGATATTCTGTTCTCTCCTTCATCCATCCTACTGGTGAGACTTACCACAGAGTTCTTTAATTTGACAGACTGTATTTTTCAGTGCTAGTATTTCTGTGTGGTTTTTCTTCAGTATTTTTATTTCCTTACTCATGTCTTGTAGTGACCTCCTTATTTCATTAAGCTACTTTCCTATGTTCTCTTGGAATTCCTTCAGGAGTTTGTTTTCTTCTCTAATTCACTTGTTTCCTCTTTGTTTTCTTTTCTTTTTCTTTTTTGTTTTGTTTTGAGTATGAATACTTTAAAAAAAAACTCCATCAGACATTTAATCTAAAGCAGTCTCATTGGGGGCCATTTCTGAGGGATTTATAATTTTTGGTGGGATTGCATTGTCTTGATTCTTTGTGTTTCTTATATTATAAAGTAGCAATTTTTGCATCCTGAGTTGATTTGATGCTTGAGTTTTATAATGATCTGAAGTACATTTAGATTTGGAAATCCAACTTTATGCACCTTCAGAGTAGAAGTTTAAGGTGCCAAGTGTAGCTCTTGTTCTCCAGCCCAACCACAAAAGTAATCTTAGGTGTTGTGTTTGCCTGTTGTTCAAGTATTTAGTGGGATGGGTGGAGCAATTTACTGGAAAATTCTAAAGTTCAACTGAGCAATATATATACTCAATAAAAATCAGTGCAAAATATGCAAGTGTGGCGATTGAAACATTTTAAGCCAAAATCCCTAAGGGTGTGTGTTGCTCTACACACTTAATCCTGTCAGATGGGAGTTTGAGATATTTGTTCTAAAATGGGTTCCAGGTTAGCTTGGGTCTGAATCAGACTCTGCTTCCAATAATAACAGAAGAAAAAGACAAAGGCCCTTTGAATCTGAAAGTATCAAAGGCAATAATAGGCAACTCCCAAATATAGCTTAATCGAGAATGGTAAAGCCAACCAAGAAGATGTAACCCATAACTTGTTCTGACATGGTAAGAAAGATTAGCATTTCCATTGCAGGCCTATGTACATGCTTTTTTATCAATCGGCCTCATTATCTATTGAGGTGGCTTCAAACATCAACAATGCTGAGTGCCCACCTTGATAGCTCTGTGCTGTGCTGTGAATCTGGTGTTCTGTTCAGCTGTGCTGGATGCCCTCTACTGAGAGCTGAATGTGTTCTCCATAGGGTCATGGCACTCTCAGTTGAGGGATGGGATAGTGCAGGAAGGCTGGATTTGTACTGGAACTGATCAGCTAGTTCTGCCTGTGTCCCATTAAGCAGCTTCTCAGATAATCTCTGCTGTCACCCGTTAAGGTTTCTTGACTTTGCAAGGTGGCTGATAAGGTTGGAAAATCTCCTTGTTTGGTCTTTGCTCCAGCAGCTGGGCACTGGGCTGCACACAGATCCATGTAGATTAGGTCAGGGGCTGCAAGCACCTCTGTGGGATTGTGGCTGGTTTCCTCCTTTCTGATAGATCTTAGTCTCTCCTGCTTCTGTGCTGTGGCCAATAAAAACCTATACACCTTCACTTTTTAGATAAAGAATGTATATTGGTGTAGTTTTGCTTAAATCCCTCCCTAGGCTGGATTGGTGTGACTCCTATGCAACCATCTTATCTGGAAGTCTGCTTTTTGGATTCTAACCAAGAACTACTCATTGCCAAATGATCCTAATTGTGTCAAAGTTTACTAAGGGTATGCATAAAGCACATATATTATTTGTTGAACTGTTACTGTCTGGATGACATAGGTAAATTAAAAGATTTGATTCTGACCTGGAGACATGTTTCAGTGTTTAAGGTACTTGCTTACAAAGCCTAAGGGCCTGGGTTCAGTTCCCCAATACCCACATAAATCCAGATGCACAAAGTAGTGCATGTGTCTAGAATTTGCTTGCAGTGGTTGGATGCACTTTCTCCCTGCCTTCTTTCCTCCTTTCCTCCCTTTCTCCCCCCTTCTCAAATAGAGAAATAAAAAATATTTTTATAAAGAAATTTGATTCAACTTTTATTTGTATCTATTATCATATATTCTAAGTTCAATTTTATATCATTTGTGACTTATATTTTGGAGATAGGCTCTTGCTATGTAGCCTTGGCTGGTTTGGTATTTGCAATGCAGCCAGGGCTGGCCTCCAACAAAGCGTCCTTCTGGCCTCAGCCTCCCAAGTGCTGAGATCACTATCACATCTGACTATTGGCTTATACAATGTCAGTTATGATAGTGATATTAGCTACATTGGTGATCAGCACTAAGGAATGTCAAATAATTTAGCTGAAGTTTAATCTCTGTATCCCATCACACTTCAGAGCCTATAAGTTTCCACAAAAATTATAACTCTTGACATAAAAAAAGTGATTACTTCTTACTAGAGGGGAAAATCTATATTATATCCAATGTGATCAATTTCTAGTAAATGACTAAGATTCTGGTTCAACATGAGTATATCTTCTTGTGTGAATGACTTTTTAACACCTAAGGGTTAAAACACTTATCACATCTGTGGTTATAACCCAGCAATCATAAGCTAAATCTATTTTTTGACTCTTCATTTTAATCCATGTGATCCTCTGTTTAACCAATAGAGAATTTTGTGCATCATATTTTAAATTTAGCCCAATTCCTACTTTCTGAGTATAGGACAACTCAGCCTGAGGAAGTGAGGTGGTTTTATGACTATCTACTCTCTTCATATACTTATGAACACAAATGTGTGTCAGATTTTCATTCTTTGCATCCAGCTAGATTATTTTTTCCCCTTATGAATTGGAACATTTTTATCAAGGAGGTCAGTGTCAAAGTAATTTTCCCCACAATCTTTATATCAAGGCCTTTTCCCCTTTAGTTATAAAGAGAATCCAAATAAAAAGTTTATTGAATGTTAATATGATCTATGATTATTTTCCATCATAAAGACCCCAAGAATTCTTTTTTCATGTAGATGTGTATGTAGTGTTATGAATGTGGAATGCACATGTGTGAGTATATGTGCTTTTACATGTATGGGTTCAGATGTGTATGCATGTATGGATGCACCTGCCTGTGGAGGACAGTTTGATGTTGGGTGGGTGTCTTTCTCAATCAGTCTCCACCTTATTTTTTGAGACAAGTTCTCTCAGTGAACTCAAAGTTCACCAATTTGCTAGACATGAAAACCAATCTGTCCTAGGGAGTCTCCTATTTCTACTTCCTCAGTGCTGAGACTATAGATGCCTACCACTATGCCTGGCATCGTACCTGGGTACTGGGCATCTGAACTCAGGTCCTCATGCTTGCACAGCAAATACTTTACCCATGAGGCTAGCTCTCCAGGGATGCATGGATTCTTTCACCCTGATTTTTCTCATTTATCCCTTAGCATCTATACTTCCTTTCTTACTAAGCTTAGCATTTATTAATACCCAGAGTCTAGGGTATGAAAACCATAGGAAAGTTATAGTTTATAATCTCTGGACTTCTTATGTAGTCAAATTCCAAAGAAAGAGGACCATACTGGTTAGTTGTGAGATAATAGTCTGTCAATGACCTCTGAATGGTGAAATGAGTAAATGGCACACACAGAACTGTAGGGTTTTGGGTTGGGAAGACCACATAAGAAGGTTTTTTATTCAAGAAAGCTAATTGGCTATTTCTTTATGTAGGAAACAGAATGAGAATATTAATATGTTATGTTCACTATAATTATAAATTCTTTACCAATTTGAACTTAATTAATCTTGTAATATAGATATTATTGTTATTATTAATTATAGATGAGTAAAGTGGGATACACGAGAATCAAATATTTTGTCCATGGTGATATGTTAATGAGACAGAGCCACACAGGAGAAGAAATGGCAGTTTTGCAACTGAGTTTACAGTCTGTTACCTATTATGCTACACAAACCCTCTTGGCTTTCCTAAAGCATCCAAGTTTATACCAGCACATTCTCATGCTTACAAGGGTTCCCTTAATCCTCTTTTTGCCAGTAATGAAATCTTTCTTAATCTCCAAATCTCATCTTCACCATAGCTCTTCTATTCTGCTAGCATCCTGGAACACTTATTATTGCTCCTAAGTCACTCTGTGCCTTCCTGTGAGTACCCCACAGATCACCCTGTCCTGTTTTCAGGTAACACTGAAATAAATACCATGTACATGCTTCTATAGGCAAGGGATGCATCTTCTTTTTTATTCCTGGTGTCTGGAATGATTACTGGCACATAGGATAGACTTAATGAATTATTATTGGATTAGTCACTCCATCAAGAATGGATGCTGTATAAATTGTACCTCTTTCTGTGACCACTAAACAGGACCAAAAATGCTTCCATAATGAAGCCCAGGAACAATGCTTGTGAAGCTTTGAAATTACTGGGATTCAGAAGCCGAGACAGTGGTTGGTTTGGGCTTGATGATGTCCTGGTGAGGACCACACAGAGTGGCTTGGTATCATTCGAAATGTATGAACACTTAGACAGGTAAGACAACAGGAAGTAATTGAGTACATGTCACTATCTCCTGAATATCAGTAAATAATGATTTTATATGGAGTCATAGGATTATATTGTGGTTAGTCAAACAGGAACATGAACTGTCTTTCAGTATTTGTTTAAATGCAAACCACACTCAACATGGATGCGTTTGTAATTTATGCATGATAGTTTGTGCATTTGGAAACCACTCATAACTTAGATTTATTTTTACAGGTTTCTTTTAACTCCAAAATAGTTTTAAAATAACATCTTCATTTCTAAAATTCCATAAGGATAGTAATTACCTGTTCATACTATGCTCATCTCATAACTATGTATATATAAACTGAATTTGTTATTTCAGTCCCCTCATTTAGCTTTCTCATTTCCATGTTTTCTAGACAGCCCATTATGAGGAGAGTTTTAGATAGTTTTAAGGTTCATGAGGAGTAGACAGTCATGAAGAGAGGCAATCACATGTCTAAAGATAGCTTTCGTTTTGTAATGAAGACCTTACTTACTGCTATGATTATCCTGGGCCTAGTTGTGCAGAAACCAAATCATTTACTGAGTAAGTCTTCTCAGGCAGATCCCATAAGGAAATTAAAGAAGGAGACAGAGCCAGGGATTAAGATGGGAACACTGGTTTAGCTTTTGAAATTACTGGTCTTTCCCTAGACTGGTGTCTCTAGGGAGTTCTGGAGCACCAGGGAGATAGGCTTTACACCATCACCTCAGTCAGTCCCTGGGTATGGGAGAAGGGTTGCTCTGCATGGGATTCCTACAGGACAACTCTCAGAAGAAGAACTAAAGGAAAGATGATCTAGGTCTGTGATACAAGTCTATTTATTTCCCAGGGCTGTTGACACACAATGCTACAAACTGAGTGGGCTGTCCACTGGGAGTTTCTATTGTTTTATACCTCTAGAGGTTGGATATCCCAGATCAAGGTGGGACCAGGGAGAGTTTGGAAAGTTCTTTCTGAGGGCTTGGCTAATTGTTGGCCATTTCTTTGTGCATGTGGCATTCTGTAGTCCTTTCCTTTGTTTAAAAAATATCCCCCCTTTTAATAACTCTAGCCATTTTGTTTTAAGGCCCTCCTTAATGACCTTGCTTTAACTTGAATACTTTTGTATTGAGATTAGTATTGTAGGACATGTTATTCAACCCATAGCAGGATCCAGCATAAAAATGCTCACCACACAGAAATGAAGTGAATATTTAAGCCTTCTCCTAGTCATGCTGTTTATTCTGCATCCTATTGGGAGGAAATGGATTATCCTCAACATCTTTCCTTCTGCATTTTGCCGTAATGCTTTGGTAGCACTTAGGCTAAAATACAGTCTCTGCTTGATGTGGGAAGAATGAGAACTGAAGAGTTAGGCAATTGCACTGTTGTGAAAATATTGCAGCATAGTTAAACAGCTCTGTTTGGTGCTGTCTGCTCTATACATAAAACTGTGTGGTACATTTAATTGCTATTAGGGTACAAACCTATGGCATGCTACTCTACTTAATATTTCATGAAAAAATACAACTCAGTGGTATGTATATGATTAAGTACATAAAAGCTGGTTTACAAAACATACCTCAACATAGTACAATAGGGAGTAAAGATCTCTTTATAAAGGTAAGCCTTCACAGGATACTTAGTATGACAAGTTTATAGGACTCCACATTGCTCTGAGTGAGTCAATGAGTTGGTCTTAAGGCCTAGCCTATTCCTATGTATTGGTGTAGATTTTACAAATACAATGTAACTGACTGTGCTACATATTAAATGTTTACTTTAAGTGTGTGATACTGTTTCACTATTTTTTATGCTCATTATTATTATTATTAATAATATATTTCATATGGATGCATCATGAGTTGGTATTCTCTTTTCCCTCATCCCTTATCCCTGCCCCCCTCCAAAAGGAACCTCCTTGTTTAATTAAGTTTGGGGATGGAGTCTTGCTGAGTAGCTTTACCTGTCCTATAACTCTATGTAGATAAGGCTTGCCTCAACTTGAGGTAGTCCTCAGACCTCCTGAGTGCTGAGATTGTAGGTGTGGACCATGATACCATGATACCCCATTTTGTTTATTTAAAATTTTTATTTGAATTCTTTCATTGTTAAATCCCAAGACACAAATGTGCATTAAGCTAGTTTACATAGGGTCAGAACCATCAAAATCAATGTCTTTTGCCTCCATGTCTTGTTCTACTGGAAATTATTCAGTGACATAATCACACCTAGAGTTTCTATCTACTATATTTACAGTGCCTTCTTCTGTTTGCTTCCTGAGGCTCTTGTACAGTTAACTTTTAAAATATGTAAGTAGAAGGAACATACTTGAAAGAAATGATAAAAGAATATTATAGTAAATGCAAAAGCCAACAGCATAGTTATCATGAGTATAATATAGTGTTAATCTACACCATCACTAGGAGACAGAGTTTTTTTAAGCTTTATAATAATCTTATAGAACAATCATGGTGTGTACACAATTGACTGAAATGTTATATGATGCATAAATGTACAGTTTAGGATGGTGTTGTATTTGGAGCTGAGTTTTGTAGCAGGATGTGGTAGAGAATACTGTAATCTCATCACTCAAGGGGCTCAGGAAGAAGGATCACCTTGAGTTTAAGAACAGCCCAGGCTACATACCTTATATCAAAAAGCCAATCCAGGACTGGAGAGATTGCTCAGTGGTTAAAGCCCCCTGCTTGAAAAGCCTAATAGCTTGGGTTTGATTCCCTAAAACCCACATTCAGCCAGATGCACAAACTGGTGCATGCATCTGGAGTTTATTGACAATGGCAGAAGGCCCTGGTGCACCCATACTCACTCTCATTCTTTCTGCCTCTCTTTCAAATAAATAAATAAATAAAAATACTTTAAGAGCCAAACCAAACAAAAACATCTTTTAAAATTATTTTGATCCAAACTAAGTTTTTGCTTCATCTGTACTAGCTACATGACTACTAGCACTGTCACTAAAGTTTTTCATTAATTTAAGCCGTTGGTAATCAGAATGCTTGTTTTAAAAGAATGGTTAGAGGATACAGGCTTTTTTCTTAGGTATTATTGGGCATCAATAATGGTGGTGTTCAGAGGTTGTTGCATTGCCCTCAGGTCTCTCCTCTTTCTTCCTCTGCAGGTTCATTGTCCTCCACCTCTCCTCCCTTGTGGACAGTAGCAACTTGGTTTCTTTTGTGAAGGCATTAGAGGAAGCTTCACTCAGCACCACTGCCTGCATAGTACTATCTCACCAGAAAGACAATCCACACAGAATAGTTATCTTGGTGGTGCCTTCCAAGGAGGTAAACCAGGCACTTAAGAGCTTGCGCTTAGAAGGGTTTGGAGGACTTCCAGAATCATCTCGCCATTTCCAAGTAAGAGAAGGAGAACACCTGCTTCTAAGGTTTACTGGAAACATATTTGGTTCAAGTGAGTATGAAAAAGCCCTTTCATATTTTCTATGGGTATAAACTACAACCTCAGAAGCAAGTACCTAAACTTGTAATACCAAGGAAACTTCCCCTTAGAGAATTCTGGAGATCTTTTAGGTACATGGAATACTGATTTCCTCATTCCTTTTTAGTCTCTTCTCTACTTGGGGAATGTATGTCCCTTTGTGAAAGGATTCTGAGAAACATTCTTTGAGAAATAGTCTTCTCTGTGATGATAAGGGACACCGGATAAGCAGTAGCCTGAAAAGCCTCCCTGCTTCCACTCAGCCACATGAGTGTATTTCTGTACAGAAACACTGATATGTTAAGAAGCATATGTAATGTGATAGGTGTCTTTTTACTTATAATGGTTTGATCCTAAATTTTCACCTTATGACTAGTATAAAAGCAATATGTATTCAAGTAGAAATGGTACATGGTTAAAGTTTTGGCCTTTTCTCTCCTAGCAATGTGAGGTATGATGATCTTTTCTGATGGTGAAAAATGATAGCAGGTCACAGCTCCCAGGCAACCAGAAAATGTATGTAGGAAACAACCAACTCTTTAGTGTACTTGGTTTCTAGGCTATGGCATTGGGTAAACCAAGTATATTATTATGGTATTTATTTTTCTATAAGGCCACACCTTCCAGTTTCTTACCCCCAGAGGCAGAGTAGAATCACATAGGTGTACCTATAATTTGGGGCATGAGGGAGAAGTAAGAAAAGGATTTGTAGGGATTTGTGGTCCAGCAGTCTTGCTGTACACTTGAGTTGAGGTATTAGTCTCTGTATATTTATAAACTAATATATATCCCATTGAATCTCATGATACCTATTTTATCTCCAAATGACTCCAAGCCTCAAATAGTTGTGGTTGCTTACAAAGAAAGTGAGGCATAAAATCAATCTTGCCCCTTCTCTGATATTACAGGAATAGGTGAGATTCAATATCTTCTCATCTGAAGTATGTCCTCCACTCTCCCACACAGAGTCTCAGTCATCTGTGCCCCTAACTGGATGTAGTAAGACATGGATGTCAAAGAAGAGGAAGGGCAGGGAGACAAGAGAGGAAGGAAGGGTGGAAAATATTCCTCCCTACTTGGCTTCGGGAGCAGAAATCACATTGTCCACCCTTGGGGAAATCTCTGATGGGCTATAGTAAAAACCAGAAGTTTCCCCACCTAGACTAATGATGCAAATGATTTTTCTGTAATACTGGGGACAGTAGCTGGGTTCTACTACTGCCTAAATGGGAATGAGCTGCTGTTTTCCTCAGAGCCAATGGAACCGAGTGTCCTATTGTCTGTACTGGAAACCGAAGTCACATGCTCAATTAAGAGTGTCTGAAGACCAACATGTATGCAGTTCTGCCATGTCAGGGGTGGAGAAGAACTTGTCTTTACCAGGGGCCTGAGTCAGGAATGATACCCCAGATCCTTGTACTCTGTTGAGTCCTTTTTTGTGCCTAAGAACAAGACTATCAGTAAAGAGTGGATAACTAACTTTCCTTTAGAGCCTGGGACTTGCTGTAGAAATCTTACGGATAAGAATTGAGATGTTCTCTGTCTGTGGGGATCTCCTCTTCTTCCATGCTCCTCCTATCACTCTCAGTTCTCTCCTACTTTATCTTCAACAATTGATCTCCTCTCAATGATCATGTGTAAGGACACCTTCCTTATTCTTCCTGATCATATCAGGATTGTTTCAAGTACTTTTTTCCTATTACAAATCTTCACCTTTTCTCTTGAGACTTTTGTCACAGATGCAATGTTTAATTTACCCACTTCCGAATATGAACAAAGCTAGTCTTTCTATCTACATTTCTACGGGGAGGGGACAGTCCTACTGGTGGACACCAATCAATCTTTAGGACCTAGGATGGTGCTTGGCTGCTAGACGGATCTCAGTGAGTGCATGCTAGAAGAAATGAAGACACAAGATTGTAAAAGGATTTATAATTGTTGTACTAATTGAAATGATTACATTAATTAATTAATGATGAAAGAATCCATTAATAAGTTAATGAATTAAGACAGCCATAATTTAAAAAATAACAAAATCTCTCTACTGACTATAATATAGTATGGATGACTCTTTTGGTTTATAAGACCAACTCTAATTCTATTTCTAAGAAAAAATAAAATATACATTCATTTTAGCCTTTGTTATTCTGGACAGAGCTGGAGCATGGTTTCATTCCTTATGTTAGAACTATAAACTCAACACATAGACTTTCTTTTGCATGACCCTCAAACCTCCAACTGCACACAAAATTCACAAAATGCTGGCAAGTGCTTTTGTTTACAAAATGACACCTCAGCATCACATTTAACATCTAGAAATGACCTACAGCTGTCTGTATGACTCTAAGTTTCTTTTGGTGCTCTATGTCCTTTGGCCTCTGCAAGTGATTTTTCCTAGATCCATGCAGGATGTTAAACTAACAATCCTTTGATTCACACATCAAAAATTTCCTTACCCCTATGTTTAGTATAGTCTAGTGGTAAGAGACAGAACACATAAATAGATAAACAAAAATTGTACAGTTGAATGCAGGTACAAAAGGGAGCTACAGAGGGATAAATCAGGAAAAGGGTAAAAAGTAGCAGAGCAGCAAGGTTAGACAGTCCTCAGGGAGGATTGAATGACATTTATACAGACTCTAAGAAAGCAAGAGAGTAAGCCACAACCTTATCTCAAGAAAGTCTGTCTCAGACAAAAGGATTTCAAATTTGTATAAAATGAAGTACAAATGCCTCTTGTGTTTGAGCAAAAGGAAGCACTGGATCAGCTGTGTCAGGGGGATGACAGGTATGGGGAAGTAAAATGAAGGCCGATGCTGCCCAGCAAGCCCACTGCAAAGACGTAGCTTTTATGCAAATGAGATGGGTGGTTCACATGAAAGTGAGACTTTGAGTTAGATAATAGCTCTGTTGGAAATAGACTGTAAGGAAGGGTAGAGCCATTGCAATAAGGCTGTAAGAGATGGTCATGTGTACTTTAGAGGGAAAAATGGTGGAGAAGGGGTTAGAGTGATAGAAATAGCCAGAGCCAGCCGTTCTCAGAGAGTTTTTCTGGCTTCCCATATTTCTATTTCTAGTCCTTTTGCTTCCTCATCTGAGTTTCCTAATAAAAGTATGCATTCTTAGGTACTTTCTATGACATCAATGAAAAACCTTCAATACTTGAAATTTATTTATTTATTTGTTGGTATAAGGAAATTTAGGTATTATGACCCAAACTCCAAAAATCAAAATCATATATTCTCTTAGATATGCAGAACCTAGCTTATGATATCAATGCTCATTGTTAGATGAAAATATATTGTTATAAGAAGCCTCTGGTCACTCAAAAATGAGCAATTTAAAAAATATTTTATTTTTATTTATTTGAGGGAGGGAGGGAGAGAAAGAGGCAGAGAGAAAGAGACAAAGAATGAGCATGTCAGGGCCTCCAGCTGCTGTAGACAAACTCCAAACACATGTGGTACCTTGTAAATCTGGCTTACGTGGATCCTGGGGGAATTGAACCTGGGTCCTTGGGCTTTGCAGGCAAATACCTTAACTACTAAGCCATCTCACCACCAGCCCAAGTACATTTTTTATATAGCAAATATTATTGAACAGTGATTGTAATCTCATGGTGAGATATGAATGCCTGCCAGGTGTTCGTCCAGTGATCCGTAGACTTTAACTTTAGATCATATTGTAATTACCCAAAAGAAGTTTCCACTTTTTAAAAAAAATTTTTTGTTGTTGTTCATTTTTATTTATTTATTTGAGAGCGACAGAGAGAGAAAGAGGCAGATAGAGAGAGAGAGAGAGAGAGAGAGAGAGAGAGAGAGAAGAGAGAGAGAGAGAGAGAGAGAGAGAGAGAGAGAATGGGCGTGCCAGGGCCTCCAGCCACTGCAGACAAACTCCAGACGTGTGTGCCCCCTTGTGCATCTGGCTAACGTGGGTCCTGGAGAATCGAGCCTCGAACCGGCGTCCTTAGGCTTCACAGGCAAGCGTTTAACCGCTAAGCCACCTCTCCAGCCCAAGTTTTCACTTTTTTTAAAACTAGAGGAAATCCTCTTTAAGAAACACCCCTGAGTAGTCATTCTTCTAGAAATCTGCTTTGTTGAAGTAGCCTGCATTCACAATGCACATGGCTCTACTCCATGCTGTCCACTGCCCAGAATGCTTCCACTTCCATATTTAATTGTGGTTTAAAAATCAACCAAAGTGACTTTGAGTCATCAACCCAGACGCAACAGCAGTCTCTTTAACAACTTTTCTTTTAATATTTTTATTTATTAATTTTCAAGTAGAGAGAGACAGAGGGAGAAAAAGACAGAGACAGAGAGAGAGAGAGAGAGAATGGGCAAACCAAGGCCTGTAGCCTTTGCCAAGAATTCCAGACACATGCACCATTTTGTACATCAGGTTTGCATGGGTACTGGGGAATCAAACCCAGATCATAAGGCTTTGCAAGCAGACTCTTTAACTGCTGAGACATCTCTCTGGCACAGCATCTTCAACATCTTATTAAACTTCTCCTTTTGGTTAAAATGGGAGGTATTCCACGAGAGATCACTCAGGGTCACTGACTTTCTAAGTAGCAGAAAGCAGAAGGAAGTTTTAAAGCCATATGTTGACATTTCTTTAAACACTTCACTATTTTTCATAGCATTCAAATGCAATATAAAAGAATCCTGCTTCTTTCTTATTATTTATTGCCATGCTATCAATTATTCAGCATTTAATCAATGCCAGGTCTTGGAGCAAACATCTTATCCATATTATCTTTTTATTTCCTGCATAATATTAGGAGGCAAGTTTTAATTTTTTCTGTTTTAAAATTAAGGAAGTTAAGGCTCCCAAATGTTCACAGGTATGACAGAACTGGATAATTATAGTGTAGGCAAATGATGGAGGCTGGGCTTGAAAATAGACTTTTATACAAAAAACATGTTATATAAGGTCCACCATTAGAATTTCTTGCAAACTCTTCAAAGGGAATGCAGACGTACAGTCTAAGGAAACAGAAATGCTCCTTCTACTGTCACAATATGATTTCAAAATATCTTGCCATGGTAAGACTCATGAAAGCGAAAAATTATTTTGTGAATACAAAAGCTTCATTTTTCTCAGTGAAGAGTTGAGAACACCTTTCCATGTATCATTGTTTAAGGAATACATACCATATTTTCTTAGAAATTTCAACTTCTAGAACAACACTATTTCCACAGTTGTAGAAACGTTTATTTCTGTACTGTATGTGAAGGTAACCACTAGCTCTGTGTGCCGGCCTGAGCATTTTAAACAATATTTTATTTATTTATCTGAGAGAACCAGAGAGAAAAAGGCAGGCAGAGGTAGAGAGATAGAGAGAGAGAGAGAGAGAGAGAGAGAGGAGAAGTATGGTTATGTCAGTGATTCCTGCCACTGCAAACAAACTTCAGAGGCATATACCACTTTGTGCATCTGACTTTACATGGGCACTAGGGAATCTAACCCAGTCCATCAGGCTTTCTGAGCAAGCATTTTAACCACTAATCCATCTCTACAGCCCTTGCCTGAGCATATTAAGTAAGATTGCAGATGAAATTTTCATGTTCTTTAATAACAATTAATTTTCATTTACACTTAAACATCCACAGGTTATAAGAAGGTTCAATATTATTGTGAGGTCATGGTTCAATACAATGTGCTAAGAACAGTGAGGAACAATGAAAAAGGAAACTTGAAGGGTGAAGAGAATTTTCTGGAAAAGCTGAATACTTTCAATAGTTCCTCACTATAGAAAATACAGGGAAAAGAAAGGAAATCAAAGATGGTTAGATCTAGAACATTCTAAAAATCACTTGGTCCAACAACAGATTAGAATTCTTTCTAATAATCTACAGTAATCTGTTGCTGCTATGGTAGGTTATATTTTGATAAGAGGCACTAATACATCACATATTTTTAAAAATATTTTTATTTATTTATTTGAGACAGATGATAGAGAGAGAAAGGGAGAGAGAAAATTAGGTAGACAAAGACAGACAATATGGGCACACCAGGGCCTCCTGCCACTGAAAATGAGCTCTAGACACATGTGCCACTTTGTGCGTGTGACTATATGTAGTACTGTGAAATTCAACCTGGGCCTTCAGGCTTTGCAAGCAAGCACTTTTAAGTGCTGAGCCATCTCTCTAGCCCCAGACCTGATATTGTAATTGCATGTATAAAATGAAATGGTAATTTGTATTTTATTAAATGTTTTGTTGTATCTTAGTGGTGATAAATGTATATTACTTCTTTATAGGCAATGGGAAAGATTATGGAAAAGACTACAAACTTATTTTTCACTTACAAAGAAAACCCAGGCTGGAACTCCAAATCAAAGAAGTGGATGAATTTGGAAACTATAGTTGTCCTCATTATAAGGGCACCATTGTAGTTTATAAGGTCCCCAGGGAGAAGATAGTCTCTAACTTGGAACAATCTCCACATGAAAGCCATGATCAGTTGCCAATTTGCAAATTACTATTGAAATTGCCCAAGGTGAGTTGTCACACTTTCCTGGTTAGCATGTATTGTTATGTCCTTGTATTTCTCTGTCACAATAAGCTTTGCAGAAGACAGGATGCTGCGATTTAAAAAGGGCAATAGTAAAGTTAATGAAAAGGAGTAGACATGCCCATTTCTAGAGGACTACAATACACATTAGGATACCTACTTGTGTTCACATAAATCTTCCTAACAATAGCAACTCAAATTGATTTGTTTCTCAGAGGATGTGGTTAATGACAATGGAAGCAACACAGCTCCATTAGAGTAAGTGAGAAATCATTTTATGAAGGCATTAATGTTTTGGAGTATAATGGTGACATCGAAAATGGCATCAACATATTGAGAATTACAAGGTCCCACATGTTTATTTTGAAAGTTATTCTTATCTATTATTCTGAAATATCAGAAAAGCAAATTAAATTATCTGTCTATACAAGCCAAACAGATAAATATATACATACATCTGATTATTACATATAAATGTTCATGTAATTTCTTTCTATGAATTAATATAACTAAAGTATATTGTAATGAAAATATAGGTACAAAAAGCTTTTTCTTTAAGAAAGTTAAAATTATTTTACTGTTCTTACTTTTTCATATTATTTTGTGCTTTGAATAACAATAGTATGTTTTTCTTTTTTTTGCATCATTTATTTATTTAAACTTTTATTGATAGCTTCCATAAGTATAGACAATAAACCATGATAATTTTCACCAGTTTTTTTTCCCAAGTCCAACTTCCGTTGAACCCCTTCTTCACTGCAATCAGCTCTCTTCTATTTCGATGTCATCATTGTTTCCTTCTTTTATGAATGTCTTGTGTAGGTAGTGTCAAGCACTATGAGGTCATGAATATAGAGGCCATTTTGTGTCTGCAAGCCAGCATGGTAAGCAGTATTACCTTTCCTTTGGTTTTTGTATTCTTTCTGCCACCTCATCCGCAATGGATCCTGAGCATTGGAGAGTGTGAGAGAGATGTCTCACTTAGTGCTGAGCACCCCACTATCTCTTCTTCTCAGCACTGTTGGTGACCTTTGAGTCATCCCAGTGGTCACTGACATCTGAAAGGAGAAGCTTTCCTAAGTAAAAGTGCAAGCAACATTAATATATGGGCATGAACATAAACTTTAAAAAGTGCTTAAGGGAAGTGTGGTGGACATAATATATATATATTTAGACAGACAGAAGCAGTTGTTGCTACCCTAGGGTTTATGGCCTCCACAGTCATAGGCTTTTCACTAAGTTTTCAGTACCAGACATGTATTCTTTCTCACGGAACAGGCCTCCAGTCCAATCAGAGAGTAGCTGCTTTCCTCCATAACAGGCATGCCACTTTTGCACCAGTTGGCACATTGGCCTAGCTGGCCAGCCATACATCTTAGAGTGTCTACTTCTGCTGAGCATTGTTGATAACTTCTCTCTCCTAAAGGGCTGCATAGCTCCTTCCAGCTTTCTGTCAACTGACCAACAGGGAGGAGGTTTGTAGCTCAGCTCCAGCTTGACTTTCAGTGACTTGGAGCCCAAACGTGGAGTTTTCAGTAAGAAGTTCTGATGAGTAACCAAGAGGCTTGGCAATGGTTTGCAATGTTTTAGGCGAATCAGAGACGTCCCTGGTCATCAAGTCACTGGCAGGTATCCTGCCTATGGCACTGAAAGTTTTCTAACAACAAACTGTGGCTGCTGAGTGTACAATTATTCATACCTATAGGGTACTTCCGCCCATATTTTTTCTTTCTTTCATTTTATATAGATATCATTGGCTAGGAAAGAACTAGATTTCCATATAGCTTATTCATAACATCTTTCATTTTGAATAACTGTCCTGTCAATTCCTTTCTTCCATTCCTTCCCCTAATCCCATTTAAACCATTTACCCCAGTAATCTGACCCTGTACTTCCAAATGAATTATAGAATTTTTTAAAAAAATTAAGTGAAGAATGCTGTTGGAATTTTGATGGGGATTTTATCAAATGTGTAGCTGGTTTTTGGTAAGATAGACATTTTTACAATATTGGTTGTTTTAACCCATGTATATGGGAGGTCTTCCCATTTCCTAGTGTCTTCTGAAATTTCTCTCTTGAGTGTTTTAAAATTTTCATTGCATCGATCCTTTACTTCCTTGCTTAGGCTTAGTCCAAGGTTCTTTATTTGTTGTTTAAGGCAATTGTGAATGGGAGTGATTCCTTGATTACACCCTTAGTATGTGTGTTATTGGTATATAGGAAGGCTACTAACTTCTGTGTATTAATTTTGTATCTTGCTACTGTGCTGAAAGTGTTTATTAGCTCTAACAATTTGCTGATAGAGGTATTACTTAGAGTCCCTTATGTGTAGAATCATATCATCTAGAAATAATGGTAATCTGATATCTTCCTTTCTAATATGTATCCATTTATGTGTGTCTCTTGCCTTATTGCTGTAGCTAAGACTATATTAAGTTAAATAAAAGTAGGGACAGTGAGTACCCTTATCTTGTTCTAGATTTAGTAGGAATACTTTTAGTTTTTCCCTATTTAGTATAATTCCAGCTATAAATTTGTCATAAATAGCCTTTATTATGTTGAAATATGTTGCTTCTATTCCCAGTTTCTTTAGAACTTTTACCATGATGAGATGTTGGAGTTTGTCAAATGCCTTTT
Organism: Jaculus jaculus; assembly: GCF_020740685.1. Lineage (NCBI taxonomy): Eukaryota > Metazoa > Chordata > Mammalia > Rodentia > Dipodidae > Jaculus > Jaculus jaculus. Next base: position 28,630,452 of record NC_059112.1, on the reverse strand, counting down.
CTGCACCTTCTGAGATTATCATGTGCTTTTTGCCCTTGAGTCCACTTACATGGTGTTTTATGTTAACCTATTTGCATATGTTAATTCATCCTTGCATCTCTGGGATAAAACCCATTTGATCAGGTTGAATGATCTTTTTGATGCATTCCTGTATTCTGTTTGCCAGTAGTTTGCTGAGAATTTTTGCCTGTATGTTCACGAGGGTGATTGGTCTGTAATTTTTTGTTGTTGTTGTGTTTTTGTCTGTTTTTATTATAACAGAGTAATGCTGGTTTTGTAAAAGGAGTTTGGTAGTGTTCCCTCCTTTTCTATTTATGGATAAGCTAGAGAAGCATTGGTGTTAGTTCTTCTGTGAAGGTATGGTAGAATTCACCAGTGAATCTATTTGAACCTGAAATTCTTTTAGTTGTGAGATATTTTTATAACAGTTTTGATCTTAGTACTGGTTACAGACCTGTTTAAATGGTTCAGCTCATATTGCTTTAATTTTTTCAGGTCATATATATCTAGAAAAGCATCCATTTCTTTCAGATTTCAACTTAATGGAGTCTGTTTTTAAGGAACGTCCTTACGGCTTTCTGAATTTCATTGGTATCTATTGTAATGGTGCCTGTTTCATCTCTAATTTTGTTAATTTAGGTCTGCTCTCTCTTTTACTGATTCTTGTATTTTCTTGGTTTCTATTTCATTAATTCCCACTCTCACCTTTACTTTTTTTGTCTATTTATTTTTGGTTTGCTTGTTATTTTCTTTCCAAGGTCTTAAAGTGTATCATTAAGTTGTTTGTGACTTCTGTAATTTCTTAATATGGTACATAAATCTACAAATTCCCTCTTAGGACTGCATTCATTATGTCCCATAGGTTTTGATATGTTGTGTTTTCATTTGATTTTATGACTTTTTAAATCCTTTCTGATTTCTTCAATGACACATTCATCTCTCAGTGATGAAGTGTTTAGTTTCCATGAATTTGTGTATGTCCTATAGACTTTCTTCTTATTGATTTGTAGTTTAATCCCGCTGTGATCAGATAGAGTACCAGGAATTATTTCAATTTTCCTATAGTTAAATTTGTTTGATGTTATAATATATGGTCTATTTTAGAGAATGTTCCATATTCTCCTGAAGAGAATGGGTATTTTGTCATATTTGGATGTAATGTTCTATAGATGTCTATTAGGTCCATTTGTTCTGTGCTGTCATTTAATCCAGATGATTCTCTGCTTATTTATATTTTTTGCTGGAGTGAACTTTCAACTGGTGAGAGCAGGGTATTGAAGTCACCCACCACAACTATGCTAGGGTTTACTAGTTCTTGTTTAATAAAATTGGGTACATCCATATTTGGTGCATATATGTTTAGAATTGTAACATTCTTTTATATAAAGTGTTCCTTTTTATCCTTTCTAACTAATGTTCATTTGTAGTCTATCCTGCCAGATAGTAGAATAGCAACACCTTTTTGTTTCCTAGACCCTTTTTCTTTTCTTTTCTATCTAGAGAATACTTTATTAGTTTCTATAATCAAACTCATATGGACAAAACCTTACATATTTAATAGAGTGAGTTACCCCTGTAAAAATGGAGAAAGGATTAAGTTTAATATTTCTAGACCAATATGGCTGTTAATTTCAGTACAATGCCAATGTTTGTTTCAGCAATGAGGAGCTGACTACAGCGGGTGTGTATTTATTCTTACCATTCTTCTTGATTGTGTGTGCTTCTTGTTTGTCTGTTACTCTCCTGTATTAACTGTGATTTGAACATAGTTTACTTTTATCCTGTTTTCTCAAGTATGTGCTTTTCTTTCTTTTCAGTGAAAATGATGCCTTCAAGTATTTTCTGTTGAGTTGGCTTACTAATCATATATTCGTATGTTCATAATTGCTGGTGGGTAAAAGAACAAGACTGGTAGAACATGCTGGTGTTTTGGTTACTTAGAAGAGAGAACAATGTAAGGTGATTTAGTGTGAAGGCTAGCATTAACTGAAAAACAAATGGAGGTGTCTCATGTATCTGGGAGAGAGAAGCTGAGTACTGTTAGTTTCCACAGATTTTAGATGTTGTTGAGTGTATGGAATGTTGCACTTACAGAGAATAAGGGGGAAAGAGGAAGGGCATGAAAAAAGGGTTAGAAAGAGAGAGGGAAATAAATAAGTTGTGGGTGGAATAGTTGTAGAAAGATTCCAGTAGGCTGGGTAGAGAAAAGTACAGAACAATTCTAAAATCCAGCTCAGCAATATACACACCCAAAGAAAACCAGCATGGAGTCTTTAGATGCATGAGTGGAGATTAAAGCAAGCAAGCAAACTACTAAAGCTAAATACTCTAAGCTAGCTGGGTATGATGGCACACACCCTTAATCCTTTCAACTAGGAAGCAAAGATTCCTGGGCAACAAAGGGCTCCAGGTCAGCCTGGGCTAGAGGACAACCTACCCTCAAGACAGAAACAAAAGGGGGCACTGTAGATCAAGAAATATCAAAAGTAACAAAAGCCAACCCTAAAACACAGCATAATTGAGAATGGCAAAATAGATGAAAAGTACATAATCAAATTTAACACCTCAGTATTTTTGTCTTAGTGGGCTAGGAGTTGAATTCTTTCCCTTCCTGGGACTATTATTTAGCAACCTGCCCTAATATTGAAGGTGAGGTGATCACTTTCAGTGTAAGCATATACCCCTGGCTTTGGAGTAGGTGTTGCCCCAGTGTAAAACACTTCTATTGTCTTATGTAGTGGCTTCCTGTTTCACCTCCATGAGTGTCAGGCTGGTCCCCTCTTCGTTGCACTGTGGTCGAGGTTCAGCCGGTTAGATCGGTAGATCTGTACTTCAGATCAGCTGTACTGCTTGGTGTGCGGATGAGATGTGGCTCTGAACCTTTGGTGTCTTGAGATCTCCAGTGGTTTCCAGTGCTGGAAGTTGGGGGAGGGGAGGTTGCAAACAATGTCTCAAGTTGTTCTTGAGCTGCTCATCTGGATCCTGTTGTCTTCTCCTTCTGGTTTTTAGATTTTGCAATGCCTGTGCAAGTGGAGAATCCTTTTACTATCATAGTTCACTCTTGCCAGCTCAGGTGCAGCCAGGAGAGTAACTCTTCCCAGCGGACTGCCTATCTAACCAGTGGTTGGAGCTTAACTCTGGCTGATTGTGTGGTTGGTAGAAGCTCTGGGTCTCTCCTGCTTTTCTGCTTGGGTTAATAATTCCTTACACATCTTCACTTTTTGGTAGAAGAGTGTATTGCTCATTATTCTGCCTCTTCCCCACCCCACACACACCCAAGGTTGCTTTGGCGTGGTTTCCACTCCACTATCTTAACCGGAAGCTGCATCTGCAATGTGGATTTCACAGATGGTTTCTATACTTAAGTTTTTATGTTTTAATCTAGGTTCTCATGTAACTCAGACTGGCTTTGAACTCCTGCTCTTCCTGAGTATTGGGATTACAGGAATATGCCACCACGTCAACTCTCATACTGATCTTAACAAATATCAGTTGTACTTCTGAAGTAGGGAATGTGCTCTGCTGTGTGTTAAGTTAAATACGGAGCTATAGAGGATAATATGTGGTCTAATTCTGAATGGTGGCTACTGTTCACATGTTGCTACCATCCAACAATTGAAGCGTATCTAATCAGAACTGGGACACACTTTGCCAACTATCCACCAAATTAAACACCCAGTTAAAATGCACACAAATGAATTACAATTATTTATATTCATTAGGTGGTGCATTTGCAACATTTTTGTTATATCAGGTTAAATAAAATATTAAAATTAATTATTTGTCTTTATGTGGCTACTATGTTGTAACTCAAATTATATTTCTGTGGGATAAACCCTTTCTGAATAAATTTATAACCCAATGGACCATGCAGTCAATACATGCATGCAAAATTAGGGGGAGGGAGGGAATTACCATGGGATTTTTTTTTATAATCATGGAAAATGCTAATAAAAATTTAAAAAAAACAAAAAAATTAAATTATAAGATCATAAGTGAAAAGATAATGTATAAACCATGTATTATTGTTTCTCAGAGGATTAAAATAGGTTTTCTGACAGCTGACAACAGTGCAAGTTTTGTAGTGATTATGGCATTTTATCTGAGCTTGTTTTGTTGATAGCAATTTGATGATTGGAAATGAAGAAAAAAAAGCTTATGGTGAGGAAATGGAATGCCTTTGATTGGTGTGGCAAAATAGTTTAGTAGAAATTCATATGTCATATAAAAACCACCATCATCTTGTCTAATCTGCCAAAGCTCTTTCAAATGCTTTACATACATCATGTCACTTAATCATCACAAAAATCCTGTGAGGCACTATCACTGTTCTCATGTTATAGGAAACAGAGAAGCTGTTGGCAACTTGTCCAGGGTCCTTGAGCTGAGAGCAGGGGAAGAATTCAAACAGGAAATCTGCTTCCCATGTGGTTAACAGCTTTGATGCTGTTGCCTCCTCAGCAGTTAAAGCTTCTGTTCTTAGTCAATGATCTAGGATGGAGTTGAAGGCTTTAGATTCCCTCCTGAATTTGTATGACAAGCCCATACTTGCTATTTAGTATAGATGTACTGTAAGAAATAGTTAGCAAATAATACAGAATGGATACCAGCCAGTCAGATTAAAATAACCTCAGTTCAGGGGAGCAGACTCTTAGAGATATGAATTCTTCCTTTACTGGTTAGATACAGATTTTGGGTTCCTGGAGAGGCAGGTGTAGGGAGGCAAACTCTATTCAGCCAGATAGCTAAAATGACACTTTCATAGCTCATTTATATGTATTTTTACTGGGTATTAAGAGCATGTTCCATTTCTTTTATAAATATTCATTTATTTTTGTTTATTTGACATAGAAAGAGGGGGAGAGAGAGAAAGAAAGAGAGAGAGAGAAAGAAAAAGAATGGGCACTCCAGGGCCCCCAGCCACTGAAAACGAGCTCCAGACATGCGTGCCCCTGTCCGTCTTGTTAACGTGGGTCCTGGGGAATCAGGCCTGGGTCCTTTGGCTTTGCAGGCAAACGCCTTAACTGCTAAGCCATCCCTTCAGCCTGCATGTTTAATTTCTTATTTGCCATACTTCGAATATTTGATGATAGTCACAGGTGAATAGTAGCCACCATTCTTGAGAAGATAGCGTTAGGTCACATGTACACCAGCTTGCTGGTCCTTTTGTGTATTTTGTTTCTACCTTAGGGCTTTCTTCTCTCTAATAATCATACAGCTAGATTTTTCTTTGGAGGTTTTATGGTCTATATATTGTTAATTTAGATTTATTTATTTCATTCAAGCAGGATATTACTGTAGTCAAGGCTGACCTAGAACCCATTTGGTAGCCCAGACTGGCCTCAAAGTGACCCTCCTACCTCAGCTCCCTGACTGCTGGGATTAAAAGTATGAATCACCTCACATGGTTTTAATTTTATTATATTGAACACATAATAACTCAGTGGCACAGCACTTGCATAGCACATGTGTGGCTGTAGGTTTACTCCCCATCAACAGTAACTGAACAAGTCCATATTTACTAGATAGAGTATGTTGTTTCTATACTGTATTAGTTTCTTTCTCATTGCTGTGACAAGAAGTAACCTAAGAAGGAAGGGTTTATTTCAGCTTACAGTTCAGGTTAAAGTCTATCATGGCGGCAGGAACATGATGCAGAGCTGGCCAGATTGTATCCGCAGTCAGGAAGCAGAGAGTAATGAATGCTGGGGCTCAACTAGTGTTCTCCTGCCTAGGAGTTCAGGGCTCCAGCTAATGGAACGGCACTGTTCACAATTATGGTGGGTCTTCAAATCTCAATTAATTCAATCTAGAAAAATTCCTCAGAGATATGCCCATAGATTTGTTTCCATGATGATTCAAAATCTTGTTAGCAACTGATTTTAACCATCATAGATATATAGATACTATATGTAATGATTAAGTACTGGTAATTAGCATAGCCGTTACATCAAACATATATTGTTGCAGACTAGCTTAAATGAAAGCTTTTAAATGCTCTTTTTTCCTCAGTTCTTTATCATCATCAGGGTGTCAGCACACAGGATCTCCATTCACATATTACTTGCTGTCCTTCTGTCATCTCTTAACTTTGTGACTGCACTTATCATATTTCATTACAATCATGTGTTTATTTATTTGCAATAGACAAGTAATTTTCAACCTTATTCTAGTTACCTTCCTTGGGAGTTTTAGGCATTCTATTCCTACTTTCCTAGAAAATTTTAATACAAAAATATCTTTACCTATTTTCTTTCTTTTCTTCTTTCTCTCTCTCTCTCTTTCCTTTTCCCTTTTTCTTTCTTCTTCTCTCTTTTTGCCTCCCTTCCTCCGTCTGTCCCTCCCTCCTTCTGTCTTTCACTTTTTTTTTTTAATTTCTCCTTTCTGTCTTTCTTGTTTTTTTTCTTTTGGTCTCAGTCAGAGCAAAGCTTCTCTTTAGGGCACAGTTTCCTCAGCTGATGATGCACGCTTGACAGTATAAGCACAGACCCTATCCGGTTCAACACTGCTTTGCATGACTTGGCAAAGTATGCACACTTCATGAGTATATGCAGTTCACTGCGTCAATGAAGTGATTTCTGAAAGCCTGAAAACTGTCCAACCTTGAAACTGACAGTCTTGGAACTGAATTGAACATTGAATAGAACATTTGAAATGTCTGATGTTTTTCATAAAAAAAATGGACTACCAATACACCATCTGTACTCTTCTCTCAGCTGGGTTTTCACAGGGCTTTCCAGCACCTCTCTCTCTTTCTGTCTACCTCTTCTCTCTCTCTCTCTCTCTCTCTCTCTCTCTCTCCCTCTCTGGCTCCTTTTTTTGTGCCCAAAGTGTTCACAAAGAAGTTCCTCAAGGTCGAAAAAGTATCTATGTATGACGAAACCCCTTCCTCTTTTATAACTGGCATATGCCTAAATGGGAATTGAAACAGACTTCTATAAAGTTCAAAATGAAAAACAAAACAGGACAAAAGACCCTCCCACTTAGCTACACACTGTTAGAATGGGCTGTTTTTCAGGAAATGGAAATAGCCTTATTACAGAAGCTCACTCTTAACAAAAGAGGTATTTCTCACATAGCTATACAGTATCAGAAACTTGGTGAAGGTTTAGTTAAAAAGGTGAAGTTTTTGTACAAGGCAATTAGAAAATGCTCTTAAAAGTACAAATTCTATTGTTTAATTCAATTTGGGTACTTTTTTCCCCTAAATAATCCTAGTTGAATATATGCTAGCATTTAACTTTTGCCACAAAAGAGTCAATCTCTCTCTACACATTGGGAGAAGTCTAGAGATTTGGCCAAATTGTTTACCAGCTAAATTCAAGTAGTCCAGATAGATCTTACTTTATATCTCTAAGTACAAAACTTTAAGGAAATTTGAGAAATAAGCATTTTAAAGAAACTGTGTGTCATTAAGCAGTAGCTATGTGTGTGTGTGTGTGTGTGTGTGTGTGTGTGTGTGTGTGTGTGTGTGTAGGTAGGTAGGTAGGTAGAGATGCACAAATAGTTATAAGGTGTGATGTGCTATGATGACCACCCTCCAATCCCTCAAAGTAAAGATGCTTTTTCCTTCTTACTTCCTGTTTGTGAGATGCTGGCTCTTATCTTTCAGCCCCCATATTTCATTCATTCATTCATTCATTCATTCAAGAAATACTTTTCCTATCCCATAGGCCTAACATACAGTAGTTCTCCTATATGGGTAGTGCATTAGCTACTTTTCTTGTCACTGTAACAAAGTAACTTATGAGAAGCAACATAAGGGAGGATTGGTGATTCAGCATCCATTATGGTAGGAATGACAGCACAGCAGGAGTGGTTCACAGGTGTGGCAGTGGAAGCGTTCTCACATCGGCATGGATTAGTAAGTGCAGAGAGATAAATGTTGGTGCTCATCCAGCTTGGCCCTTACCCCTCCTTATTCAACCTGTGGCCCTAGTCTATGGGATGGGGCAGTCCATATTCAGGGTGCGCCTTGCTTCTCAGTTCAACTTCTCTGAACACACGGTTATAGACACTAGGAGTGTGTTGCCTAGGTGATTCTAAATCTAGCCAAGTTGACAGTGATAATGAATGACAATCCTTTCCCTGATTCTTTGTAATCTGTCCTCCATAGGAGTGCAGAGTTGCCTTCATGACACCAGACATGGCACACTGGACTGGGATGAAGGCTCAGTGTGTAAAGCACTTCTCTGTAAGTGTGAAGACCTGAGTTCAGATCCTCAGCAGTCCTGTAGCAATATAGGAGGTAGAGACAGGAGAATCCCCAATTCATAGGCCAAATAGGCTGGAAAACTCAGTGATGAACAATGAGAAACAAGGTAGAAGATGAGGATTGATATCTCAGGTTGTATTTTGACCAACCTCTGTGCACACACAATGGCATATGCATATTCACATCCCCACACATGAACACACACACATATGTGTGCATGCACACACACACACATACACACACACACACATGGAAAACACAAAAGGAAAAGCTCATGCCTCTGCTCTGGACCCTATACTCACTGTCCCCATTTTCTTCAGAGGGCCAGTTATATTCATCTACAAGAAATACTTTCCAAGACCCCCATAGGGTGCCTGAAATCATATATACTACTATATCCTAAGTATATTTTCCCCATACATTCCTATGATAAAGTTTCCTTTATAAAAAAAGACAAATAAGGCATGGTAAAATGTTAACAATATAACAATAATATAACAGCAATTATTATTATGATTATAATATACTATAGCAAAAATTCCTTAAATCTTAAACATTGTTTACTTTTAGAAGATTCTATTTAATATTTTCAGGCCACAGTTGAACATGTAGAAATGAGCCCACAAAAGAAAACAAAACCCTGACAAAGGGTAGCTACTGCCACAGTCCCTGAATCTTCTATTCTCCTCAGCCCTCAGCCCACAGTGATCTTGTTCCTTCTTCTGGTATACAATACACAGACTTCTGTTTTATATCTTTAAGTCAGTGATTCCTCTTTCCTGAAATTTCCTTCTAATTCTACCTGCACGACAGTACCTTGACTTCCTTGATGTCTTTGCTCAAACTTCACCTTTGCTCTAAAGCCTTCTCTGGGCCTATTCAATAGGTAATGTACTTGTATCCCATAACTTGATACTTTACATCCTCCTTAATCTGTGCTGGCTTTGTTTCCCTCTAAAACACTGGCATAAGCCCACCCACAGCAAGAATGTCAGTTCCATGACAACCAGGGGGCACTACCCAAGCATAAGTACACAGAATGGTTGTTGGCATATGTTGGATGCTGAATAAATGTTGAATTAATGTGTTTAGAAATAGAGCTTGTATTTTAACTGCTAAAAATGAGAGGAGGAAAAGTAAGAAGAGCCAAGAAAGGAAGCAAATTAACATCAGTGGATGAAAAGAACTGGTGGTGTGTGCTCTGAGGTGAGTGGTCAGGGAAGACCAAGCAATGGAGGTAAATGCTAGGCTGATGACCAACCAGTGATCAGAAGCCACTCTGTCTCTGTGGCCTAGACTACATCTGATAGATTGAGGGGAAACAGCAAATGTCTAGACTCTGTGATGGGCAGAAACTTCAAGATAATGATTTGAAGGGAGGTTCTCATGACCAGTGTGCTCATGATGGCTAGGGAGTGAGTATGAAGTCTGACAGATTTGGGTGGTCTTGGCGGTACCTGAGGATCAAGATGGTCTTCAGAAAATGACCACATCAGGGCTGGAGAGATGTATCAGCGGTTAAGGTGCTTGCCTGCAAAGCCAAAGGACCTTGGTTTGATTCCCCAGGACCCATGTAAGCCAGATGCACAAGGGGTTGCCTGCATCTGGAGTTTGTTTGCAGTGGCTGGAAGCCCTGGTGCACCCATTCTCTCTCTCTTCCTCTCTCTCTTTCTCTCTCTCTTTTTGTCTCTCAAATAAATAAATAAATGAAAATTTAAAAAAAGCAAATGACCACATCAGCAATATATGTGAAAATAGTTGACTTCAAAGAACAATAGTTTCCCAATTAATTCTAAACTGTGCTTTCAACTGGCCCCTTTAAGAAATGTTCAAGAAAATTTAATTCATATTGAACATATTTTTAACTTAGAAGAAAGAAAACAAGATTCACAAAAGAACTTAAGAGTTTTAAATGGAATGAAGTGAGAAGAATGTTTCTTGTATGTGTTCATGCTTCTGAAATCAGGTCACATGGGTTATTTCTATCAGTAGAAGCTGTGACTGCCATTTAATTTTCCCACCTGCTTGGGGATTTTACCCCAAAGGAAGGAAGGGTCCAGATCTCATGGCTGGAGTCTATCTGAGGCTACAGTTTCCCAATAATACCTAAACTGCAAACTTACAAAAGTCATCTGTTGACCCAAGTTTTACCGAGAAGACTGAACTTCCTTAAAAAAAATTTAACTCATGACATGCCATCATGCCACTTCTAGTGAAAAAGATGTGACTGCATCAACATTTATTTTTTCACCACATTAAACAGTGCGCTGTCAGAGGAAGCATGCCAATGTAGACACTGGTGCAGTAGTCCTTTCTTCAGAGCTATCACTGCCTCAACTGTCTGGACTCTCATTACCATCTCAGTCCTCTGCTATGAATGATTTTAAAATGCAATTTTCCTAAACAACATGAAATACAAAAGGAATCTTAGCTAAATAAATGAGAAGGTTCAGAGATGTAAGAAATGCTCGTAATCACAGCCAAGCAAGCTCTATTTTACACTTTACAGCTGTTGACTTTACAAAATGATTTTAGGGTTCAAAGAATAAAGGAATGTGGGCTAGGGAGATGGCATAGCAGTTAAAGGCACATTTTTTTCATAGCCTGCATGACTTGGTTTGCTTCCCCAGTACCCATGCACAGCCAGATGCACAAAGTGGCTTGTGCGTCTGGAGCTTGTTTGTAGTGGCAAGAGGCCCTGGTACTCCCATACTATTCACTCACTTTCTTTCTCTCAAATAAACAAACTAAATATATATTTTTAAATGAAATGTTTTAATCTGTTGTTGGCCAATAAGAAAAAAAAATTAGGAAAAGCATACATACTTTGAATACTCTGTAAGCAAAATTGGGGGCATTTTGGTTTTGTTGTTCTCTGCAGGAAAATTGAACTTATGGTAATTAAATTTTTTCTTTTTTTAATTTTTTTTTGCATATTTTATTTATTTGAGTGACAGACAGAGAGAGAAAGAGGGAGAGAGAGACAGAATGGGCACACCAAGGCCTCCAGCCACTGCAAACAAGCTCCAGATGCATGTGCCCCTCTGTGCATCTAGCTAACATGGGTCCTGAGGAATCGAGCCTTGAACTGGGATCCATAGGCTTCACAGGCAAGCACTTAACTACTAAGCCATATCTCCAGCCCACAATTTATTTTTGTTTATTACTTGGTGCCATGTATTCTGCTCTAGAATTAATTTCAGTAACATGCCTGTTGCTTTGTCTCACCCTTTGTCAATCATAGAATAAGTTCACTGATGTTTTGGTAAGTAGACATATTAAATTTAAAATATTGTATTTAAGAGAGAGAGAAAGGGGGGAGAATAGAGACAGAGAGATAATGAGCATGCTAGAGTCTCTAGCCACAGCAAATGAACTCCAGATGCATGCACCACCTTGTGCATCTGGCTTTATGTGGGTACTGGGGAATCAAACTTAGGTCCTTTGGCTTTGCTGGCAAGCACTATAACCACTAAGCAATCTCTCCAGACCCATATTAATTTTTTTTAAACATATGCAAGGTTTTCAAGCTTTTTCTCCTGTTGTCTTAATTCTGATACTACCTGCTGCTCCCGTGACATACTTCTTGCCTACAGTCCCACTTGCCTATGAGCCTTGCAAATGATCTTGAGAGAAAATCACAGCGGTGCCCATGCCAGTAACAGACACGGGACAGAGACAGGCTAAACTGATTTAATCAGAAACAGGATCTCGTGTTCAGTTTCGGAAAGTGCTTTGCCCACCAGTTTAATCAGAACTTCTTATCCTCTCCTTCCTCTTCACCCTGCCCTGCTTTATTTTTCTTCTCTTCCCTCTTCCTCTCTTTTCTTTCCTTCCCCTTTCTGTCTGCCCTCTGTCCTCTTCTCTTTCTTCCTCCATTAGTTTCTGTCCTTAGTAGCAAAGATTTCTCTGCTCTGAGGGCAGAATAAATTAACCAGAACTGTACACTTCTTTTTTTCTGTGACATTCAAGGATTCTGTATTTTCTTTAAGTTTAAAAAAAAATTATTTCTTTATTTGACAGAGAGACAAGAAGGGAGGAAGGAGAGAATGGGACCCAAACCAGAGACACAGTGTTTGAGTAAACAAATAAATCACTTATTTACTGATATTCCTAGAATGAGTATTCAATTGAGGACCAATAAGTAGCTTTCTAATTTATAAATTTATATAATTTGTATAATTATAAATTTATAAATTTCATCCTACAAGTAATAATAAGCCATTGGAAAATTTAATCAGGAGGGGAAACAATATCAAATTTTGTTTGTAATATTATAATGGCCTATGAGAATGAACTAGAGATGATGAACTTATCAACAGTAAGTTAAATGGCTGATGAAATAGCTCACAGATGAGCTAGTGGTGGCCTGAAGTAATTATTACAGTAAGAATGGCAAGAGGAGAACAGAGCAAAGAAAGATTTAGGGGTGGGATAAACGGATTTGGTGTCATGGGGATGGGGTTGGAAGGGCACTGGGAAACAGGAAGCTGTAGAAAGGGGTTTTCTAGCATCGGGTCTGAGCTACCGTCTCATGATCATTGCAGTGTTGTGTTGATTTCAAAGTGTTGTTCAGACTTACATCTCTCTCCATCCCTTTGGGTATTGCTCCATGGAGGAGACAGTTGATATAATTAGTTTTCCTTTTGAAGAGCTACCATTCAGACTGTTTCTGTTTATAGCCACCTTCCATACAACAGAAAGCATAGGTTTTTTTTTTTTTTTTTTCTTGAAAGTTAATACAATTTTTTTTTTCACTCTTCAACCAAGACGTCTCAATGACCATGGTCTATTCATGTATTGAAGCCAACCCCACCCACCTTGGCATAGAGAGCTCTGCACAGCCCCACATTTAACCACCATACCCTTCTCACACCATGTCACCCCAACTAAAGTACTTTGCTCCATTTCCCCTGAATTATCTCCTGTCCATTATGGCTGCCTCAGGTTCTTCCCACAGCTGCTCTCAAGACAGCAGCAACTTGAGAAAAAGCTTTTGATTTCCCATGCAGAATTATAGAAATTCAGTTATAGATACGGCACAGTAACAGAAAACAAAGCACTCTGAACAGTCACTAATGTATGACATGCTGTAATTTTAATTTATATAAATAGGTAAGGAAAGTAATATATGGTATTTACTGTCATCCCCAGTAGTAAGTACAAAGTACATATACATATTAACTGACTTTCTGAAGAGGTGGTTTTTGTTAAAATAGAGGGATAGAAAAGTTTTCCCCAAGGAAAAATAGAAAATTTGTTGGTACCCAAGTTGGTCTTATTCTGATAGCGGTACACCTGACCATGATACTCTATTGTCATCTTGGGTGAATGAATGAGTTTCTTAGGGCTAGAAGCATATTGTATTTGATCTTGAAATCTGCTCTAGCATGCATTCAGTAATGTTTTGCTGCATTGTTTAATGAATAAAAACATGCCTTCTGGTGAATTTCATAAAGCAGTTAGAGTAAATTCTTAATAAATGACAAAAATTTCACCTGATTTCCCCCCCCCCCCACTCATCCAGCTATCAATTACTTGTAGGAGAAACCTTTTATGTCTTCAAGGGAAAAGTTATTACTGGGACGCCTTACACTAGGGCAAACCCTGGAATAGGCATTTATGTGTCTAGGCCTTTCTGGTAAAGTCCATGTCATTATTGCTGCAAGAAAGGCTATAAGCCTAGAAAAAAAAAAAAAACCAGAAAATAAAAATAAACCCAGAAAATAAAAATAATCTGCCAGAATATTCTAGAAAGAATTATGCTTAGAAATCCTAGAATATTCTAGAAAGAATTATGATGGTCACCTTGACAGAGCTTGTGGGTTAACAAAACCTGGAAGGAGTAAAATATAGAAAGTGAAAAGACAGGGCTATGGTAGAGCCAGTGCAAATCCTGACATTATTGTGTATCTCTTTGATTTCTTGAGCAGCCTTGATAAATAGACTGCACCTACCACATCACTTCATTCATGGGTCAAGAGCAGATAATTTATGCAGGAATTACTTGGGCTTTCAAACAAAATTTTTAAGAATGTATTAAAAATAGTGAGCATCTATGGAGCACTTACATGACTTAAGTGATTTATAAACTTGTGTGGCATATCTTATGCTCTTCTCACGTGTTAGATAATAAAAGAAACAAAAGCCAACAAATTAGGAATCAGATTGATCTATTCTAGTCTGCTGGTGATATTTCTTGACATATCTTCAACTCACCTTTTTGAAAAAATCAGTTAATATACACAAGCGCTTGGCTATTTTCAAGTACTTCATATGTATTTGCTAAATTATTCAGATTCTTGCTCACTTTACATCTGCAGTCATTAATGGATAGACTTTATCTCACTGTCCTGGTTCCTCAGATTCTTTTTCTGAAAAAACGAGATCTGCTCAGCGTGGATCTGAAGCTGTTTACCTTTGTGATAAAGTTCACCAAGAACTGAGAGATCTATTAATCCCTTCCTCTTCAAGAAAACAATCAGATTGATGTCTCAAATAAGTGAATAAATTTCTGAAAAAATGAAAAAGCAATCATAAATTAAGCTGCATAAAAAGTGTGAATAGGGGGCTGGAGAGTTGGCTTAGCAGTTAAGGCACTTACCTGCAAAGCCAAAGGACCCAGGTTTGATTCCCCAGGACCCACATAAGCCAGATGTACAAGGTGGCACATCTGTCTGGAGTTCATTTAACGTGGCTGGAGGCTCTGGCCCACTCTAATTTAAATAAATAAATAAAATATTTAAAAAGAAAAGTCAAAGTCATAACAACACCTAAGCATTACACTTGGCTTGTGCATCTCTGTGACTCTCTATTGAATTCTTGATTTGCATCCTTTAGGCTACTTCTACCACAGTGTCCTGGAGTCCTCCTATCCTGTACTCCTGAGGGACACAGTATGGCAATCTAGAATGTTCAGAGACAGTTGGGAAGGGTACTTGTATATTTTGTTGAAACTAAGCCTTGGAATAGAGCTTGGGATGGTGGTTACCTGTGTATCAGAAATTTCTCTGCTCCTGCATCAGAAGCAGACATACTACATCCTCTTAGCTTGGAAGGCTTAGTTGAGTATGAACATCCTGCAGCGTTTTTTTCTGATCTGCTAAGGCAGACGCAGGCCTTCATTTGCACAGCAGACAGGCCAGCCATGTCTGTAACAGGATAGCTTCAGCTCTAGAAACATTCTTCTCTCTTTAATTGAAGTTTTAAATAGACCCAGGTTTTAGGACTAGATTTCCTGGCTTAGGTTGATCCCAGTTTTCTTATTTTTGGCTGATGATATCACTCAGAAGCTCTAAAATTGTTATCTCCAAAGTTTTTAAAGCTAAAATTATTTTCCATGCATGTTTACACTGAATGATGTCACTACCAGGAAATTAGCTTCATTATCATATTTGCTGTCAAATTTTGGAATTACAGGAAGTTTATTCATTTATTTTTTAGGACAATACATATATTAACTTTAGATTAAAAATAGGTTCACATGGTGACAAAGTTGTTCTCTTTTTAGCCCTTTCTTGTGATCGTGTGAATAGGCCTCAAGTTAGTGGTAAAATGTTTTCACATCTAACACTTACAAAACTCCCTTCCTAACAGAGAATTCCTTCAGATTCAGAAATATTGGCTGGCAATGGAATTTAACAACACTGTATTGTTTTAATTGCATTTATTTTTAGCTTTTCTTTGTGTTTATACAAGTGAAGTTCCTTTTAAGACTGTGTTAACTCAGGCAACAAATAGGCCTTTAAAAGAAATAATATTAAGTAATTATTGGTAATATTTTGAGCACTTCATTTACATTATGCCCTGGTTTGTTATATTATATAATGCAGTGCCTTGTTTTAGTGTCACTATGAAACAGACATTATTACCCTTTTCTTCTAAAGTGAGGAAACTGGAACAAAGATATCTTGTTCATTCAAGGTCACAACTAAATAAGTACTGTGGTCAATAGTTGGGCTCTTTACCTCCTACTAATACTGACTCCAAGCCCAGAGTAGAGGAGACACTGACATGGATAAGTGGAAAATCCTCATTATATTCACTTTACATGCAAATGTTAACTTACTGTTATAAATATGGGACTTAGACACTTAGAGACACTAGCTTAAATGTTATATCTGTCAATTAGGCTGTATATTTTTGGTGAGATTTTTTTATCTCCCTAAATCTATTCCCTCCCTCTGTAAAGTTTGCATAATAAACAGTTCAGGAGAAATATGCATATAACTGCATTGTACTGCCAAGGTTACATTCTATACTGCTTTAAAAGCAGTTACTAGTGCATGGTAACTAATCAAAATAAGTAGGTGATTTTGCTACCTGAAAACACTATTGTCTGTTAAATTGGGGTTTAAAATAGATCTAGGTTTTAGGACTAGTTTTGCAACATCCTAGCTGTGTTTCCTTAGAGAAGTTACATCTGTGAAATAAAGGTGATGATACATCAAGCCTTTGGAATGATAATGTCATCATGTATGTGATGACACTCAACACTGAGATAAGCTCTTATTTATTTGGTAGTTATGTTGGATTCATAAATACAGCTCATGAATTTATATTGCCATCAATTTTATACAAGCTTATTTCTTTGGTCAATATCACATGTAGCTTCTTATAATGTAAAACTATTTAGAAATCTTTGTGAGCCATATATTTTAAAACTCAGAGTACAGTTTACAGTTATGGTGCAATAAATGTGCTCAAGTTGAGCCAGTGCCAACTATTATTGAAGAATCTTCTGTACAAAATAGAGAGAGTACAGCAAGCAGTGAAAGCCAGGGCTTACTTAGGGCACCTTGAATGCTTCTGGTGAAATACGTGTTAAGAATATCAAGGAACATATTAACTATTTATATTTTCCCCAACTGTTGTAATCTCATTATATTCACTTGTTTATATTCTAATAATAATAAAAAAAAAACTATTACCTAGAAAAATTTGTGGTAAGTACATGGAGGTGGGAAGAATGTGGGGAAATGCTATATGAAGGCATTGTTGCTACATTATAATAATTACCTATGACAAGATCTTCAGGTTTAAGTGCCCTAAGGCAAATGGCATAGATAATAACAACATTGTGAGATTTTTGTTAGTGTTGTTGGTTTATGAAACTTAGGCAAAAAGCTGCAGTACATCCAAAAAGATGGTGCTAAAGATATCAGGGAGTACTTAGTACATCACCAAATATGGTTGGCTCTGCAGGGGAAGCTCCAAGACTGGGAAAGAGTAGAAATTAAATTAGACAGACTTTACCTTTTACTATTCAAACACTTCATTCAAATAACAGTACAGTCATGGTGGCTTTGAAATTAGTGACCACACAAGGTATAGTTTAAAATAGGATATTGCTCTAGAACTCAAGGATAGCTTTTTATTTCATTATTTCTGATTAGCATTTAAAAACATTATAAAATAATGGGCTGGAGAGATGGCTTAGCAGTGAAGCACTTGCCTATGAAGCCTGAGGACCCCAGTTCGAGGCTCAACTCCCCAGGACCCACGTTAGCCAGATGCATAAGGGCGTGCACATGTCTGGAGTTCGTCTGCAGTGGCTGGAGGCCCTGGCATGCCTATTCTCTCTCTCTCTCTCTCTCTCTCTCTCTATATATATATATATGTATATATATATATATATGTGTGTGTGTGTGTGTGTGTGTGTGTCTTTCTCTCTTTCTGTTCTCAAATAAATAAAAAATAAACAAAAAAATTTTTAAAAATATTATAAAATAATAGAAAGGACTTTAGTTCTCTTGAATTTTTTATTTCTTCTAAATGTCTTTTGCTGATTCTGTGTTCTTTACTCTGTATAGCATGAAAAATTAGTCAAGCGTCCACAGAGTACCAAAAGAATTTCTACAGACCCTGTAGGTAAGGACCATTTGCTCTGTTCTCATTGAGGTAGGTTTTTTCTTTTTTAGTTTAATATATGTGTAAATCCTTTTACAGAATGGAGTGACTTTTAAGTTAATCCATTAAGTATAATAGTGTATCAATCAATGGACTTTTCTCAGGAAGTCATGCAAACATAAGTCAAAGATGCATATAATTTAATTTATATTGAACTCTACCAGAAATATGTCCTTTATTAAGTACTATTTTGCACAGATAATGAGCAATTTCTCACTTTGCTAAATGGACTACCATTTGACACTTGCAAATAAATTCCAATTTTTTAAGCTGCATTTTAAGCAGCTGAAACCAATATTTGAGGGCAATAGGCTTGAAAAAAAGGTATGTATTACTTTCAAATCATAGAGAAAACATCTAATAGTGTATAAATTAAAATGTTGTTATTGTAAAAATGATGAAAACTTCCAGGTAGGATTGACACTTTTGTTCTACTTAGCTCTTAATGTAATTTATTTTGTGATGTTAATATATATTAGTGCAAAATTATGCTCTTCAGATGTATTGGTAAGTATGTTTTCACAACTGTCAGGCCCTTCATGCGTAGCATGAGTGTCCATCAGATGGTACTCTTATGTATTTGGGAGGAAAATGCAGAGGCAGAAGTAAAATAGGAAGAAACTTCAGTGCTAGATTTTATCTGACAGTTAATTTTTTTTTTTATAAAAAGAGAACAAGTGATACAGAAAACACAATAGCTGCACTAGATGAAAACTCAGCAAGTTGAACCATGTCAACTTTGTAAGAACTTGGTGTTTAAATAAAAATGCAATTTCTACCATCGTCACCAGTCATACGTTTTGACCCGTGTTGTCAAAGCTTTGTAGGAAGGATGAGGGCACATTGGATTACACATTTTCAGTAGTATCCTAGTAATGAAACCTCATGTTTAGATCACATAACCACCTTTCAAAATATCTATTAACAGACGACTAACAAGGTCAAGATTGGAGGCAAAACTTCTGTTAGTTATAGAGGAGACCCAAGTGAGTCAAAACTGATAACAAGAATATGGGTTGGAACGCTGATACAGGCGTTACTCCAGCCAAGACACGAGGTCATTGTGGCACTTCCCATCCCTATGACAAAATGCCTGAAATAATTAACCTTAAAGGGGACAAGAGGCTTATTTTGGCTGGTGACAGGTTCATAGGTTTCAGTCCATGGTCACACATCCCTGTTGCCATGACTTTTTGGCAGTTGGGAAAGCAAGTAGCAGAGGAGTAATGCTGTTCACCTCATGTAAGTGGGGAACAGAAAAAGCAAGAAGAGTGCAGAATCCTAATGCCTGCTGCAAGAGCAAACTCCCGATATCCTAATTTTCTCCCGTTCCTTCAAGATTCCATCATCTCCAAGTAACACTGTAAACTGATAAGCCTTTGGGGGATATTCAAGACCCAAACTCTTGCAAGCATGGTGTAGATAAGAGTCATTAAGGCTAGAAAGTAGAAGGATTTTAGATGCTTAAGCATGAGACTATGCAGACCACAGGGAGGACCAAGTAGGCTTTGAGAAATTTGAATAATGTTGCATGTTTAGAGTATTCTGAGCCACTACATTCACAAAGAAAGCAAAGCCCTTAAAGCAAAGATGTAAGTAGTAAAAAAAAAAAAAAAAAAAAAAGAAAAGGAGGAGTTGTGGTCAGATAGCACAGTAGCTTGACATAGTGACAGAATCAAGAAACAAGACATGATGAGGTTTGAGAGAAGCCCAGCCTTAGCAGGTACTCATGGTGGAGGAAACTGAGGTGGACATGGAGGAAAAACAGCGAAAAACGCAGTGGAGGATGGAACCCAGCAAACAGCAGAGGGAGACTGTGGAAGAAAGTGATTGTGCAATGTAAACTAGGTGTCAGGAACTCAGGGAGGATGGCTTTGAGTAAAGTAGGAAAACACATTGGCTGAGTAAAACCAAACATGGGAGAAAAGACATTGGTCACTGTTATGGAAAAATTTTAAATTGAGATTAGAAAATAAGATTTTTAAGCAGATTTGTCAACTACTAAGGGCTGAAGTAGCGTAATGTTCATGGGCTACATGCAACATATTTTCCAAGCTTTGGGCAGCCCAAGTAGTTAGAAAAGCAGAACTGAGTTGGGCAAGTTAAAAACCAACGAAGCTAAAGAGAACAACACATCACTGATGTATAGAACTGATTCTTGTGGAGCAATACTGCTGTAGAGGCATGAGAGACTGCAGGGGTGAGTGACTTACTGGGGAAACACCCAAGGAACTGGCCTGTTAGTAATGGGCAAAGAGAACATTATGCTGGAAAGGGGAGCGGGGCGGGGTAGGAGCTTGGGTGTTTAGGACGACATGACAGCAATAAGGCTGAGAAACCGCCTATAGAGGTTAATCATTCTGGCTCACATTGAAACATTAGAATTAGAATGACAGAGACGGAGCTCAGTGGTAAAGTGATTGCCTAACATATATAAAGCCCTGGGCTTCGTTGTCAGGGGGAAAAAAAGGAAAGAAAAGAAACAGGAGGGTTGGATCAAACAGGAGTCAGTTTCTAACTGGTTTGGTGACCCAAGACAGGCTATTGGGGTTGATGCGATTAAGGATCCACGTGGTCAGAAGAGTGAATGCCCCTCTGTAGGGCAGCCAAGGAAGCTTCCTGTTGACCCTGGGAGAAGGATGGTGGGGGTGGGGAAAGCAGGGCTCCCTCTACATTGTGATGTAAAGCAATCGTCAAAATGAGTAAATCAGTACATGACGGCGGGGGAGGGGGTTAGTTAGCTTGTCAGCCAGAATGTATTAGTCCCTTTTTGTAAATAATCTACAAAGGAATGTGGCTTTCTAGCATAACATTTAGAGTTCAGTTTATGTAAGTCAGCAAAAGGTAGGCATATGTGAGTAGTAGGGAGAACGTGGCTATGGTATAGGATGAGGCTGTTGCGTGGAAGTGGACGAATAGCAGGCAAAGGGCTGTACAGGGAGTAATGGATGGTGAGCATGCTGGACAGTGAGATGTCTGCAGGTCTAAGTGGTGCGGAGACATAGTGGAGTGGCTGGTTTCAAGAACCTTCCATAAGAAATCATGCCATTTGTGTATATGTGTGTAGTTATGCCTGTGTGGTAACTGACTAGCTGCTGGTGTAATTCATGCATTATATTAGTAGTAATAAAGAGATAAATTTGGGGCTGGAGAGATGGCTCAGTGATTAAGGTGCTTGACTGCAAAGCCAAAGGACCCAGGTTTGATTCCCCAGGACCCACATAAATGAGATGCAAAAAGTGGCGCATGCATCTGGAGCTCCCTTGCAGTGGCTGGAGACTCTGGCATGCCCATTCTCTATCTGCCTCTCCCTCTCTCTCTCTCAAATAAAAAAAAAATGTTTTAAATAGAGATACATCAGATCAGAGAGATGACTCAGGGGCTAAATGGGTTTGCTTGCAAAGCCTGGTGGCCAGAGTTTAATTCCCCAGTACACACATAAAGCCAGATGCATAAAACAAACAGTGCATGTACCTGGAGTTTATTCTGTTACACCTCTGTCTCTCTCTCCCTCTCTCTCTCTGTGTCACCTTGCAAATAAATGAATATATTTTTTAAAAGATTTAAGAGACACATTTTTTGTTGGTGTGCATGTAGTGTGTGTGTGTGTGTGTGTGTGTGTGTGTGTGTGCGGTGTTTATATATGTGTGCACAGATGCACCTGTGTCACTTTCTCAGCTGCGGAGGCCAGAGGAAGATGCTAGGTGTCCTGCACATTCTGCTTATTTCTCTAAAAAGGACTGTCCCACTAAACCCAAATTTCCAGTATTTCTGTTAGACTGGCAGAACAGGAATCCCCTGTGATCCTCCTGGCCCTGTCCTCCTCAGTGCTGGGATGACAAGCATAGGCCAGCTTTGTTTGTATGAGTGCTGGGACAAGAACTCAGGTCCTCCTGCTTGAACAGTGAGCGCGTTACCCACGCAGCCATCTCCCCAGCTCCCACAATGAGCAGATAATAGTTTTTGTCCCTGCAGTGGGTACAGGGCTACTCCAATAGCATCTGAGGACCAGAACAGCAGCATCCACCAGGAGCTTGTTAAAAATACCAAGTGTCACTCCCCACCCTAGTCCCCATGTAAGGACAGATCCTAGAATCCCTCTTAACAAGCCATCTTGGTTCCCAGGGACATTGCTAAGCCTTTGCAGCAGGGTCACCCCCAGACTATGAGCTCAGCCTTGGGCAGGGATTCAAACTGTCTCTGCTGTATTCTCCATGACTCAGAGACCACCCCTGAGAACAGGTAGATTCCAGGCAGACCGGTGAATAGAGTTGCGTCAGCACATGCCTTGAGCAGCGCGCCCAAGGTGAATGGTGTTTCCCGTACCCGCAGAGGCGCTCTGGGACAACTTGCTGCGCTGGCTGGCCGAGGAGCTCTCCGAAGAGGGCGCCGAAGTCCTGGCGGCGTCCCTCCCTCTGCGTCGGAGCACAGTGCAGCTCATCAAACTCAAGCACCCGGAGGACCTGACCCAGCAGATCCACGAACTGCTTTGCTTCTGGAAGAGAACGCTCCCGACTTCCACCGACAAGCTTCGCCTCCTGGCTCGCCATCTCCGCAAGATGGGCAGGAGTGATCTTGCAGAAGAACTGAGATTCAAGTGGGAGAATAAGGTGTTCAGCGAGCCTCAGCCCTGGTTTGACGTGGCCGCAGAGTAATAGCTAGCTTGCCTGTTCTTTGGCCCTGGGGAAAAGAAGGATTTTAAAAAATTGTTTCTATTGATTTTTTTTTTCCCCAAGAGGTTTCCAAATAAGATAGTTTTATCTGAGTCTATTTGATAAATGTGCTATTGAAAATTAATGGACACGAGGAAGTGTTAGACAGCCCAAGGCATTCCTGGTTTTCCGTGCCTTTCCAGGCTAAGTGACAGGTAACCAAGAGTACCTTGATGTCAACTTAGCTTAACAGCGTTTGCAAGAGCTCCCTCCCTTTACATTTCAGAAGTCAGTGCTGTTGTCTAAGAGTGAAGCATAGATATGATAGACAGAATTGCTTCATTTTTTTTTTTTTAATTGTCGTCTACATAAAATCAAACTGGCTGCTCATGACTGCAAGCAACCAGTTTCAGTGACGTGGCTGCACTGGTCCTGGCCCTGGCTCACAGCTAGCAATATGAAATACAGCTAGCTCATGCTAGGTGACGGCAGTTCACTTTAAAGAGGCCAAAAACCTTGAAATAAATTAGAACTAGAAAAACACTTCAGCCACTTACTGCCACAAGCTTTTCTTTCATGACAAGGTAACTTGGAATTGGGGAATTTAAATGTCTTGTTATTAGTGAAATGAGGCAGTGCAGAGAAAATGAAGTGTAAGTGAGGTAATTGAGGACCTCTTTCACCTACTTTTTTAAAAAAGTGCATTTTACTCAGCTAAGAGAGACCTTTCCACATAAGCTCTATATGCGTGTCATTGAAAACCAAAGCCTTCAATCTCCAGTGCTTGTGATCTCCGAGGCTCTGGAAAACCTATTTTAGCACCCCAAGGCATTTTAATAGAAGTGAGACATTGAGTTCATTTCACCGACTTATTAATGCAAACCCAACATGTTCTTGGCTTGCAACCAAGGTAGGTATTAGCTTCAATAATTTTTATAGCACTATTGTATTGAAATTTTTTCATGCATGTGCAACATTATATCTAGATTATAATATCCTCTTATTATCTTCTTTTGTCCCCAATCCTCATGTCCCTTCCACATAAACCCCTTCCACTCCAACTAGTTCTTTTCCTTGTTTGAGTCAGTTTTTCTTAACAGTTTTCTTTGCTGTATGGAAGTTTTTTGGTCCCATTTGTTGATTATTGGCCTTCTTTTCTAAGCAACTGGAGTTCTATTTGGAAAGTCCTTTCGTGGGCTTATATCTTGAAATGTTTCCCTTGCTTTTTCCTTGATCAATTTTAGAGTTTTAGGTCTTACATGAAGGCCTGACCAATTTGGAATTCACACTTCTGCATGGGGAGAGATAAGGATTTAATTTCATTCTCCATGCTACAGATAATCTACTTTCCCAGCCTCATTTTATAAAAAGGCTGTTTTGTTTTTCAATATTTTTGCCATTTTTGTTCAAAAATCAAAGCTGTAGCTGTATGGGTTTATATCTGGATGGTCTATTCTGTTTCATTGATCTACATGCTGTTTTTGTTACTATGGATCTGTAACGTACCTTGAAAGCTGGTATGGTGATACCTCCAACCTCAGTATTTTCTCTGAAGATCTCTTTGGCTATCTGAAGAATTTTGTGGTTCCCAGTGAATTTTAAGATTAACTTTTATATGATCACAACCCCCATTCTTAACCACACTCCTTTAGCCTTCCTCTACTATACCCCCTTCCTTCATCACCTGTGATAACATGTTGATGGACCCAATATTTGGCCAGTAGCAACAGACACTGTAAGGTCATGAAAGCAACAGACACTTGTGTCCTGAAAACAGTGTTCTAAAGCATTCCTCTCCATCCACTTGCTCTTACATCCTTTCCACCTCTTCTGCAACATCACAAGTCTTGGTGGGTATGATAAACATGCATTATTTGGTGTCATCTATTAGATACCAAGAAGCTAATGAAATTATTTGAAAATAGCCCTTAAATTTAAAAATAATATTTCTTCTACAGATTAACCAAGGAGTTCTGTATCTATTTGATTGTGTATTGAAAAAGAAAATTTCCAAAAATATTTTTCAAAAAATGTATATTTTGTTATTCAACATTTTTATTATTACATGCCAGCAAAAGGTACAGTATGTGTGTCTTCATGTGTTCTTGGAATAAATAAAACAGTAAAATATTTGTTGTTTTTCTGACTGCAGTAAGAAAAGAAAATCTGGGGGTGAGAAGCTGGGGAGATTCTCCAGTGGATAAAGCGCTGGTTATGCAAGCATGTAAAAGCAAGAAGCTGTCATGAGTTTCTGCAGTTCTAGGACCCTCATGCCCACAGTAATAAGGGAGGCAGACACAGGACAATTTCCTGGAAATGGGGACCAGGTAGTCTGGAAAACTCTGCAGTAAACAATGAGAGCCCCTGCCTTACACAAGGTAGAAGACAAGAACTTATGGGAAGAAGTCACCCACTGACCTCTACACACATGTCATGTCTTGTGTAGGCCCACACTAACACAAATGGACATGAATACACCCATACACACCATGTGTTGGTTTGATTCGGGGTCCCCCATAAACTTAGGTGTTCTGAGTGCTAGGTTCTCAGCTGATCGATATTTGGGAATTAATGCCTCCTGGAGGGAGTGTATTGTTGGGGGTGGGCTTGTGGGTGTTACAGCCAGTTTCCCCATGCCAGTGTTAGGCACACTCTCCTGTGGCTATTATCAACTTATGTTGGCCAGGGGGTGATGTCCACCCTCTGTGCATGCCATCACTTTCCCTGCCATCATGGAGCTTCCTCTTGAGTCTGTAAGCCAAAAAATAAATCTCTTTCTCCCAGAAGCTGCTCTTGGTTTGGTGATTTCTACCAGCAGTGTGAACCAGATTGTAATAGTAAAGTGGCCGAGGAGTGGGATTGCTGCAAGACACCTGACTGTGTGGCTTTGGCCTTTTGGAGCTGATCTTCAAGAGGAATGTGGGAAGATTTGAAACCTTGGCCTAAGAGATGCCTTGCAGTGCTGTAAGTACAGCTTGATGGACTATTCTGGTCTGAGCTGCAAGACCTGAATGCAGTAAGATCTATGGACTGTGAGGTTTGGCTTATGAGGGTGAGAAAGAGCTTTGCTTGGATTGGGCTGGCAGTTTGTGTGAGAAGCTTGCTGTTATGCCCGTGCCCTGAGAAGTTGTGCAGGGTTACTTTGTGTAGAAATGAACTAGTGTGAGCAGAGGGATATGGCACAGAAAGAAAAATCTTTGGGTGACTGTTTCCCATTCAGCTGCAACTGAAAGATTACAACCTTTGAGACTGGGCTAGCTGACCTGTGCTGGGGTAACAGGAAGAACGTTGATTCTTTTGAAGGGGCCTGAGTGCTCAAGGAGTGTCCTGTTCTTCAAAGTCTGCTTTATTCCCCTCCCCACTGGATTAACAAATTGGCACCCTACCTGGTATTGTGGAGTATAAGAAATGCAGGAAAGGGAGGGTCACTGAGTTTTCAACATGGTCTTGTGTTTTGGAAATGGCCATGGGACGTGTGAACCAGGTTGCTGGATGCCTGCATGGAGACCTAATGGAGTCATGAGGATGAACTGGGGGTTGCAGTGGAGACCCAGTGGAGATTCCTGGACCACGAGATGGCTGCCAAGGAGAGCTGCCGGCCCTGATGAAGTTTTCCAGGACTGTGAGTAGCCTAGCTGGAAGGGCGGGAATTGGAATGCCAGAGACTTGTTGCTCATTAGAATTATAAGACTTGGAGATTTGTCACTGGCTTTAGCTGTTGGACTTGAAGCTATAGAGTTTGATGTTTGCTCTGGTTGTTTTAAATCTTGTATAGGTTGAATGTTTCTTTGCTATGCCCAATGCCATCTTTTGCAGTATGAATGTTTATTCTGTGACATTATGGGTTTTTTGAGGCGATTTTTTGGTGTTATGGCTCAGTTAAAAGATCTTGGACTGTGGGAATGTATGCACATTATTGGAATTAATAAAAACTATGGTTAAAGTTAGATGAATGCATTGCATTTTATATCATGTATGGTTATCAGTTTTGGGGGGTCAGGGGCAGAATGTGTTGGTTTAATTCAGGTATCCCCCATAAACTCAGGTGTTATGAATGCTAGGTTCCAGCTGATGAATATTTGGGAATTAATGCCTCCTGGAGGGAGTGTAATGTTCGGGGTGGGCTTATGGGTGTTATAGCCAGTGTCTGGCACACTCTTCTTTTGCTGTTGTCCACCTTATATTGGCCAGGGTGTGATGCCCACCGTCTGCTCATGCCATCACTTTCCCCTGCCATTGTGGAGCTTTCCCTTGAGCCTGTAAGCCAAAATAAACCTCCTTTCTCCACAAGCTGCTTTTGGTTGGGTGATTTCTACCAGCAATGTGAACCAGACTGCAACATGCCACATACATGCACACCTAAAAGAAAACAAAATCTTATTCTCCTCTTACTTTGTCAGTAGAGATTACTATTGTGAACATTGGTGTATTTTCTTCCAGTGGTTCTTTTACAAGTAAATATTTTTTATATTTATATACATATATAAACACACTCATATATGTGCCATGCACACACCAGAATACAGACATCTCTTAATATGCATGGTATTGCTTGTTCATCTTCTTACACACACACACACACACACACACACACACACACACATATAGGTATGTATATATACACTCACACATGCAAACACATACATCCTTACCACACATACCTCTCACAAATATTTAACATTTAAACATTACACATATAAACAGTACACATACAATTTACCTCATGGACTCACCCGAATACATTGATTCACCTACATAACCAATCATACTCAGATGTAGTCTCAAGTTCACTTGGAAATCTTCACATAGAATCCGACATATCCACGCTGTCATTGCATATACACATAAACTCAACATCCATATTACCAGAAACACACACACAATTGTATCATTTGTATACCTTTGCCTGCATACCTGTGTTCTCACACACTCCCTTTTTGACACCCCATTCTTACCCCACACTTTTCTCACACACACTTATATAAATATTTTCATAATAAAACATATCTTTCACACACTCTGATACACTTTTTCAAGAATTAAAATTTTCAAATTTTAGCCGGGCGTGGTGGTGCACGCCTTTAATCCCAGCACTCGGGAGGCAGAGGTAGGAGGATCCCCATGAGTTCGAGGCCACCCTGAGACTACGTAGTGAATTCCAGGTCAGCCTGGGCTAGAGTGAGACCCTACCTCAAAAAAAAAAAACCCCAAAAAAGCAAAAAAACCAAAACTTTCAAATATAATTGTCACAATAAAACCACACAAGACATAGAAAGAAAATCACAAGATCCTCTCTCCAGTGTTCCCTCTCTGTTAGGTAATCTGAGGAACCATCGTGACCTGTGGGGACATGTTGCTTCTCTTCTGTTGGGAACCTGCACCGAAACCCTCATCAGCTGTGTGAGCTTGTCGCTGCCTGATGCGCTGACCTGCGTGGATCAAATCATTAATGTCTGGCTCCTTAGTGTGGCTAAGGGAAACCCCAGGAGGAGACTGGCAGGAGGAAGGGTGAGTTGCCTATGTTCCTCTGTCTGTGTCTTGCAAGTGTGTGTCTCTCCCTCACCTCCAGGTCACTGCTCCTCTCCAGGAGATCTCTCCTGCTCTGGGTTTGGTAACTGCTCTTCCTCTTGTTTCTTCAGACCTAGAGCTAGTGCAAGCTTTCTTGTGTGGAGAAGCTGCAATCTCCCTTTTGGGGCTTGTGGCAGCCCGCCTCCCCATTTTAAGATAAAGCTTCTTTAATTCTTCTATGATGAGCATATCATGTGTTTCTTACAGAACTCCAGGCTGACACATCTCTCCACTCCTTCCCCAGGGTCTTAGTAACTTATATGTGTAATATATGTTTTTCCAGAATGGAAGTCATGTTTTGTGCACAGTTTAAAATATTATGGTCTGATTTGTGAGTATTGTTCAATGCCTTTACATATTTGAATAGCTGCATGATAGCTCACATAGACATATCAAATTAATTTTAGAAAATTTCTTTATTTAATATTTTATTTTTATTTTTTTGACAGAGAAAGAGACAGATGGAGAGAGAGAGAGGGAGAGACACTGCCAATGAACTGCAGATGTGTGTGCCCCCTTGTGCATCTGGCTAAAGCAGGTCTTGGGGAATAGAACCTGGGTCCTTTGGCTTTGCAGGCAAACGCCTTAACTGCTAAGCCAACACTGCAGCTCAGAAAACTTCTTTTAAAATAGGATAAATTGGTTAATATCCTTTTATGTTTGGCTTTTTTTCCTCTCTTTTGTTTTTTATTAAGTAGAAGTGTTGTATAGACACATCATATGTTGGTACCATCATGTTCCTCCTCCCTGTCCCCACTCCAGTGAGGACCCTCCTTAATGGGATTGCTGGCATTCACTACGGAGTTGTGGTTATGAGAGCAGCGCTCAGTCATTGTGTGTGGATGTGTGTGTGGGGGGGAGGGGGAGGTGGGGGACAATGTCTTTGAATATTCCCTCCTATCCTGTGGCTCTTACATTCTTTCTGGCCCCACTTCAACAAAATTTTGGCTCAGAGTAGACTTCATTACTACCCCTGCCCCGCCCCCCAAGATTCTCAGGAGCTTTAGTTATTTCAGCTTTGATGTGTTTTCAGTTAGGAGGATGATGTAGTTTACTCTTGAAGTGTCCTCAGTGATTGCTCCCTTTTATGTTCACCTTGATTAGGCTTCTGATGGCAATGGAGCCTGTCTCCTGAGAAGGGAGGAGCCCAGGAGGCTCTGGAGGGGTCCCGAGGACCTGGTGAAGGGGCTTGTTGGTGGGTGGGTCGCGGTGTGGGACTGCGTGGTCAGGTGGCCCAAGGGGACAGGGAGTGGGGGGCGGGGGAATGGGACAAAGCACATTGTTGTTGCAGCAGGGCCGGGCAGCGGGGAGAATGGGATTGCGGTCCTGCGGTGCTGAGGGGTGAGGGATGGGGCCGCAGGGTCCTGCGACACAGCAGGGTGGGGGACGGGACTATTGTGGTCAGGTGACATGGGGGGGTGGGAGGTGGTCCCGGTGGTGATGAGAAGGAGGAAAACCAAGGGACCGAGAGGGGACTGCTAGCCTGCTGGCTTGGGTCCAGGTAGACTGCAGCAAGTGCAGAGGACCTAGTCTGCGCGCTGCATCCGCTGGGATGGAGATGCTGGTGTCAGAAATCCCAGGGAGGGAGGGGGGAATGCTAGCCTGCTGGCTTGGGCCGTGTAGACTGCAGGAAGTGCAGAGGACCTGGTCCAAAAAGACGTGGCTGGGCTGGAGGTCTTGCTAGGCAGTGGGGAAACCCAGGGGGGGAAGTGGGAAGTAGCCTGGCGGCCTACGCGCAGGTAGCCTGTGGGTAGTGCAGGAGGAGCCTGGTGGTGTGCGTCTGGGAGGCTGGGACTGTGTCTAGGACAGGTGCTTGAGGGTTTGGGGGACTGGTGTGCTACCCTAGAACGTGGGAATCAGTAGATCCCCGCTTCGCTCCTCTGCACTCTCCCACTGGAGGTCTGCTAAAATCTGCACATCCGAAAATCCTCAAAGATCTTGCCTTTCCTTCCCAGCAAGGTGAAGTGTGATTAGGCAGACACCATCTTGACTGGAAGTCTGAGATGAGTTTCTTGAAGGCAGCAGATAGAAGGGTCCATTTTTTTTTGATCTACCCTGTTAACGTGTGTCTTTTTATGGGTGAGTTAAGTCCATAAAGATTTAGAGTTTTATAGCTGTGAGGTCTGACTTCATCCCTGCCACGCTGGAGGGTTTATGGGCTCTGGTCTTTTCTTGGGTTTGTTCATTTTCAGGCCTGTTTTAGTTTTGGTTATCATGGTCATCCTTTTGTAGGCTCTTGAGGTCTGTTGTTTAACTCTTCTGCGTGGAATGTTTCCTGCAGTATTCTCTATACGTTTGTCTCTGTGTTTGTATAATCATAGAAATGGCTTTTGCCATGGAACATTTTCCTTCTTCCATATATTATGAGGGATACTTTGGCTGGGTACAGTAGTTTGGGTTGGAAGTTTGAGTTTTTCAGTAACTTATTTTATTTTATTTATTATTTGAGAGACAGAGAGAGAGAGAAAGAGGTAGATAAAGAGAATGAGAATGGGTAAGTCAGGGCCTTCAGCTGCTGCAAACAAACTCCACATGCACCACCTTGTGCATCTGGTTTATGTGGGACCTGGGAAATTGAACCTGGGTCCTTCAGCTCTATAGGCAAGTGTCTTAACCACTAAGCCGTCTCTCCAGCCCAGAAATTTGAGTTTTTTCCAGACCCTTCTGGCTTTGATGGGTTTCACTAAACAATCTGAGTTAACTCTGATGGGGTTGACTTTGTATGTATTGACTTGTTTGTCTCTTGTTGTTTTTAGCACTCTCTTTGTTTTCAATGTTTAGAGTTTTAACTGTGATGTGCCTTGGAGAGCTTCTTCTTTAGTCCTGTCTGTTTGGTGTTCTGTGAGCCTCTTCTACTTATCTAGATGGTTATCTCTTTAGTGAGACTGGGAAATTTTTCTTTAATAATCTTGTTGAATATATTCTTTATGCCTTTGGCCTGGATTTCTACCCCTTGTGGTACACCCATAATCTGGATGTTTGGTCATTTTAGGGTCATATTCTCTTCACATGATGTTTTGAACTTGTCAAAGTTTTTGGACTCCTGAACAATTTCATTTGTCTTGTCTTCCAAGTTGGAGGTGCTCTCCTTGACATATGTGACTCTGCTCTCTAGGACTTCTGTAGAAGCTATTCAAAGCTCTATTATTATTATCTGTTGTGTTTTCCACATTGCGTCTATTTATTTTTTGAGGTCCAATTTCACATCAAGGTTTGATTTTTCTTGATGCTTCTTGGAGTTCACTCTTGCCTTTGATCATGTCTTCACCTAAGCTCACTAAACTTATTTTTGAGATCCTTTATTTGCTGACTCACCTTGAATGCATTTATATCTCTTTTCAGGTCTCTGGGTTTCTTCCATTAAGTTAAGTCTACTGCCAAAAGCTGTGTGCATTTGATTTATGCATTTGTTGGTTTTTTGATGGTTTGCTTGCAGTTCGGCAATTATCTTGGTCATGATCACATAGTTTATTATGTTTTCATTTTGGAGTTCTCTTTCTGTTGTCTCCTTTATGTTTTTATTGGAGACTTCCATTGTGAGATTAGGCAATTTTGGTGGCGATCTCTCGGTTTGTTTTGTGTAGTTTGTGTTTTTTGTGTGAGTGTATGTATCTGTGTGTGTGTGTGTGTGTGCATGCGCGCACACGCGCGTGTGTTGTGGTCTACCCATCTCTGGGGTAAAAGTCTTACGTGCAGCAATTTGTTTTTGCTTTTGTAAGATATTCCATATACATTAAAATGCTCCTATTCGATTGTAGGTAGCCATAAGTACAGATTCCATTTCAAGGTTATCAGGCACATTGCTGCTCTGAAAATTCTTTCCATACTTCTTAGCAAACATGCATATTTCTTTCTCTCAGGTACACAGGGAAGAGGGGAGTAATAGGTTATCATAACTGACTTAACCTTATATATTCAGGACTATATCAAATTGAGTTTTGGCCATTATCACTTAAGCATTTGTTTTATGTCAGAGAAGGGTAAGAATAATTGCTTTCACTAAGGAAAATCCCTTGCCAACATCATTCTACTGATGTATCAGCACTCGTTTTATTTTTTTTAATTTTTATTAGCATTTTCCATGATTATAAAAAAATCCCGTGTTAATTCCCTCCCTCCTCCCAGCACTCGGTTTTACAAATGAAATAATTCTAACATTTTATTTTTCCAACTAATAAAACCTATGGTGTTGCTTTGGAGTTACCTTGATTAAATAATTATATGCCTGGAGTGAAAATTCTTGTTTAGAACAATTAACTATTCTTAATGTAGGTGAATAACACATATTAAAATATCATTTTTCTCAAGGCTTTTAAAGTGAGCCAGACACATTTTAAGTAAGGTGTGTATATTTTGTGCATATTAAAAAAATTCCAGTTTCCATGATAGCTACATTTTGTGAAAAAGATCTATTTTCTTCAGTAATTTTAGTAAGATGTTATTAATATTTTGAGTGTCACATTATCATCTAACCTGAACTGACTTGTGAGTTGCAGGCCACGCTGCATTGCCGGCTTCCCTTCAGAGCACTCCTATCAAGTAGGATCAGCCACACCCTTTCCACACAGCTCAGTGTACATACAGGGCGGGGGGTAGGGGAGGAAGCGAGCATGATGAGGATCACTGTTTGAATGAAAGTTGGGCTTGAAGTAGGGCATGATAGAAAACAGGCAGCATTAAGTTAAGTGAAATTTAGAACATTTCCAGTCCGGAAGCTCTGACTTACACTTTCCATCTGCTACAAGTGTTTTCAAGAAATGGTAAGTGGGGTCTGTTCAGAGGGCTTCTGAGGAGCCCAGGGCTGTGCTACAGGATGGGATGTTGATCTAAAGTGCAGCTCAGGCTACTTGAAGGTAGAGCAGCAGTTGTGCAAGGGAAGAAGGAAATACTGAGTGAGGCCAAGACCGGGCTAAGGCAAGCTGGGGATTCCCAGAGACTCAGCCATGTAATTGACTTCTGTAATCTAACCTCCTCAGAAAGTCCCTCTGTGGTCTGCACATTTTCAAAGATGCCACATCAGCCATTTAATCCTAAGGTCAGCACCTCTCCCACACTCATCTTCTTGCAGCCCCACATTGATCGCCTAACATATGAGATCCTTGTTCAGTATGGTGATTTGCTTTCTGTGACTGAGCATCCACTTCTGTGCACACACGCGAGTTGGAATGCTGGCCTTTTGCTCACTGAGATAACCTTGTGACTTAGAACTCTGTTGGGAACTCAAAGTAAATGCATGTTGATTAGTGATTTACTTTCTATTATCCTTCTATTATACATGAGAAAACTACAAAGGGGAATTTTAGGGTACCCAGTCGGTTGGTACAGCCTGGATTAGAATGAGGATGGTATTTTCTTGTTATTAATAGTTTTTATTTTATTACTTGCAAGCACAGAGGGAGGGGAGAGAGAGTGAGTGTGCACACTCTCGAGACGCATGTACCACTTTATGCCTCTGGTTTACGTGGGTACTGGGGAATTGAGCCAGGGCCGTTAGGCTCTGGAGGCAGGCATCTTAACTGCTGAGCCATCTCTCCAGCCCTCGGATGATATTTTCAATCAGCTACCGTCACTCATGCCTCTACTCCCAGTAATTGGTAGGATGAGATAGTAAGAGGGCTCAGGTCTATCCTAAGCTTTATGGTAATACCCTTTTCACCCCCTCCAAATAAATGAACAACAAAACAAGAACCCTAGAGATACTATTTTCAAAGTCCTCTTTTCTTCTACCTTTATAATTTTCTTTCTTTTTGTCCTACTGTCATCCTGCAAGCCCTCATCAACTTTCTTTATCCAGGAAGTTTAAAAATTTGTTTAGAATTTTCTGAAATCTCAGGGCTGGCTTAATTGCCCATTGCACCCACCCACCAAGAGTGTTAGGGTCTTTCTACACACTGTTGTCATTATCTGTTGACTGGTAGTTTTTCCTAGTTTGTATGTATATATATACATACATATATATACATATATATATATATATATATATATATATATATATATATATATATAAATGTTTTTCTAGGTAAGATCTCACTCTGGAATTCACTAGGTAATCTCAGGGTGGCCTCAAAATCACTGTGATCCTCCTATCTCTGCTTCCCAAGTGCTGGGATTAAAGGCATGCGTCACCAACCCCAGCTTCAGCATGTATATTTTTTTGAGAACAATATTTTGAGTTTTGACCAACGTTGGAGTTCCAGAACTTGCATAACATCCAGCACACAGTAGGCGTCCAATAGTTTTTTTGTTGAATTAAAAATGCTTAATGATAACGATAATTGAGTGGATAATGCCAATATCTCCGCACTTTGACATGCTGTCAGGACTCTTCTTATTCCATTTTCTCCCCCAAAGAAACCCTGTTGGTGCAGATAGCATATCTACAAGGAAAATGAGCCCAGAGTATAAAAGTGTGCTCTACTATCCGTCAAGCTGGGTGAAGAAAAACCTGCACAAAGATAAGTGGAATCTGTGCCCCACCTCCAACATGCTGTGGCTCAAGGTGTGTCCTTTGACTGACTGCTGTTTTGGGACACTGTGAGAAACGACTCTCCAAAATCAAACAATATTAGGAACATTGCTGTTTGAAAACCTACCAGTAAAAAACTGTATCCTTTTCTTGCCCAGAGGATGGAAGTTGCTTTGACACAGAGAAATATTCTCAATTTTCAGCCTCTGTGCAACGTCCCAGATGAAGGGCTTCTGGGTACAGCCTTGCTCAGCCAGCTCAAGGTTCTCAACTGTCATGTTTTCAGGGAGGCAGGGCCCCGAGTCCACTCGCCATGCACACCTAGTCTTGAACCCTTCACACACAGCTCTGCTTTGCTTTGGGTCTGTTGAGATAATGAACTCCACCCTGATCCCATGCACTGGGAAACTCTTGTCTTTGCTTTTGCTTAATAATACGCTGACTATTACTTTGAAGCGCAGTCATCTATTGCATGGAGATGAGTCAGTGAGCTCAGGTTGGTCGTGTTTCAGGTGTATCCCTGGCGGCCTCCCTGCTTGAGTCACCTATACGATCCCGCCCAGTGCGAGCAGAATGACAAAGTTCCTCAAATGCAGTCTGAGTCAAGGATATTTTTCTAGACAGATGGGCTTACAGAAATGTTGAATGGGTGTGAAGATCTATTTCACAGGATGACAACCCAGTCTATGGCTGTGGACAGTCACAGAGTCCAAGTCATGTACGCAGGGTTCAAGGATGTTGCTGATTGTATTCTACTCTCTGTCCAGAGAGCTCTCCCCACTTTCTTTTTTTTCTGGTCGGCATTGGACTGGATGTAATAGGAGAGAAGAAAACAAAACAGAGCTTGCTCAATGCTGGGGTAACTACAAAGACGTTTCCTTTCGAGAAGTCATTTGAGAGGTGTTATCTGTTCCCCACACTAAGCAGGGTGGGGTCAGGAGTTGAGGCAGCAAATTGGAGCAGAAACTAAGAACAAAAACTCATATTCAGAATG
This sequence comes from Jaculus jaculus, assembly GCF_020740685.1. NCBI lineage: Eukaryota > Metazoa > Chordata > Mammalia > Rodentia > Dipodidae > Jaculus > Jaculus jaculus. The sequence goes on along the minus strand of NC_059112.1, from coordinate 28,594,648 downwards.
TCAACACATGCAGAGAGCCTGGAGTAACCACACACAAGGGCTGGCTTCTTAGGAAGCAGATTATTACACACCTACGTACTCTGACTTAATGTTTTCCAACATTTCATTTAAAAAGAAAATGATCCACTGTAATTGCGTGTACCAAAAGATTTAAAATTAAGCATAATATTTTATAGTTTTCTATTTCTTTTCTTGGTCATTTCTAATACACTGAAAGTTTCCGAAGTTGCTATTAACCCAAGCCTCACTTCACCTACTGGGCTCTGAGCCCACAACCCGACACTTTAGGAAAACCGCTGACATGTCCAGATATGACCACAAGAGGGCACCCGTGTTTCACATAAGACTGACGATACACTCAAGACCTTCAAAAGAACTTTCTTTATATTGTAGGGTGGCCTATGTGTGTAGTTTTTGCATGATACTTCTGAAACAAAAGATAAGATGTTTTAGAGTCGAGGTCATCATTTCTCTTATGACCTAAAGTTAATATACAGAAGATACAATAGATTATTTTGTAGCTGAATTCTCTACTAATAAAATTCTGCAATGTCTTGTTCCCATTTGCTATGATGGGAGAAATTATACAAAAATGGCTGCATTGATAAAAGTTTTTTTACATTACCTTGTATCTGATGTTTCTTTAGCCAAAGCAAAGGAAATGATACTGTAACATATAACTGGTTATTGGAACAATGAATAACTTTTTGAAATATTCTGAAAATAAAGCATTGATAATCCTATGAAATAAATATACTTTGAACTCAGTTTACTTCCCAATAAAGGTCAATTGACCTTACTTCTAAAGAATCACTTTCTAATTTACAAACTATTCTGAATGAGAGGGTTGCTATGATTTGTCAATATATAAATAAAATGGCTAATACAAAAATGGAATTCTGAATAGATTAGGATTTAAAACAGACCAGATGACTTTTTTTCAGAATAATACTTTTGTTGTGATTTTATATCCCTTGACATCAATTGTAAATAAAGCCCAGTATTATAGCTTGTTCCACAACATATCTCACAGCCATGAACCAATGACGCTGATATGACCCCTGACCAGAAAGCAAAACGGATCAGCACAGTGCAAGGTTGAAAATCTAAGGATGACTGCTAAAAGACAGCTGGTTGTATTAGAGTATTTTCTGCTCTTTGTTGTGGAAAAATTTCATATTAGGTTGCACTGATGTCAGGCCTGGACATACAGTTTAAAGTGTCCATTGATACCTGTATGTCCCTTGAGGGCAAGCTTTGAAACCTGGAAGGGTTCTGCCACATTCCTTTTCCTTTTCCCTTACTACCAGACACATCAGCGAGGGAGCCCACATCAGCCTGGCTGCGGGGGGGATGGAAGACACCCATGGCTTATATGTAATACACAGCATGAAAATATGTCTGCCATTGTAGCCGGTCAATATCCTGATGGATACAATTAATTTACTTACCAAACAGAAGAAGACAATTGCATGTTGGCTGGCAAAGCTGTTAGATCTTAATGTGGAGAAAAGGAACAGAGACATGAGCTGCATAAGTAAAGCAAAAAGAAGAAACACTGAAAGACCGGAATCGCGGAAGGTTGGAAACAGACTGCCAAAACACACTGGGGACTTTAAAAGCTGTTGTTGGGGAGCTTAGTTCATATATTATCCCACTATAAAAGATTAGCAATAGGCGCAGGTTGTTAATGACAGTGACATGCCGTGCACAATTTCATCTTGTTTCAGTTCAGTGTTACTCTGTTTCCCTTCATGATGTAACAGGCTTTGAACTGTGAAGTTCTGTCATTGGTACATTCCCTTTCTCAGTTGCTCATTCATTCAAGCATTCATAATTTAATTAATAAATATATGTATTGAGGCAGTTTAGGATTAGCAGGACACTGAAAGTAAATTGAAAGTGGCTAAAAGAAGGGAATGTCCTTGAGTGTGTAATGGGAGGAAGAGGGGTCTCGTTTTCTCTAACATAATCCACACAGCGCCGACCTTGCTGGAGGTCAGAAATGCCCTTGTCTCCTTTCCTCTAAAGGAGTTCCCCTTCCTGAGAAACCAATCAAGTGACTTAAGGGAGGCGGCAAGGGTGCCTAGAAGCCTGACATAGAACTGTATTGACCAGCTCATCCCCCATCCAGAAAAGCCTGATCAATTCCAGGGCAGTGCCTTTCAATGCTTTTCTCATTTCTGGGCCTTCTTTACTTCCCTTAAGTTCTATGTAAGGAAATCTTTCTCAGCCTTACTGAGAGGGAGAGGGGAGCATTAGGGAGAGGCAGTTAGACAGGAAGGCACATAGGAGAGATATGGATCTTAAGTCCCGTCCGCCAAGTAGAGGTAAGACAAGCAGCGGCTGCTTGGCATCACACATTCACCCTGCTGTCTGCAGTAGCTGCTGCAGGGCTGGAATCACTCAGGTGCCTGCAGAGTTCAGGCAGACCCCTTCCCGATGCTGCACCCAGGGGTGCTGACTTCAGGATTCTGCACCAGAACCAGGATAAAAAGCCTGGCTGCTCACAAGGCTTTTGGTGAGCTTTTATCTCTTTCTTGGCTCCTAGTCTGCTCATCGTCAAGCACTCTCGGTTTTCAGAACTGGTGGGGTTTTGCCCTTTGCCCCCAACAGCTTGGCTGTGGCTAGGGTGGGAAAGGAAAATGCATTATTGCCTTAGTTTTAAAGCCTCTGTTCTCTTTTATATTAAAAAAAAAATATTTTTTCCTAAGACTTTTACATGGGTCCTTAGACAACATGGTTTTATCTACTCCTCACCCTTTGGTTCCTGGACTTTATGGAATAAAGTATAATAATTCACTACAATAATCACTTTCAGTCTTGTTTTATTGATCACCTCTCTGTCTTTTAAGGTTTTGCCCAGCTTACCTCCCCTTTACGCACATGCATATGAATATTACAAGCTAGGGTCCACATATGAGAGAGAGCATACTGTTCTAGACTTTCCAAGTTTAAGTCACCGTGATGAATACTTTTTTATTTTATTTAATTAATTTATTTTATTTTTTGTACATTATTTATTTATTTATTTATTTGCGAGCAACAGACATAGAGAGAAAGGCAGATAAAGAGAAAAAGAGAGAGAATAGGCACACCAGGGCCTCCAGCCACTGCAAACGAACTCCAGACGCGAGCACCCCCTTGTGCATCTGGCTAACGTGGGTCCTGGGGAATCCAGCCTTGAACTGAGGTCCTCAGGCTTCACAGGCAAGCGCTTAACCACTAAGCCATCTCTCCAGCCCTACTTTTTATTTTAGTCCCATATATTTTGCTAGACAGTTTTGTAACCTCATTTTTCATTACTGGTGAGTGAAATTCCATTGTGTATAGGTATCAGGTTTTCATTATCCATTCATCTGTTAATTGACATCTACTGCAGTTTCCTAGCATTGTGAATATTACTTATTGCAGAGAACATTGAGGTACAGGTATCTCTGTAGTGGGACATACAGCCTTGTGGGTACATTCCCAGTAGGGGTATGGCTGGGTCCTAAGGCAGTTCTATTGCTAATTTTTTGAGAAATTGCCACACTGGCTTACTTAATGGCCATAACACATTGCACCCCCGTAAGCAGTGAATTAGTTTCTCTTTCCCCACACCCTACTAGAATCTTTGACAATTTTCTTGAGGATAGCCATTCTGATCAAGGTGCTATGGCATATTAAAGTGAATTTAACTTGCATTACCCTAAAGGCTAGGAATGTTGAACAAATTTTTTTAAGATATTGGCAACCTGATTTTATTAATTAAAAATAAGTCCAATTTCATTGTGTGGAAAAGACATAATTTCAAACCAATGACATAACTTAAAAATTAAAAGTTACAAAGATAGAAACTCCCTATGTATAAATGAAAACCATGAATTTTCAAAAATATCTCTAATTTAATATAAAAGACAGACTTTAAACAATAAATGCTACTTAACTGGTCTGAAACAATAAGTACAGGTTTGATTTATTAGTAAAATGTAATTACTATAAGTATATATAAACTTTAAAGCAAAGTTTTGAAGAACATGAAGCAAAAATTGACAGAATTGAAATGGTCAATGCATACTTAACAATTTTTTTAAATTAATTACCTTTATACTTAGTGAATACAGTCATTTTGGTACCATTATTAGGCTCATCCATTACCTACCTGCTCCCCTTGTCCCCTCCTTGTTGAAGTATATGGGTCATGCATTCTGGAGTCAGCCCACAGTTATGGGTAAGATAAATGTCTGCATATCATGACCCAACATATGGCTCTGACTTTCTTTCTGCCCCCTCTTCCACAAAATTTCCCTGAGCCATGTTGGGTTCATTTTGGTTTGTTTCAGTGATGAGGTGTTGGGGGCCTCTGGGTCTCTGAATCTCTGATTTGGAAGGAGTTGATTTTTCTCTGTGTTGATCTCCATCCTTGTGCTGGTACCCGGTTCACCAAGAAAACAGCACCCTTGCTTGTTTTGCCAATTTTTATTAGTTTCAGCAGGGGCCCTTTTGAGGTATGATGGGGTGGCTCTCTCCTTAGGATCTACATCTATCTGAAAAAGAGAAGCAGATTCTCCAATGGAGAGTAAGTTATCACCAGACAAATGAGATAACCCTTACTTTTTTATAGAAAATTTAATAGGTGTAGGCTCTCTTGTAGCCCATGATTGATGGTAGCTTGATGATGGAGAGTGAGCTTATGTTTGGATATGGATCTGACTTGCTTCCCAGCTCCAGCTATGTGTCCCGTTCCACTAAGGGATCAGTTAGGCAAATCAAGTGCAGTTGGTTTCCCACCATGGCTGTGTGCCACTATTGCACTTGTGTGAGCATCACAACAGGTTATTTGCTGCTAAGTAGGTTAGACCATGAGTTGCTTGGAGAGATATTGGTCATTTTCCCGCAGTCGCCCATGTAGCATCTTCTGGCACTAGACGTGCTGACTGTCAGGGGACTGACTCTCTTCCAGCTTCCAGCCATGCCATTCCGTTTTACATGTCAACCGCATATGGTGTCTTCAGCAGTAGGGTCTTACCACTAACCTTTGGTGGGTCATCAGGTACTCTGACAGAAATCTGTCTTTCTTTTAGGAAACCTTGTAGGTGTCTCTGATGCAAAGCTCATTGTGGATGATAGCCCCATGCTGGTACTGGGAGTTACATATTAGACATTTGTGAACTGTGTGTTCATTTCATTATCTCATTTGGTGCCTGGATGTTTTGCTTTTAGTTTAATTTGTACAGTTCTGTTAAACTCACAGACATTAGTCCCTTGTCTGAAATATAGCTGGCAAAAATTTCCTGACATTCAATTTATTCACTTTGCTAATGGTTTTCTTTGCTGCACACAGACCCTTTTTAATTTTATATAGTCCCATTTGTTAATTCTTGGAACTATTCTTTATGCTATTAGGACCCTATTCAGAAAATTCTTGCATATATCTTGAATTATATCTTGAAGTTTGTTCTCTTATATGGTTCTCCAGCACTCTCAGGGTTTGGGGTTTTAAATTAAAGTGTTTGGTCCACTTTGAATTGATATATTTGTACAGGGTGAAAGATACAGAACTTATTTCATTCTGTTACAGGTGGATAGCCAGTTTTATCAGCACCATTTATTAAGCAGGCTATCTTCCCCACCCCCACCCCGAACAGTTCAGCGTATTTGGCAAATATTAAGTTGTTGAGGTGTGGGTTTGTTTCTGAGTCTTCTGCTCTGTGCGTCGATCTATGTCTGCTTCTGTGCAGGTACCACACTGTCTTTGTCTCTGTCATGCTGTAGTGAAACTTGAGGTCACATGCTGTGACGACTCCAGCTGGGTTTCCTCTCAGGATTGCAGAATTCCATGTCTAAGATAATTCTACGAAGGGCAGTAATTTTGCCATGTGTATTAATTGAGTTATTTACTGACTGTAAGTGAAGGTTTATTGCAGTTTTAATTCCCATATAATAGGTCACTTTTGGCTGAGATATTTCCTAGAGTCATAAGTCATTTAATTTAGATATTTGCCAGATTTGAAAATTTATAATAACTATACAATTCTCCCTGGCAGTTATATAAGGCTTCTCAATCCTTTCTGGTATGTGAAACTTGAAAGTCTATTCAAATTTTTTCTCGCTGGGGCGTGGTGGCACACGCCTTTGATCCCAGCCCTCGGGAGGCAGAGGTAGGAGGATCGCCGTGAGTTCGAGGCCACTCTGAGGCTCTATAGTGAATTCCAGGTCAGCCTGGACCAGAGTGAGACCCAACCTCAAAAAGAAAGAGTGTTTTTCTCTTTTCTCATGAGGAAAATAATAAGAACAAATAAAGGGCAAATTCATTATTGTAACCTATTCTTTAACCATTTAAGACTTTTATTGGGCAAGTTCTGTGATGTTGCTATTAGGAGATTTTTCATTTAACCTGAGTATGAATACTTAACCTGAGCTATGAATAACTCATTTTTTTCCATAGCTAAACATATCACTACTAAAATACATGAAAAATACATGCCATTTTTAATGCCATTTTTAAGGAAAGTCCTATTCTATTTCAATTTTCATGCTGTTACTTGACTTTATTTGAACAATGTGCCTTTTCACAACATGGACTCAAAAGTTACATTAAATCAAAAGTACAAAAATAAGGAACAAGAGGAATGAGCTGACCACCTAAGCAATAAACAATGCAAAGTGTTCACCCATTCTAAGTGGGTAAAAGGGGCAGAGACGTTTATTACTTATCACAAGTAAGGAGAGCACTGGGTGATAATATCTAAAGCAGAAAATCTCCCTAGTAAAGGAAACAAGTAACTTCTGTGGGCAGAAATGAACACACTTTCATACAGGCAACACTTTTACCATATGGTTAGGTGGTACTTTCCTAGCCATGTCTAGTTCAAGATCAGCCCCTTCCATCTATCCCATGTATAAAAATTGTGGTTGGTAGGGCAGGAGAGATTTCTCAGTGGTTAATGCACTTGCCTGCAGAGCCTAATGACCTAAGTTCGATTCTCCAGTGCACACAAATCCCAGATGTACAAAGGGGCACATGCATATGGAGATTATTTGCAGTGGCTGAAGACTCTGATGTGCCCACTGTCTGTTTATTTTCTATCTCTCTCTGCTTGCAAATAAAGAAATAAAAAAATATTTTTCAATTGTGGTTGGTATACCGTATGGGCAGAGAATGTTTCATGCTAATGAGATGATGGCAAATAAGCAAGATTTCCTTTAAGTTATCCTGAAGAGTATTTGGACATTTAGGCTAGCTAAAATCAGTTCTTTGTGTTTTTCTCTTGAGAGTCTTATCTGAAAACAAAGAACATCTTGAAAGAAGATTAACCATCATTTAAGAGCCACAATTCTCAACTCTCTAGTATAGGAGTTTAAAGTACCAACCTACCAGCTGGAGAACCAATGGCACCATGAAATTGAATCTTGCAGTGAAATCTAAGCTTTCCAGGTAATGGATCTCTCTGATGTCTTCCTGGAAGTATGCTCCATTACTCATTAGCACATAGAGCCAGGCTGAAATCCTTTAATTTTAACACCTTCCTTTGAATGATGTGCCTTTATTCAAGTAAACAATTCCGTCTCTTTGTTCTTATGGAGTGTTTTTGAATACAATTATCTTTGGATTCAGAAATACTATTTCAATTAATGTTCTAAATGTTTTTCTAGGAGATAATTGTTTTTGCCTTGTCTTTTTACGACTTGCAAGTGTTTGGAATAGCAAATAAAACACTTAAATTGCTACTCCTCATCATTGAATTAAATGGTAGAGTCAGCTTTAAAAGAGCTATGTATCTTGTTTACGACATTTTGAATGTAATAATTCTTCTTTGGGAGAAGACTCTGAAAACAGTGATATAAAAATTTCATAGGATAGGCCATGAAATTCATGCCCAAGAACATTATGGGTCAGGCAAGGCATGGTAACTCACCAGAGGAGGCTGGAGGGAGAAGGAGGAAGGGATATATTACTGGTGTAGCTTCTGCGTCAAATGCCCAAAGTCATAAATGCAGATGCCAAATCTAATTTGATATAGACATTTGGCAAAAATTTTAGAATGTGTGGTGCCACATTTTTCTTTCTGTGAAAGGTGAAAGGAAGAGTAGGGGTGTGGTCCACTGGTAGAGTCATTGCCTTGTACGTGGGAGGTCCTAGGTTAAATCCAGTGCACATAAATGAATGCAATAAAAAAAAATAGGATCTGGAAGAATTGGATGTCTTTGAGATCGAAAAAACACTGTATGAGAACTGTTACTATTATGTCATTCTTTTAATATTTTAGTCATTCCTTTATTTATTTAAATTTGACTCAAACCCTCATTTTTAGATTCAGAAGTTTTCAAAGTACATGTCAGCATTGTTGAGTTGTAATTTAACATTCAGCAAAATATCACACTTTGGAGAGATAAGCTCCAAGTCTACTTTTACTTTTATATAACTCTTTTCTGAATCTCCTCTGCAGGGAACTTGGCATGAGATTCAAAGTACTCCATTTTGTTCCTGTTATTGTCTATATGTTGTCTTTGTTTCTCCTTTATTAATGCAGGACACACTTTACTCCCAAGTAGACCAAATCCGAAAACAATGTCTCCCAATGATGAGAATGAATACCCCTAGAAACACAGATTCTTGCACCCCCAATTCCAGCCATTTGCTGATTTACAGATTGGATGGGGACAGAACCCTTTGATTTGCAATTCTAACCAGTTCCGGATAATTATGATGCTGATCTTCTGAAAATCATACTTAAAGAAAGTTCACTCTTTAGAACATCACTTATCTCAGAGTTCATACATCCAGTAGGCTTCTGTGGATAGAGTTCAGGACATTTATGAAAAAAAATAATATAACTTCTTGTTTTACAAATGGTCAATAGTCATAAATGGACTTTTCTCAAAAGTAAATATACAAATAGTCCACAGGTTCATGAAAACAAACGTTTTATAATACTAATCATCAGGTATATACAAAACAAAGCCACAAGGTAATATCACTGAATTCCAGTAAGAATAGATAAATTTTTCCTTTGACTGATGAATGGCAAAAGAACATTGGTAAATATATGCTCTGGAATAATATTTAACCATTGTAATAATGAAATCCTGTCATTTTGGAACAACATGTTAAGGGAAAGATGTCACACAGAGAAAGACCAGTTCTACATGGCCCCACTCATCTATAAGATCTAAAGTAGTCCATCTCATGGAAGTTCTGGGTACTATGGTGGAAATAATAGGCTACAGACAGAATCAGGGCATATGGGGAAAGAATGAGTATTAAGCTAGGAGTAAAATGATCTGGGGTGATATTGGGCAGTAAGATGTCTACAGATAGGAAGAATGCATAGTACATTTCAGAAAGGTAGAATATAGAAAATTTTCACCATAAAGAAACATGTGTTTGAGAAAATAAATATGTCGAGTCTGATGTGAACATCATGGACTGTATGCATGTATATACAAGAGATCTACTACTACCAAAGAAGGAGGATCAGTGAGAAAACTACAAGATATGTTGATATGAGGATATAAGGGAGCAGAAAACCCTGCCTCTGTCCATAACCCCCACCACACCCCGTGCCATCAGGAATAGCATAGGCCCAAACTCTTCGGCTGGAGAGGAAGAAAGCTTGCATTCTGCTGTATTTGAATGTAGGATGTCCCTCATAGCCTTATGTGTTTATAATTAAGCCTCATACCTAGTCCCGAGCTGGTGGAGCCTTTGGCAGGTGGAGGAGGTATGTCACTAGGGTGGGTGGGCCTTGAGGTTTGGTACTCCATTCCCCCTCGGTATTCAAAGCTCACTTTCTCTACTTCCTCCCTGCTGATGTAACATTTTGAAGCTCCCGTCTATATGACTTTGCCATGCTTTCCTCCATACGGAAGATTCCCATCAAAACTATAAGCAAAAATGAACTCTTTCATGCTAGGAGCTGTGTGTGGCTGGGCGTGTTGCAGTCAGGTTCTCATCGCTGGCAGAAATCACCCAACCAAGAGCAGCTTTTGTAAAAAAGGGTTTATTTTGGCTTATAGGCTCAAGGGGAAGCTCCATGAAGGCAGGGGAAAAATGATGACATGACCAGAGGGTAGACACCAGCCCCTGGCCAACATCAGGTGGACAATAGCAACAGGAGAATGTGCCAAACACTGGCATGGGGAAACTGGTTATAACACCCATAAGCCCGCCCCCAACAACACACTGTCTCCAGGCGGCATAATTCCCAAATCTCCATCATCTGGGAACCTAGCATTCAGGACACGTAGGTTTAATGGGAACACCTGAATCAAAACACCATATTCTTCTCCTGCTCCCATAAACTGGTAACCATACATGATGTAAAATGCAATGCATTTATCCAACTTCAAAGGTCCTCATTGTTTTTGTCAATCCTAATGATGTTCAAACATCCCCATAATTCAAGGCCTTTTAACTGAGCCATAATAACAAAAAATATCCCCCCAAATCTTAATGGCACAAAATAAACATTCACACTGCAAAAGATGGCATTGGGCATAGCAAAGGAATATACAACCAATATAAGTTTTAAACAACCAGGAAAATATCAAACTCTGTAGCTCCAAGTGCAACAACTCTAGTCAATGGCAAGTTTCCAAGTACGATAATTCTTTTTTAAAAATATTTGATTTATTTATTTATTATTTGAGAGAGAGAGAGAGGAGGAGGAAGAGCTAAAGAGAGAATGGGCACACAAGGGCCTCCAGCCACTGCAGACTAACTCCAGATGCATGTGCCTCCTTGTGCATCTGCTTTACTTGGGTCCTGGGGAATCAAACTGTGGTCCTTATGTTTGGCAGGCAAAAGTCTTAACCACTAAGCCATTTCCCCAGCCCCAAGTTTGATAATTCTAACCAGCAACAAGTCTCTGGATTTCCAATTCCACCCCTCCAGCTAGGCTACTCATATCCTGGAAAAATTCATCTAGGGCAGGCAGCTTTCCTTAACAGCTATCTCATGGTCCTGGCATCTCTATTGGGTCTCTACTGCAATCCATGGTTCATCCTCACTGCTCCATTGGGTCTCCATGAAGGCATCCAGCAAACCTGTTACACACTGCCCATGTCTGTTTCCAAAACCCAAGACTGTATTGCAAATTCAACGATCTCTTTCCTGCATTCCTTATACTCCATAATGCCAGGTAGAATGCCAATTTGTTAATCCAGGAGGGAATGAGCAGACTTTAAAGAATAGGAAACTCCTTGAGCACTCAGGCCCCTTCAAAAGACTGCATTCTTTCTGTTGTCTCAATGCAGTTCATCTGGCCAGATCTCAATGGTTGTAATCTTTCATTTGTAGCTAAATAGGCAGCCATTTTGGCCTACAGATTTCTTTCTGTGCCATAACCCTTTGGTCACATCAGTCCATTTAAACACAATACAACTCTGCAGAAATTCTCAGGACATGAGCATCACAAAAGCCTCTCACACAAACTGTTTCTAGCCCAGTCCAAGCAAAACTCTTTCTTACCCTCATAAGCCAAATCTCACAGTCTATAGTTCTTACTGCATTCAGATCTTTCAACTCTGACAAGAATAGTCCATCAAGCTGTACTTACAGCACTGTAAGGCATTTCTTAGGTCAAGGTTTCAAATCCTTCCACATTCCTCTTGAAAATCAGCTCCAAAAGGCCAAAGCCACATAGTCAGGTGTCTAGCAGCAATCCCACTTTACTGTCGCAGTCAGGTTTGCCCTGCTGGCAAAAATCACCCATCCATGAGCAGTTGTGGGGAATAAAGGGTTTATTTTGGCTGATAGACTCAAGGGGAAGCTCCATCATGGTAGGGGAAAATGATGGCATGAGCAGAGGGTAGACATCACCCCCTGGCCAACATAAGGTAGATAATAGCAACAGGAGAGTATGCAAAATACTAGCAAAGGAACACTTAACTCTCATTATCTGGCCCCCAAGAATACACTGCCTCCAGGCAGCATTAATTCCCAAATCTCCATCAGCTGTGAGCCTAGCATTCAGAACACCTAAGTTTAAGGGGTCACCTGAATCAAACCACCACAGGGTGTTTGTTCTAGCAATGAGGAGGCCACTGCTACACATACCAAACCACAAAGGCCTAAAGCTATAACCGGATATGACCAGGTTACTGAAGTACCAGAGAACAATAACCAGATATGACTGGGATGTTGAGGAACTGGGACACTTTCCCATGATTAATGAGGTAAAGCTGTATGTGAGAAGATGAGCAATATGGGAAAAAGGTAGAAATTCAGCAAAGATGGAAACTATAGAATGAAGTAAAATGTAAATGCTAAAGAATAAAAAGGATGGTGATGGAGATGATGTGTAACTTCCATAGGCTTGTTAGAGGACTTGGCACCCAAGGAAAGTATACATGAGCTGGAAGCCCTTTCAGTAGATATTGCTCAAAAGAAATAGCCAATCAAAGCTGTGATCCAAATACTTCTATTTAGCTGGGCTGAAGAGAAACACAAGCATATTCTATTCTCATCAACAGAGCGACATCGTGTTGATAGTGCATACCGTCCATGGGATGACATGAGAAGGGACTCTCCTTCTGTGATCTTCCTTGCAAAACGCATAACCTGGCATTGCCATAAGAAAACAGCAGACAAATCTCAACAGTCTCTCTACAAACTGAAAGACCAACAACTTGAAAACTGACAAGATCAAAAACAAAGAAAATTGCAGAAGTGTAACATAATGACAAAATGTAACACTTGAATTCTAGGTAGGATCCTGACTGGAATCCTAAAAGGGACAGTAAGTAAAAAGAAAGAAATTTAAAATAAACTATAGCTTTTTTCTTCTACTTTTTTTTTTCTTTTTCTGTGAGTGGTGTGTACAAGAGGGTGTGGTGTGTCATAAGATCATGTGCTTCCAATGTCAGGCCTGAAGACACAGGATTTATTTTTTGCTCAACAATAAGCCAATTTTTCTCTTTTATTTTTTTCCTACTTTTAAAAATTTTTTATTGACAAATTCCATAATTATAAATAATATCCCATGGTAATTCCCTTCCTCCCCCGACATTCCCCTTTGAAACTCCACTCTCCATCATATGTCTCCCCTTCTCCATCATTCTCTCTTTTATTTTGATGTCATGATCTTTTCTTCCTATTATGATGGTCTTGTATAGGTATTGTCAGGCACTGTGAAGTCATGGATATCCAGCCCATTTTGTGTCTGAAGCAGCACATTGTAAGGCGTCCTACCCTTCCTTTGGCTCTTACATTCTTTCTGCCACCTCTTCCACAATGGACCCTGAGCCATGGAAGGTGTGATAGAGATATTGCAGTGCTGAGCACTCCTCTGTCACTTCTTCTCAGCACCATGATGCCTCCTGAGTCATCCCAAGGCCAGTGCCATCTGAAAAGAGAAGCTCCTCTAACCAAAAGTGAGAGTAGCATTAATATATGGGTATGAATGTTAAGAGAAGTGCTTACTGGGCAGTTTGATGAGTATAGTATATACTTTTAGCCAGACAGCAGCAGACATTACATTCGTAGGGCTCATGACTACCCCTGTTGTAGGTTTTCAGTATCAAGGAAGTATTCCCTTTCATGGAGCTGGCCTCCAGTCAATTAGAGGGCAATTGGTTTCCCCTATAATAGACATGCCACTATTACACCCGTTGGCTCATTTGGCCTGGCTGGCCAAATACAAGGCTTTCAATGTCCACTGTTGGGTATCTTCACTTGTGATTTCTCTCTCTCCCATTTAAGTGCATGGAGCATGGCTTTTTCCTGCTTTCTGTCAGCTGGTCTACATGGAGGAGGTTTTCAGCTCAGCTCCAGCAGGGTTTCTCAGTGACCTTGTAGCCCAAGTATGAGGAATCTTCAGCAGTAGGGTCTTATCATCTATTCCTGATAGGAAACCAAGGGCTTCAGCAATGACTGTAATGTTTGGGGGTCATCAGGGACCTCCATGACCAACAAGTCACTTGAAGGTACCCCATCCCTGGCACTGACAATTTTCTAGTAACAATCTATGGTGGCAGATGCCTTTAACCCCAGCACTTGGGAGGCAGAGGTAGGACGATCACTGTGAGTTAGAGGTCAGCCTGAGACTCTATAGTGAATTCCAGGTCAGCCTGGGCTAGAGTGAGACTCTAACTCAAAAAACTAACAAAAAACAACAACAAAATGCCAATTTTTCTCTTTTATGTTAGGTCAAAACATGTACCTAGCTTCTTCTTATTATTATTTACTTTTATTTTATAGACAATCACAGCTAAAAGTTTTCTCTGAGTTTAGAAGAATTTGGAAATTGAGCTATAGAGAAATGACAGAGCTATGAAGACTCTGAGGACTCTTAGAAATTGGACTAACTGCATTTTACACTAAGAAATGGGCACCAGGCTGTGCGGGGGATCAAGGGAAAATATTATGGTTTGAATATGTAATGCCCCACATAGGCTAATGATTTGAACACTTGGCCCCAAGATGATGAAACTGTTTTCAGAAGTTCTAGAAACAAGATAGGGACAAATTGGATAAGTAGACTCTGGGAGGAGGCATGGACTCCTAGTGTTGCGTTACCCCTGACTACTTCCTGTCTTGTTCTCTCCTGCTGGGATTCAGTCAGTGACTAAAGGGTTCTCGGCATCTCTTTTTACAGGAAGTGTTTCTGGAGGGTTGAGTAGACAAAATCCCTTCCTTCCTTCCTTCCTTCCTTCCTTCCTTCCTTCCTTCCTTCCTTCCTTCCTTCCTTCCTTTCTTCCTTCCTTCCTTCCTTTCTCCCTTTCTCATTCTTGCTGTTGCTCTTGCTTTCTCTCTTTTTTTAAAAAAAATTTTTGTTTTGGTTTATTTGAGGTAGGCTGACCTGGATTTCACTATATAGTTTCATGGTAGCCTGGAACACATAACAATCTTTCAACCTCTGCCTCCTGAGGGCTGAAATTAAAGGCATGCACCACCACACCTGCTTCATTAGATTTCTTATTTGTTAGACTACAAACTCCTAAGAATTGAGGAATATGTTGTTTATCTTAGCATATTTTTAAAAAATTTTATTGATTTATTTGAAAGAGAGACATAGAGAAAGAGGCAGATCAAGAGAATGAGTATGGGTGCATCAGGAACTCCTCCCACTGCAAACAAACTCCAGTTGCATGGGTCATTTTGTGCATCTGGCTTTACATAGATACAGGGGAATTGAACCTGAGCCATCAGTCTTTGTAAGAAAGCACCTTTAACTGCTAAGCCATCTCTCCAGCCCTATCTTTGAGGCCTAGGGCAAGTTAATAATATTGGTCCTCCTCACACTGTTCAAGGTGTAGGCTTACCTCTATTACACAGTATGGGGGCTTACCTCATTCTGATATGTGCAGTTCCTCATAATCTCTTTCACCATCCACCCTTCACACTGTTCAGCAGACATTTTATTGAGCATCTATTTTTACAAGAGGTAAAAAGGTCAATAAATTGGGTACATCTATGTCTCAAAATATCATATTTTAGTGTGATAAAATTATCACACAATATTTTAAATGTTCAGTGCTAGGACAGAGATCACAATAAGATGTACCATGAGTTGAAAGGAGGGAAGCTTTCGTTTTCATAACAAGTAGACCATGGGTACAATATGGGCATGAATCAGGCACAGTAGTAAGTCTGCCAGAAGACAGGGCTCTATCCTGCTGGCTGGGTGATTCTATGCAAAGGCTTGGCTAGATAGGTCAAGTGACATCCTGCTGGGATATTCCATTTCCCAGTTCTAAGGAGAGCATAGCTATTCTTTAGTTTTCTGTATACCCTGTTTTGGACAAAAAAAAAAAAAATCTGAAGCATAAAAAACCTTAAATACCAATATCTTACTTCTGTCTAGGTCTTCCTACACACAGGGAGTTAAAGTACAAGGAATTTATGGATGATCAAAACGGGCTCTAAAGTTGACTAATGATGTCTATCCAATGGGAAGCATGTGAATTGATGCGGGGGCAAGGTGACATGAACAAGAATGTGATTCTCCCTGAACTCAGAGGAAACACGAGTCTTAACAAACTGTGGTCCTTGCTTCTAAGAAGGACACTGGCTCCCTTTTGTTTTCCTTACTTGAAATGGTGCCTGTTTTGTTCAATAACCTGACACTTGAACACCAGAGGAATACCTTGAAAACATAAACATCTCTTTCTGGATTCTGTCAAAGTGCAGCTTTTCAGGAAACTGGTTTTCATAGTACAATAACATGAAGCAGCCTGAGTCTGATAGAATGGTGGTATATTCTGGTTCTTCATAGGGAACCCTCCCTCCACCAGACTATTTCATATTTTTAAAAATATAATTGTGTTTATTTATTTCCAAGAAAGAGAGAGAGAATAAAAATGGGTATATTAGGGCCTCGGGCCACCATAAATTAACCCCAAACACATGTGCCACTTTGTGCATCTGGCCCTATGAGGGTACTACTGGGGAATTGAACACAGTCCTTCAGGCTTTGAAAGCAAGTGCCCTTAACCTCTGAGTGATCTCTCCAGCCCTCTCTTGTCTTTTGACATCTGGTATCTCTAAGTAAATCTAAACAGAAGGCTAAAACATGTGTTTCTTTATGTTACATTTTTTGATAGAGGCTAGGTAGACAAATGCAGAGGTTTTGAATGAGGTCAGGATTGGGAGAAAAAGAAAACACACAAAACTGCAATAGTTTCTATGTCTTGTTTTGGATTTTGTAAGTGAGAAAAGTCTTGAGAGCTAGGTGTTCGATGGTGAAAATGAAAACCTACTGCGTGGAATTCAAATGAGAATATTCTGAATAAGAAGGGAGACGAAGGCACTGGCTCTCCCTGTCCCCAAGGCACCTCACATGCAGCACTGGCTGCGCAATGAACAGCTTGCATGTCTCTTCCTAGACCACACTTTCCCTGTAGACTATTAAGATAATCACTACATACCTCAAACTTACTTCAGGGCTTTTTTATCTTCTTGTTATCTCCTCAGAGTTTATTGTGTGTGTGGCTGCTTTTCTGTCTAATCCTTTGTTTCTTTGTGACTTCACCGCAGGCGTTCTATGCGTGGCGGCAGTAGGTTTGTGGGGATACGGGCGTGTGTGTGCACAGGCATGTGAGAAGTGCGCTCCTGCACATCGGCCGAAGCCAGAAAGCCAGATTTCCTTCTGTCACGTATCTTTGCATTTCTTTGCTCAAGATAATGTCTTGTCATAATTCTGTTAACCCTATGAGAACATGCTCTCGTGGCTTGTGCCTCCCTGCTCCTGTTTCAACCATGCCTTTACTAATGGAGTTCATTGCAAGGCCACTTTACTGTCCATTTTGAGTTTGTTTTGTTTTTTTGGAGGGAAGCCCAACAGGCTGCCTTTTTTTCTTTATGTGAGAGTGGTGAGAAAGTGTGTGTGTGTGTGTGTGTGAGAGAGAGAGAGAGAGAGAGAGAGAGAGAGAGGACGAGAGAGAGAACTGGTGCACTAGGGCCTCCAGCCACTGCAATTGAACTCTAGACATGTGTGCCCCCTTTGTGCGTATGCGCAGCCTTGCATGTTTGCATCACTGTGAGTCTGGCTTACATGGGACCTAGAGAGTCAAACATGAGTCCTTAGGCTTCACAGACAAGTGCCTTAACCGCTGAGCCATCTCTCTAGATTTTGAGTTGGTATATTTTTTCCTTTTTTAAGCCTTGACCTTGAATTGACTAGAAATGTCTAATAACAGCAGATAAGAATTTGGCTAGTACAAAGTAGAAACAACATTAGCACTGTCAAATCAACTGCATCTCTTTGAAGTTTCAGGAGGCCTGGAAGCCTGTGGGAGCATTTTAGAATAATCATTATGAACATCAATTACATGTACTCTGGAGGAAAAATGGAAACTCTTGAGCTTTCTAATTCCTTGATCACTATTTATATAGGATTTACTATTTAGCTTCTTTGTATAAGGAACATGCATTCTCATAATAGGAAACATAAAACTGCTTAAAAATAATATTATGAAAACACTAGTCACATATTTGGATATTTACATTTTAAAATTCCATGTATTATCTCTGTCATCAATTCTTACAAAATGCCAACAAGCAGTGCTATTCTTTTTACCATTATTGAGATAAGGATTATGCTATAGAGAAGTTAAATAAAGTCATATAATCATCTCAAAGTCAAGACCAAATCCAGGGAAGTTTGACTTTCAAAATCATGCCTTGAAATTTTTGCTCTGAGTTCTGGTGGCAGAGGCTTATTTATTCTGGAGCACATGAATTGATGATTTAACTTTCCAAGATGTTGTTGAGCTGATGTCATCTAAGTGGCTTGGTATTGATTGTGGCAGACATGGGACCTTACAATAGGGTTTGTTTTGATAGTTTTCTGGCCTTCACTGTTCTTTTTTCTCTCATGTTACACTTTTTCATATTTCTTCCCTTTATCTAAGTAAAGCCTTATCTAGAAAAAATGTCCTCCATAGTCCTTGTAAATAAAGACAAAGTCCTAGTGAATAAAGCAATAGTTCGAATGAGGAGCACTTACTAAGCCATGAACTTGAAAGGCCTGGGAAATCTATAGAATCAAAATATTCAGAGGTACTTAGAAACCAGAAGAATAAGGTTCTGAGCACAGGAGGAAGTTCTAGATCTATTCAGAAGGAAGATATAGAGCAGAACTATGTTTATGAGGATACAAAACTCCTGAGAGAGACAGGGAATCACTGAGCAAGACCCCACAGTATCTCATCCCTTCAGCTTCACTGGTGCCTCACACTGGATATTTTAATCATAAACCAGCCCATAAGGGAACTTGGATGATTTGGGCCAACAGTTTAGGCACAGAAAAGCAGAGGATGGGGCTGGGGAAATGGCTTAGTGGTTAAGGTGTTTGCTTGTGAAGCCTAAGGACCCTAGTTCGATTCGCCAGGACCCACATAAGCCAGATGGTCAAGGGGGTACCGGCGTCTGGAGTTCATTTGCACTGGCTGGAGGCTCTGGCATGCCCATTCTCTCTCTTTCTCTCCCTACCTCTTCCTCTTTCTCAAATGAATAAATAAATAAAATATTTAAAAAAGAAAAGCAGAGGATAAGGTGGCTCTGTAGTGCCATGGGTAGTACATTGGACTTTCAGTTGATGAAAAGTAGAGGAAAGATCTTGGTAGGAGGCAAATAGGTAATTATTAACAAAAAAGAGAATCAAATTGTTTTTCACAATGACATACATCAATACTTACCATGTTAATCAAGGGAATTATCTAAATCGAAGGTACTGTGTTCTAACTCTGAATTTTAAGGTACCTTTCAGAGATATTTTGGATGATGAAGACTTGCTTAGACCACTAAGTATCTGCTGATAAGTGCCAAGCTTACCACGGACCTTCCACATTAGGGAAGCTCACTCCTGCTTTTCATCATTCTCAAACTTCCAAACCCCTCCGTTGCTCTGCTGAACCTACTTAGTGTATTCCAGAGAATATATATGGGAGCTCTGGGTTGTCAGGTGTAGGAGGTGAGCAAGTTCAATACGCCTAAATAGACTCTCTTTCATTCTCTGCTATATTAATACTTGTTTGTATAATTTGAAATCTCATTGTTAAAGAGTGAGTTTGTGGGTCTTGTGTTCACATGGGCAGCTTTGTGGAGGCTCTCTTCATGTAGGAGAAAAGAAAAGAAAAAAGAAAACAACTGAGCTTTTGTGTCATGTTCACTCTTCACCAGCAGATGTCAGGCAAAGTCCTCCACATGGTCCTCCTGTGCTCATTGCTGTCAGAACCCTAGATGAGAATCAGGGAGACTCCTTCATAGAACCCCAAACACTGTCTCCTCTCCTCGGATTTTGTGAACAAATTAAAAAGTTTAACCCAAATTTGTTTATAATGTAATGTTTTGGGGTTGGATCGGTAAGCCAAGTAATCAGACCTTGGATGATGCCCTCTGACTTTTCCTCTCTGAGTTCCAGCACGTCATTCTTTAGTAGTAGTGCTTTTTATTTATTTATTTATTTTTTAAGTGTACGGGGGACAGCTTAGATCTCCTTTCACTGGCGTTGAATTTGTCCCTTTGTCAAATGGTCATGGGCATTTAAAAAGATCAATCATAAGTGTTTGTAATTCAGTGCCCTGGATGGAAGAAATGCTATTCTTTTTGTTTTATTTATTTATTTATTTTTTAATTCTTATTTATTTATTTGAGAGTGACAGAGAGAGAGAGAAAGATAGAAAGATAGAAAGAGAGAGAGAGAGAATGGACGCTCCAGGGCTTCTGCAAATGAACTACAGACACGTGCGCCCCTTTGTGCATCTGGCTAACGTGGGTCCTGGGGAATCAAGCCTTGAACCGGGGTCCTTAGGATTCACAGGCAAGCGCTTAACCGCTAAGCCATCTCTCCAGTCCCCAAGAAATGCTATTCTTCATCTGTAAATCTGCTTATGAAACAAACAGTGGCATCCTCAATCACTTAGAGAAGCATAACCGCAGCCTGCTCTGGTGCTGCTCAGTTCTTACTGGAATATTTTCTTTCTAGAGAATTCTAGTTCTTACTAGAAAAAAATTTTAAATTTCATACTACATTAATATCAGAATTTTTCCATATGGCTTCCCACTTTACCCATTCTATATAACTAAAATCTCTTAGCTGTACATATTCCAACTCCCCTTTGCTATCAGCGACATCATTCACAATATGTGGATTACTCATATATTTTATCCATTTTCTATCATATTTCCTTTTAGACACCTAACAAATACATAATTCTATTTTCATTCACTCTATTGCAAAACACACAGTTTGTTCCTAATGGCTAGATAAACTAATTATGGAAAAACTAATGAGCCATGTTAAGCAGTCAGGGATTGTTAATGCCAAATGTCTAGAAGAAGTATTAACATCTTTCCCAACATCTATCCAGACTCTAGAGTTACAGATGATAAAGTGCTTTGTTGCTTTACAAATTATGGGTATTGTTTGATATCAAAATATTCCTCACTCTGAATCTGGCCCTCAGAGTTTGCAGAAAACCTCAACGTCATTGATTTTTAGTACTCACTTGAAATTTACTGAATTTTCTATGAATAAAGCCCACGGATGAAGTGACTCTGCCTATTGATGGCAGGGACTGCGGGAAGCATATTTTCATTGTCAGCTTGTTTGTTAAGCTATTCTCAATAGAATTCATCAGGGGTGGGGGTTGGGATGTAGATGGAGGCAAACATGGACTACTTATTGCTTTTCACTTTCACCAACAATCTGAAAACGGGCTTCTCACTCTACAAGTTAGGGAAGATCTTGGCTTTCAGTTCCTGTTGGCATGTCTAAATAAGTGAGCTTCTTTCTATTTCTGAATTTTATATCTACTCCTCCAGATTCTTTATTTGATTCCCAAAGCACCAGCATTGATTGGTAGCAATTTGTATGGTACATCTCAGGCTGTCATAATAAAACCCATCAAGCTGGATGGCTTATACAACAGGAATTTGTTTTCTCGCAGTTCCAGTAGCTGCAAGTTCAAAATCAAGGTGTCTCTGGAGTACTCCATGACTTCAACTTGCAACAGCCTCCATCTCCCCTCCGTTTTGCTGTGCTATTGCTTGGTTTTGTCTCTGTGTCCACATGTCCCTGCCATCTTCCCTGCTTCCCATAAGGTCATCAGTCATGTTGCATTATGTTCCCAACCTTATGAATTTATTTATGCTCAGTTCTTCTTTTAAGGGCCCTGTCTCTAAATACAGTCACATTAGGGGATTACGTCTTTAATATATTAATGTTGTGAGAGAAAAACATTTATTCTACAAAATGGCATTTCCTCCAAAATATGAAGCCAAATTCTGTGAAGCTCTTCTTTTGAGTTCCCCAAGCTCCAATTCCAGGTCCAATTTCATGCTTAGATGCCTGAGTCTCAATTCCACAGCCAGTCCCTCTAAGCTACAAAGTTTTGATAACCGCAAACTCTCTTCTTTATTTCTTCCAGTTGTAGAAATGGTAGCTGCTTCCTGCATTTTTTATTTCATATTCATCTCAGTTTCCTATGATAAACCTTCCTTCCCATCAACACATGCTTAACCAATTCTACATTGAATTTTCTCCTTTGAAATAACTAATGTGGTTTCAATTCCCCTTCTGGTAACAATTCATTGGGAAATTTATGGGCTAGCTTTTTGGGTCTAGATGAAGAAATGAATGTGTGGTAGGATGATAAGGTATGTAATGTTTGAGAAACAGCAAGGAGTCCACTTGTGATTGGTGCAAGGAAATGAAGAACAAGTATTTGAAGATGATATAAGAATGAGAGCAGGGTCAGATAACTTGGAGAAAATGATTTGTATTTAAACTACAAAACAAAGTTATTGAAAAGTTGGAGAAGTTTGACATATTGAATTTATGTTTGTTTATTTATTGTGACTGCTTTATTAAAAGATATTTAAGTAGCTGGGCGTGGTGGTGCATGCCTTTAATCCCAGCACTCGGGAGGCAGAGGTAGGAGGATCGCCATGAGTTCAAGGCCACCCTGAGACTACAGAGTGAATTCCAGGTCAGCCTGGACCAGAGTGAGACCCTACTTCAAAAAAAAAAAAAAAGATATTTAAGCAGATAAAACTAAGACAAAGATAAAAATAATACTAATTAGAACCAAATTTTACTCACCCAGGTGAGTGAAGATGGTGGTTCTGGGGGTACTAGTAGTCAGAGTAAATAAGTACTGTAATTATGGATGTGTTTTAATGGTAGAACAACTTAGTTTCCTCCACATATTGGTTAGAGGCTAAAAGAAGAGGAAGTGAAGATAGCATACTAGTTTTGGTATTTTGCCACAATAAAGTTGCCACTAGTAGCAATGGAGATATTTATCTTTCTTAGGGTATGAAGTAGGTAGCAGGAGCTATGCTTTCAGCATATTAACTTTAGATGTCAGTTACATAACCAAGTGTGACTAGACAATTGTATTATGAGTCTGAAATTCAAAAGAGGTCTCAGATAAAGAGACACATTTGAGAGACATCATAATGGAAATAAAATTTAAATCAATGAGACTAGCTAAAATAATCCATGGAACACAAATGTAATTGAGACAGGATCTTATATGGGTCAATATTGAAAGATGGAAGAGTTTGAGAGCGTATTAGTCAACTTCTCATTGCTGGGACAAAATACCTGGCAAAAATGAGTTTAAAGGCAGAAAAGCTTATTTCAGGTTATATGTCTAGAAGGTATAGCCCATCATGACAAGAAAGCACGGTGGGAGCAGGAGGCTGGTATCGTATCTTCACACTCCTACATTAATGTGGAGCAAGTAGACAGAGAGAAAAAAAAATACAGCAAGAAGGGCTGTACTATAAAATATCAGGGCCCATCCTCAGTGAGACTCTACTTCCTAAAGGTTCCATTAACTTCCCGCGCAGTGCCACCAGTTTGGGATTAAGTATCCTAACACACTACGCCATGGAAGACATTTAAATTGAAACCACACCAGTCTGTTCCTGGCGCTCTTAGATTTATGTCCCTCTTATGATGAAAATGTATTCAGTCCCACTTAAAAGTCCCCATGTCCTGGGTTGTAGAGATGGCTTAGCGGTTAGGTGCTTGCCTGTGCAGCCTAAGGAAACCAGTTTGAGGCTTGATTCCCCAGGACCCATGTTAGCCAGATGCACAAGGGGCGCATGTGTCTGGAGTTTGTTTGCAGTGGCTGGAGGCCCTGGCACGCCCATTCTCTCCCTCTTTCTCTCTCTCTTTCTCTCTACTTCTTTCTCTCTCTGTCTGTCATTCTCAAATAAATAAATAAACAAAAAAATTTTAAAAGCCCCCATAATCTACCAGTCCTAACACTGTTAAAAGTCTTGTAGTCTCTTTCTTGTAAGCTCTGTAAAATCAAAACACCAGTTACATACTTCCATTATATAATGGCATACAATGAACATTTCCATCCCAAATGGGAGGGACAGAGGCACAGCAAGAAAAGAGTGGACCAAAGAAAAAGACTAAGATCTAAGAGGGCAAACATTAAATCCTGCAAATTAATGCCTGCATTTGGGAATTTTGATGGGGTTTTCTGGGGTCCACAAGGCTTGAGTAGCAGGGCCTCCTCCCAGCAGGGCTGCCTGAAGGCTCTCTTTTAGAGTGGACCTGACCCCAGTGTTTCTGCCAGATGCCCTGAGGTACCTGTTGCAATTTATGAGTAACTGTTATAGTTTCACCCAGCAGCCACTCATGGCCTCTGTGCTGGGAATCCAATCCTGCTTCATATTGCTTAGCTCAGCTGGTCCCCTGAGCCCCAGAGTACTACTTTGTGAGCCCCTCAGTTCTCCAGTCCCATTTTGCTCTCTTTTACTGTATAGCTGAGTAAGAGCAACTAAGAGAAGCCATACTACAGAGTTAATGCTTTTCAGCATTGCAATTCCATCCATCAACCAGATTATTCTGTTACTTTCAAATTCAACTTTGCTTAAATTCTCAAAACACAGGTAGAATACAGGCATTTTCTTTGCCAGAATATCATGCAAACTGACTTTGCTCGGTTACCTTATTCTTTCTTTCTTTTTTTTTTTTTTTTTTTCCGAGGTAGGGTCTCACTCTAGCCCAGGCTGACCTGGAATTCACTATGTACTCTCAGGGTGGCCTCAAACTCATGGCGATCCTCCTACCTCCACTTTCAGAGTGCTAGGATTAAAGGCGTGTACCACCACACCCGGTACCTTATTCCTTTCTAAGGCATGATGAGCCAAGCCCTTATTGTTCCCATTTAGATCAGCCATTGGTCTTCCAAACTCCCATCAGAATGAATCATTAAGCTCTGATCACAGCTCTTTAAGGCTTTTATTGTCCAAACTTCCAAATTCTTCTACATTCTTCCTGTAAACCTATTCCAAAGGACTAAGAATTACATGGTCAAATTTACTGTAGCCATGGCCTCATTCCTAGTACCACTTTTCTGAACTAATCAATTTCTCATTGCTGGGACAAAGTAACTAACAAAAATGAGTCTAAGTGGCCAGGCATGGTGACTCATGCCTGTAATTCCAGCACTCAGGAGGCTGAGGTAGGAGGACTACGGTGAGATTGAAGCCAGCCTGAGACTACGTAGTGAATTCTAGATCAGCCTGAGCTAGAGTGAGACCCTACCTTAAAAAAAAAAAATCTACAAGATAAAGGGTTTGTAACAAGGTGTTAAGGGTCCAGGAAAGTCCTTGTACCCCAAACTCTAGGTTTGATTCTAATTTCTTTTTTATTTATTTGAGAGCGACAGAGAGAGAGAGAGAAAGAAGCAGAGAGAGAGTGAGAATGGGAGCACCAGGGCCTCAAGCCACTGCAAACAAACTCCAGATGTGCGAGCCCCTTGTGCATCTGGGTAATGTGGGTCCTGGGGAATGGATCCTCAAATCAGGATCCTTAGGCTTCACAGGCAAGCACTTAACCACTAAGCCATCTCTCCAGTCCTTGCGTCCAAGTTTGAATCAAAGAATTGAATTTAAAAAGAATATTGAGGAGAATAATTATTAAATTATTATATTTATTGAGGAAAGTATAGAACCAAGGAAACTCACCCCTGTGGCTAGGAATCCCACATGGAGGGACTGGAAAAAAGGGTTGAATGTAAGAGCCAAAGGAAGGGTAGGACTCCTTACAACATGCTCCTCTAGACACAAAATGGTCTGCATATCCATGACCTCACCATGCCTGACACTACCTACACAAGACCATCATAAGAGGAGGAAAAGATCATGACATCAAAATAAAAGAGAGACTGATTGAGAGGTGGAGGGGATATGATGGAGAGTGGAATTTCAAAGGGGAAAGTGGGGGAGGGTAGGAGGGTATTACCATGGGATATTTTTTATAATCATGGAAAATGTTAATCAAAATTGAGAACAAAAAGAAGTAAAAAATAAAAGAAATTCCTTTTCTGATGCCTCTTTATAAGCAACACACACACACACACACACACACACTGCTGTATGTTTATAACACACAGTTTTAGAGTACTGATCAAAATTTGTGATTTTTTCTTGTACATATTTCTTTATATGCTCATTGTTTTCATTCTTCTCTTCAGGTCATTGAGTTTGCTGGACATTGAACAAGTTGTGTTTTTTTTTTTTTTTTCCAGCTTCCAGCTTTGTTTCTTGGTTGAAGGGCTTGATTGTGTTTGGTGTGAGTTCACTGGTTCCTACCTTGTTCACCCACAATACCTGTTCTCATCCTCAGAAAGCCAATATGCTTAATAGCACAATTTCTGAAAAGACAACTCAAAGATGGTAGAGTCTTTTGTGATTAAATTATTAAACCAAATTTTCAACAGCTTGGCATGAGGCTATCTATGCATTTTTATTTCTCTACTTCCTTATGTCTGCATGGCTGAAAGGGTTACCAAAGAAAAGCATATGAATGTTTGACATTCACCCAAGAACTTAGAGATAGCTTTAGCTTTTAAAAGAACATACTTTCTGCCTCTACTTTATATGCAAGATACTTCAAAGGTTACATTAAACAACAGTGCCATTTGCTACTTCTATAAACTAGGAAGAAGAAGAAGAAGAAAAGAGACAGCATGACACGTGACTTCCAGTGTTATAAAGTAATTCTGGAAAATTACAGCATTTTGGTCAGCAAAGATATACTATAGTGCCCAAGACTGGAAATAACAATCAAAAGTAATCACTACAAATCTTTAAGAGGCATTGGTGTAAAGAGATTTTCAGAGAAAAGTGGTGTTGTGCAAAGAACATTTTAGAGAAGACATTCTCATGTCTAAACTCAGAATGTGGAGAGCTTGAGTACATTGGAAAATCAACAGAAAATCTACCTTCCTTACACATTTTGAAGGCAGGGTATGCCTGTGTGGATTGGGGATAAAACCAAACAAATAAGCTGAACATCATATCTTTATGAATACAATACATCATGGCTTTATGCTAACAAATATAATAAAAACATTATAAGCAGTTGCAAGTGACTAATAAATTAATAAATTTATGAAAAATGTCAGTAAGCAGTGTCAGGAGCCGAGGATCTAACAATTACCATATAGATAGACAAGATGTCTTCATGGAAGCATTGTGGCGTTCTTACCATGTTCACAGCAGTGTGTGTTGCACTTATATAGATACGTTTTGCTGTTATTATTCCTCAATCAAAGCTTGAAATAGTTTTTGTTTTGTAAAATACTTTGCAATTATGGGATGAAAAGAATGAGATTTAGAAAGGCTGAATCACTGATGATGAGGTCCAGTGAAAAGCTAAGCAGCTGGGTCTCAAACCCAGGCTTCTCCAGCTCAGAGGTCTCATGGCTTGAGGCTGCTTTACAGAACAGATACTGTCTCCTCCTATGATGGTTTATGCTCTGTGAATTCCTTGGCCCTCTATTCCTGACCTCAGGCTACCAGTGTGGCCGTGTGCCATCGTTCTTCAGGTATAATATGTCTGCTGGTTCTACCCAAACCAAGATGTAACCATAGCACATCATTTATAAGTATCATTTTCTTTCTTGCATTTATGATGAGAATATCTGTTAATTGTAACATTGTGAAGCTCCACTGTATGAGATATTTACAAAAATATGATATTAGGTCAGGTCAGTTATCTGTTAAAAAGTGTACTCTTGGGTTGGAGAGATGGATTAGCAGTTAAATGCTTGTCTGTGAAGACTAAGGACCCCAGTTCAAGGCTCAGTTCCCCAGGACCCATTTTAGCCAGATGCACAAGGGGGTCACATATCTGGAGTTCATTTGCAGTAGCTGGAGACCCTGGCATGCCCATTCTCTCTCTCTCTGCCTCTTTCTCTGTCTGTTACTTTCAAATAACTAAATTTTAAAAAATGTATACTCTTACTCAGGTGCCTACAAAGTCCTGCATAGTATGTAGACCATGAATTCAGGCACAGAAATATTTAATAATATTTAAATATTTAAATATTTTTTTATTTTTGTTTTTATTTATTTATTTGACAGAGAAAGATGGGGAGAGAGAATGGGTGCACCAGGGCCTCTTGCCACTGCAAACGAACTCCAGAGTCATGTCCCCTTTGTGCATCTGGCTAACATGGGTCCTGGGGAATCAAACCTGGATCCGTTTGCTTTGTAGCCAAATGCCTTAACCACTAAGCAATCCTTCTAGCCCTTTACCTTTCTTTACCAGAACCAGGTGCACACATATGTTAAATCCATGTATGGCTCAAAATAAGTGTTACTCAAAAGCACTTGTGTGAATGTGGAGGTGGAAATAAATTATTTTCTGAACTTCTTTACCTGACCATACAAAGTTAGGAGATCTACTCTATGTTCATTTATCTGTCCAACCTTTGGACCTACTCCTTGTAGCTTCTTGGAGGCATTGGAATCTCCTGAGCCCCTTGACAACAGTTCAATATCTACAGCTGTCAGGACATGGCTTTGGAGATTAACTGCTTGGTAATTTCTGATAGGATCCCTCTTTTGGTCTTGTGATTCCAACACTCACATAACTTCTACTTCCTGTTCTAAATCCTGTATTCCACAACTCTCAGACTAATACTTCTTTACTGATAGAACTTGACTGATTCATCAATGAAACATGAAAGCTAATAGTGAAATGGAAAGCAACCCATTAGTTATTTCAAGATATGATTTATAGAGTTGTCAGTAAAATATTTCTAATCTCTTAAAAAAGGGTTATCTACTGATAAAAATCAATATGGAGACAGTTTAGGAATGACAAGAGCACCGAAAAATAAAACAAAGGCATGTCCTTGAGCCTATTAGGGAAAGTCTGGTTCACTTTTCCTTATCTCTTTTCTTATAAAACCTCAACAGATGAGGTGAATAGGTGTCTCAGGTCGAATTTCTTCCTTTTGTAGAAGAGAAAGAGAATGTAAAGTGATTACCAACATTCTTGAGAGTCTGTTGGCTCCCAGACACTTGGTGGGGCTGCACTGACCAAATTCAATTTCCATACTATAAACTTCCATGAAAGACCTTGATCTGGGTCTCTTGGTAGTATCCCTATTTCCTGGAACCTCACTTTTGGCCCCTCTTTGGTCAGGTGCTGTGTTTTCTTTCTATCCCCTAAGTTCTATAAGCTCTGTAAAATCATTAACTTTTTCTAAGCATCATCCTCTGGCCTGGGGGGTTCATTCATTGAAATTCATAAGACAAGAATGTGGAAGCCACGAATTCAGTGGTAGCTTTGTGTGATCCTGGCTCCTGAGCTATTGTCCACCCAATTGCTGAGAAAAGCTCCCATACTCTGAACTCTCATATCAATATAGTATACCTGTCTTGGTACTTTAATGCCTGAAACATCTTTGTAAGTGGTTTACTATGGCTTCTACTGGCATAATAAATGACGACCCAAAATAGCCAATAAGAGGAATGGCATATGAACTTTGTGCCAGATCTTCATACTAGTTTGATTTTGCATGTCATACAGTAGATAAAACATGATAAACATTTGTCACTTTTATTTTTTGCCATTATTATAGAGTATAAAAAAACTGTTCAACTGAAATTAATGAACCACAAGTTGTTTATGTAGTATCTCAGGATAATATGTCAAGGATTATTATGAATCTAGACAATTTATTATTTGTAACTTCAAAAGGATAAAAATATACACCCCACTTTGCCAAACATCATGATTTGTATAAGTAATTTATGATCATATTATTTTTATCTAATGTGCATATTTATACATGTATCATAGTATCATTTCAAATGACATTTCATATAAAATATACCTATACTTGAAATTATTTGTTATTCATTTTAAATCCATTATTCATGGGAAGCTGATCCAATGTTTTAAATTTATTTTTAAAGTAAACTAATCATTCTAAAAATATTAGATTTACATAAAAATTGAGAAGATAGTATAGAAAATTGCTATATATTATAAACTCAATTTCTCTGTTATATTAGTATAACATTTGTTATACATGGATAACCATTATTGCCACCTTATTAACTGGAGTCGGTACTTCATTCAAATTTCCTTACATTACCCTCATGCCCTTTTCTATTCTTTAATGTCATGTACAATATAGCATTATAATTTTTTTTTAATCCTGTCTCTTTATGCTCCAGTTGGCTTTGACAGTTCACCAGACTGTCCTTGTTTTGTGTGACCTTGGCATTTTGGGGAAATGCTGATGAGGTATTTTGTACAATGCTCCTCAGTTAGGAATTTGTCTAATGTTATCTCCTGCTTAAACTGAGATGATGATGATTTTGTGTGTGTGTGTGTGTGTGTGTGTGTGTGTGTAAAGACCTTTAGTGTGATCTTGGAGAGAGATATCAACACATTACCTAGATAAGGCACTGAAAGCCATGTAAAAGAGACAGTCCCATCCATTTCTAGCTTAGTGAACCAGTGAGTTTACAGGGTTATTTATAAGAACATAATTTACTCAAAGTCCTGGAGTGTTATTTCCCATCCCTGTGACGAAATGCCTCAGACCAAGCTGAAAGAAGGAAAGCCTTATTTTGGCTCATGGTTTCCAATGATTTAGTGCAGGATGGGTTGGTCCACTGTGTTTGAGCCTGTCCTGAGGCAGTGCACAAGGTGGGAGCCTGTTGAAGCAAAGCCCTTCACCTCATAGCCATGTAGAAGTGAGTGACAGAAAGGACTCTTAAGTCCAATATCTCCTTTAATTACATGCTCATGTTGACCTAGCTTTGTTCCATGAGGTTGGACCGCTGAAAGGTTCCATTGCTCCACTGTAGCACTGAAGACCCAGCTTTTGGTCCATGGGCCTTCAGTGACATTCTAGATACAGTGTATATATTAAGGCTCGAAGCCTAAGACCAACATGTCAGTAGGGCTAGCGAAGGGGAATGTATTCTAGATCTTTCCCCTAGCTCTTGTAATTTGCTAGTATTTTTAGCAATTCTTTGCTTTGTATTTCTGCCTCCAGGTGTACACCCTCTCCTGCTCTGTGGTTGTGTCCAAATCTCCATTATACTGAGACATCAGTCAATGGATTAGAGGCTCACTACATTGTAGTCTGACTTCCCTTAACTAATTAGACCTGAACAGGTCTTATGTCCAAATAAAGTCACATTGTGACGTACTGATAGCTAAGATGTCAATGTATGAATCTATGCAGAGATCCAGTACAACTCAACACATTCAATCCCCATGCTTAAAGAACAGGAATATGGGATCAAAATTCCTGAAGGTAAATCATCAAAATAGCTTACTTGCGATCCTTTTGTGTCCTTTTGTCGTTTATGTAAGAATGGACTAGTTGGTATACACCTCATACTTTGAGTATGAATTCCACTTTATTATTTGTAGTTCAAATTATTTTATGTTATTTGGAATCTTTTATATTTTACTCCTATGTCCTTTCAGCCTATTCACATGAATATAACTGTTTCTTGGGCCTTTGTTTCCTCAGGATCTTCTCACTCTCTGATACTAAGATAATTCTTGATCCATTCTCTCTGTTTCCAGCCCTGGTATTAGAATCAAGCATTTCTCTAATGATCATTGTATTGGAGCATGATACCAACAGCAAAGATCTGGGTATTGGTATGTGCATTGCTCCTGCCTTGTTGTTGCTTTTAGTTCATTTCAGGCAGCAAATCAAGGAGATGGATATGTATGAACTTCTTGTGTATTTGCACACAGAGCTAGATGTATTCATACGTAACCAACTTTTTGAAGCTATTAGTAGTTGAAGTATGCATTCTCCTTGGCATCAGCAACTCTAATCTATCCCCATGGGAATCATTCAAGCCTTCCCTAACTTATCTGTAATTTCCCAGTGACAGTGTGAGAAACCTGCCTCCTAACGTCTGCCATGTATCTACTTTCTTGTTCACACCCAGACTCGCATTCATAGCACTTTTCATTTGCTATTATTCTGTAGCACTATTAAAGCATAAATATGTATTAAACATTTATAAATATTTAAACACACAAATTCCACAGAGCAAGGCTTTCATTCCCTAGAAAGAGCTGCAGACTAAATTGATGAACTATTGTTTCTTCTCTGCATCGCTAATGAGGACTATGCCATTAGTGAAAGGTGATTGACTTTCTATTGAATGCAAGTTATTAAGATAGGCATTAGACCAATCGAAATAAATGACATAAACATCAACTTCATGTTTTCACCACAGTAGCAAATTTTGAACTCCATGTAATCTTTCTCTCTCTGTTTGTTGTTGTCAGCTTCCTGTTACTGGGAAGAACAGCAAACCTGACACAGTTTATGGGAGGATAGGGTTTATTTCAGGCTTATAGATCCAGGGGATATTTCATCAATGATGGGAGAAGCTGGTTTCCTTCCACAGATCCAAGCAGACAAGCATCGCCAAGAGCCAGCACCACAAATGTGAACAGCAAGTATGAACTTCAAGAGTTCAAACTGCTCTCCACATACCTTTGGGCTAGATTGTAGATCTACCTCCAAACCCACCTTGGGCCTAGACTTCAGGATCCTCACCTCCCCAGTGATAACTCCTCTAGCAGGGCAGCTGGAGATCCAAGTTACAAGCTCAATTTTAATAAAACACCTGAGTCTATGGGACCATACATTTACACTATTACATTTAAACTACTACAATGTTTATGTACATATATCCTTATACACACATGCTCTATGCACTCACATGTACAACAAGACATGGATACTTCTATAATAGTAAAGTAATCAAGTTAAGATTATTATAATAGTAAAGTTATCAAGCTAAGAGTACAAGCATCTGAGGAGATAGCTAAGTTTTTGCTTTCCAACAATGAAGATCTGAGTTCAACCTCAAGAACCCATGCAAAAAATAAATAAACAAACAAACAGATAAATAAATAAATAAATCTGGGTGTGGTGACATGCGTTTGTCAGAGTTGGGGAAGCAGAGACAGGTGGATGCCCAGGGTTCACTGGCATAACTAGGTGAATTCTAAGTCAATGAGAGACCCTAGGATATTCGTAAACCACAGTCTGATAAGGCCATCTGCTGTACAGGAACCATTGTCCCACACCACACTGAAACTATTGCCCCAAACGGTGCAAACAGATCTATAATTAAGAACTTGTCAAGCTCAACCTAAGAATCATAGCTATCTAGGAAAATAAGCTAGCAAAAGACTGGCTGTGTTCCAATTTGTTTTATTTTATTTATTTATTTTTAGAAAAACAGCAGGAAATTTTATTAAAAGCAAAGGAACAGAACACTGTCAAGAGGAACACTGGGCCACCTAAGTAGAAGAGGCTCTAGTTATTGCCTGGGGCTTAATTTTTTTTTTTTTAAGTTGGCAACTTCTATACTTACAGACAATAAATCATAGTATTTCCCTCCCCTCCCCCATTTTCCCCTTTACAAATCTACTCTTCATCATATTCCATCCCTCTCTCTGCTAGTCTCTCTTTTATTTTGAAGTCATAATCTTTTTCTCCCATTATGAGGGTCTTATGCAGCTATTATAAGGCACTGTGAGGTAGGTCATGGATATCCAGGCCAATTTCTGTCTGGGCAGTTGCACTGTAAGGAGTGGTGTCCTTCCTTTGGCTCTTACATTCTTTCTGCAACCTCTTCTGTAGTGGACCCTGAGCCTTGGAGGGTGTGATAGAGATGTTTCAGTGATAAGCACTCCTCTATCACTTTTTCTCAGCACTATGTTGCCTTTTGGGTCATCCCAGTGGTCACTGCCATCTGAAAAGAGAAGCTTCTCTAACCAAAAGTGAGAATAGCATTAATATATGAATATGAACATTAAGTGTAGTACTTTCAGGGCAATTTAGTGAGAATAATATATGCATTTAGCCAGTCAAGAGATGACTTTATACCCCTAAGGCACATATCTCCCTTGCCATAGTTTTTCAGTACCAGACATGTATTCCTTCCCATAGAACAGGCCTCCAGTCTAATTAGAGAGCAGTTTGTTTTCCCCCAGAGCAGACATGCCAGTATTGCACCCATTCAGTCATTTGGCCTTTCTGGTCAAACTTAAGGCTTCCAGTGTCCACTGTTTTAACCATTGATTACTCCTGTGTCCCATAGGGCTGCATACAGTGCAGCCTTTCCCAGCTTATAGTTGGCTGGTCTATAGCGAGGAGGTTTTCAGCTCAGCACCAGCTTGATTTTTCAGTAATCTTATTGCCCATGCATGTAAAGTCTTCAGCAATAAGCTGTTAGCATCTGTTACTCCTGGGAAACTAAGGGCGTTGGCAAAAGCCTGTAATGTTTTGGAGGCAGGACCTCCCTGGCCAATAACTCACTGGTAGATATCCCATCCCTGGCACTGAAAATTTTCTAGTAGCAATTTATGGCTTCTGGATGTGCCATTATCCAAAGATGTAGGCTTTTATATGTCTTATTCATAATATCTTGAATTCTGAATGACCCTTCCCCACCCTTCTCTAACTCAATGTATTCCCCAGGCCTCACTTAGGCCTTTCAGTCCCTGTAATCTGTTCTTCTACTTACATATATGCAATACCATCCCCTAAAAAGTCCTTTGTTCTCCTCCCTCCCTTAATAGCTTTTTTTCTAGTTCACTGGCCTCTGCTACCATAAGCTCACACACAAGTCTAAACATTTGTAGCTAGGATCCACATATGAGAGAGAAAATGAGACGTTTGGCTTTCTGGGCCTTGGTCATCTCACTTAGTATAATCCTTTCCAGATCCATGCATTTCCCAGCAAATTTCATAATTTCATTTTTATTTATCACTGAATAGAACTCCATTGTGTAAGTGTAACACATCTTTTGCTGGGGTCCAGCCCTGGCTTGAAGGAGGGTCCCCAAAGAGAGGTATGAAAGGGAACAGTGCAATGACAAATCTAAGTCAAATTCTGGTGTAAACTGACAGGCTAATGCTGAAGGCAGCTGAGTTTCTCTGTTTCTTTCTCTCTCTCTCTCTCTCTGATGCCATAGCTCTTAACCTCAGTCTGTTATTTTCTGATCATGTCATGCAAGAGCAAACTTCAAGAAAGGTTCAGTTCCACAGAATTCATAGAAACTTTTTGCTATTTCTTAACATCAAACAATCCCATAATTATTTACCTCAAGCACAGCCATCAGGCCCCCATAATGATTAGCTATTTTTACACTTTGCCCGTGTACGTGCGGTGAAGCACTTGCGGTTTCATGAGCTCCTACTTTTAGTTGCTATATTTACAGGTGAGAGACAGAACAACCACAAAATGGGGGTTCACACCATTGACCATTGACCCAATAAACCCATTTGTCCCCTAACCATTTCTTCTGAATCCCTCCAATACTCCGACTTTGGTTCCTCCATTGAACTCTTTCTGACCTTGGTTGTTCTTCCTGAAAGGATTCTTGGTAAAGAGCCATAGTTTGTTGCAGTTGCCACCATTCAGAAAAATCAGTCATAGAACAACTCTTACACTGTTCCGGGAGGTTCATTGTTTCCTCCTCAGTGTACTGTACTCCATGCCTGACTTTCTTTAAGATCTTAAGGAAAACAATTATTTCTGACCCATTTTCTTGTTTTTCCAATTCTATGCCAGAGCTTCTTTCAGATACATTGACCAACACTTCACTAACATCCATTTTTACTGGAAAAGAAAACCTAGAGATTGGTGCACCAAGTGAAAGACAGAGAAAGACAAACATTGTACAGAAAACCATAGATATCTGTGGTGCAGAGAGCCAAAGATGTTTCTATAGAGGGGCCACATTGGACTCCAAGGAAAAGACAGCTGAGCTGGAACTGTGTCATGCAGCTCTTCAGTGCTCAATTCCTTATGATCCTTAAATGGCTTGCTTGCCATCTCCAGCAATCTTTATTATCCATTCATCTGTCGAGGGACATTTAGACTGGTTCCATTTCCTAGCTATTGTGAATAGAGCAGCAATAAACATGGTTGTGCAAGTATCTCTAAGGTAGTGAGAAGAGTCATGAAGAAAACAAATGACAATAAATGTTGATGAGGATGCTGAAAAAGAGGAACCCTTCTGCACTGTTGGTGGGAATGTAATCTGGAACAGCCATTGTGGAAATCAGTGACGAGAGACAGCTAAAAATAGATCTACCATATGACCCAGCTATAGCACTCCTAGGCATATATCCTAATGACTCTTCTCACTATCTTAGAGACATTTGCACAACATTTTTTTTTTAACTTCCCTATTCTTTGCCCTGCTCACCCCTTCCCACTTCCACCCCCTGAGCTTGGCAGCTTCAAACCTCAGAGAGAGACTACCATCCTTCACTCTTCCTTCTCTCTCCAATAAACAGCAGTCTGTTGCTGTTGAAGGTTGTATGCTCTCTCTTTTTAAAAATATTTTTATTTATTAATGAGAGAGAGAGAGAGAGAGAGAGAGAGAGAGAGAGAATGGGCACACAAGGGCCTCCAGCTGCTGTAAACAAACTCCAGATGTATATGCCACCTTGTGCATCTGGCTTACATGTATGCTGGGGAATTGAACCTGGGTACTCTGGCTTTGCAAGCAAGCATT
This sequence comes from Jaculus jaculus, assembly GCF_020740685.1. Taxonomy (NCBI): domain Eukaryota; kingdom Metazoa; phylum Chordata; class Mammalia; order Rodentia; family Dipodidae; genus Jaculus; species Jaculus jaculus. The sequence continues at coordinate 28,558,358 of NC_059112.1, read as the reverse complement.
CTAACCACTAAGCAACCTCTCCAGCCCAATATTCCCTTTCTTTACTTCTATGTCACTCTAGTTGGTCCTATTTCCATTTCTGGTCACACAGATTCTAGTTGGAGCAAGTAGGCCAAGGGCACCTATCTGAAGTGCATGTTTTGGCCTGACACAATCCTGTTTTCCAGCAGCCTTCTGTATGCCCAGAGCTGATCAACTTTGCTCCACCACACACACCTGTTGCCGTGATCACCTGCTTGGCCTCAGGTCTGAAGTGATTGAAGTGATGGGCGCAGATGAGCACGAATTAAGACTTCAGAAATTGGGTGCCAGAATAAACATTTCTGCCTGCAAGCTGATTTCTTTCAGTTATTTTGCAACAGTAATGGGAAACTGATGTATATGGAAGCCCTCCTCTCTAGTTCACATATACTCAGTTTTTCACAGCGACCTCACATGACAAGACAGGCTCCCGACATCTCTGTCTCCCAGGCTTCTTTCAGAGTGCTAATGCCGCTCATGAGGGTTTTCCTCATGACTTTGCAACCGCAAGGCCTCCTCCCCTTATACCATCCCCTCAGAATGTAGGCATTTGAGCTTGGGATCGTGAACATCCCAATGGCTACATTGATCTTGAGAACTGAACACAAAGCTATGATGAGTGTCACACACACCATAAGAAGATAGTGACCTGTAGGGAATTTGACTTTTAGTTTAGCCCAACTAAAATACCTCATAAAATGAAAGGTTTGTAGCTCGTTTAAATGTAAGCCCATGGGCTGGAGAGATGGCTTAGCGGTTAGGCGCTTGCCTGTGAAGTCTAAGGACCCCGGTTCGAGGCTCGGTTCCCCAGGTCCCACGTTAGCCAGATGCACAAGGGGGCGCACATGTCTGGAGTTCGTTTGCAGAGGCTGGAAGCCCTGGCGCGCCCATTCTCTCTCTCTCCCTCTATCTGTCTTTCTCTCTGTGTCTGTCGCTCTCAAATAAATAAATAAAAAATTTAAAAAAAAATGTAAGCCCATGCTAATGTTTCTTAGGCAGGTTGTCTAGTTCGAGGTATTCATTTCTGATTGATCTCAGGATAGATGACAGACACCTTTTCACTTGCTTTCATTTGTAACCAACTGACTCTTAATATGTCAAGCTCTGTCAGTCCTGATAATATCTTGACACAGCAGGGGAGATTCTGAAAGCAAGTGGAAGAAAATAAGGGAAAAGAGAACAGTAAAGAAGGTGTTCTCTCTCCCCAGCATTCAAAATGAAACTCAGGCTGTGAAACAACAAACCACGTATTTGCAGGAAATCCAATTAAAATGTGTATCTCCCATTTCCTAAAAGGCCTAATTTGCATATTAACTTGCTACTTTTGTGCCTGGAACCTTTAAATCAAATACTGCAAATGAACTTGGCAGCTCCAGCCACATTTGCATGGGTGCCTGGGATCTGCATTGTACTACTTACATACTGTGGTGTGCTCTTTATCCACTGAGCCATTTCCCAAGTGCCTTGTACTGGGTCTTTTGTTGTAGTGACAGGGAATTAGTAAAGACTGGGCCCCAAAAATGGAATGGAAAAGATGCAACACCACCTGCCACCTCTGGCATAACCGGAATTCAGACTGATTTAGTCTTATCCGATCAGCTCTCGCTCTCACTCCATCCCAGGTGTGCTGACCCTTTCCTGAGGCCCCGCCAATCAGCTCTCCTTATCAGGCTCACCGGAGCCTGAGGGCAAAGCCCACCATGACAAGATTATAAATGGATTCTGAGATGAGGAGGTTGACCCTTATGCAAGGAGGCACTGGCTACCACAACTCTAAACCTGCCCCCAGCAACACACTTCCACCGCAAGTTTCCACCAACCAAATAGCCACCAGCTGGGGCCAAACATTGGGGACACATGTGATTATGAGGGACACCTCATTCCATCCATCCCAATGTCAGCTCTTGTTCATTACTGAGCATCCAGCCTGCCTCGCTGTGACATAGCAGGAGTTTGACAGATGCTTTTTGGATGGGTCTCGGAAGCACACTTCAGAGGGAGCCTTGTTTCCCTCAGTGAATACAACCCAGTCAAATGACTTGGGAAAAGCTCACAGAACTTGCATGAGTTTAAATCATTAGCTTTGGGTGAAATCAAGAAGAACTCATTGAGGAAGATCTTTTTGCTCTTATCCATAGCTGCATCTCTCAGTTCCTAAGATATTGATTGGTTCAACATATGTGGTTAGGTAATATTTTTTGGAGAAAATCAAGGAACTTTAAAAAAATTGTTTTATATATATATAATTTTCTTTATTTTTAATTGAGAACTTTATCTATTATATGAACATATTTCAAACTGGGTCCATCTTCCTTAAGATCTTATTTTTTTTGTAAGTGCAGAAGCTTTATTATAATCACCGTCATTCTTATTTTTTTTTTAATTTTTATTTATTTATTGATTTGAGAGTGACAGACACAGAGAGAAAGACAGATAGAGGGAGAGAGAGAGAATGGGCACGCCAGGGCTTCCAGCCTCTGCAAACGAACTCCAGACGCGTGCGCCCCCTTGTGCATCTGGCTAACGTGGGACCTGGGGAACCGAGCCTCGAACCGGGGTCCTTAGGCTTCACGGCAAGCGCTTAACCGCTAAGCCATCTCTCCAGCCCCAATCACCGTCATTCTTGAAGTCGACCATTCAGAAACATCTTGGGGGAACACTTTGCACTCTGTTCCCCGGAGCCCACAGATGCAGTCCCAAGCTAGCTGAAAGCACACGGAGCATGTTGTCTCCAAGAGCAGCCTCTCAAGTTGCCAAACCAAAGGGGATGGCAGCTGCTTCTGATTTCTACGGTGGAAAGCGCAATGGTCAGCACAAAAGGACCTGGAGCTGCCTGTGGTAAAGGTCCTTCTTTCCTGCACTTGGTCTCATAAAATGGACAGTGAGTGTACAAGTCTAGGTTTCAAAAGCCACTCTTCTTGATTCATACTAATGTTTCAATGAAATAAATATGGGCCCTGGGGTCTATGGATGTACTTCCTATAAATAGATTTGCTGGACGCCAAACTTGGGCCATGAAATGCTCCTTGAGCAAGCTGGCTCCCAGGCCTGGGGCAGGGTACCAGGAAGGCTGGGGAGCGGATGCTGCTCACAGCATCACTGTCCCGCAGCAGACACCACTGTGGGCAAGCAAGATAGACTGGTGCGAGCACTCCAGAAGGCTCCAAAATAGTTAAATGAGTCCTTTGGCTTCGTAGCAAAGGCGCGCAGTAGCCTCGCACACAGGGTAGGGCAGAGATGCATTCGGAAATTGAACTGGCATGTTCCCACGGAGACAGGCCCAAGCGGATGAGGGCGCAGGCAGAAGGAATTCTAGGAGCACTAACCCACCAACAGCTCTTCCCAGTTCACGTGGAATGGTTGTTTGAGGCTCCTGGGGAGGCAAGGTACAGGATTCTGTCCTGTCCTGTCATGCTTTCAACCGTGAACAATCCCACTCCTCCACCCTTCTCAGTAGTCACTTCCAGAATGCAAAAGCAGCTCTAGAGATGAGTACTGGAAATAGGATTTCTGGCTCTCCCCGGAGCCTGCTAGCCCCTAGGCAAGGCGGGACGGCACTGGGAATCCCTTCTGAGACAGGTGCCCTCAGTTTCCAGATCCACAGTTCTTGGAGCGGAAGGGCCTGTAAAGCTCATGCATGGTCGCCCTGACCATGTCACAGCGGGGAGGGAAAGACCCCGTCCCTGGTCCCATTCAAGCCTTCTGTGCTGCGCCTCCTCGGGTCTCAGCTCCTCCTGCCCTGCAGGTATTAAGACTGTCCAACTACCAAACAGTGTGAAGCGGGAGCAGTTTCCCCTGACCTTACCACATCTCCCAAACTCGTGGCCTTATGTTTGGATCACAGGCAAGGACTTGGGGTGACTGCTGAGAGAAAACTAGAGGCACAGTGTGGAGGGCTTCCTGTAACTGAGGACTTGTCAAATTCCTCTAAGGGAACTTCTGCAGGGAAGAAGACAATGGGCCTTCTAGATGCTCAACCAGGACTCCCAGAAACAGAGTTTGGGGTTTGAGTCTTTCCTACTTTAAATAAGGAAGTTTTCGAGAAACGACAGCACTTTGCTTTGCCTTTGGTTTCTCAACTGAGCAGTATTTTGCAGAACATGCCAGGACTTTTGGCCAGGGAAGCATCCGAGTTGGGGCGCGGCTGCTAAGGGTACGGATTTGGGTGTCACTGGTTCACTGGCGGGGCTGTTGGATGTGCTGGGAGCTTGTGGAAGCGTGTTCGTCCATGGATGCATGTGGCTTCTGGCGAGCCACTGGTGCAGGTGCTGGGGGGATGTCTCTGTCACCCCAGCAATGACACTGGAGATGAACATTGTGGATTTGTGCTCTCACGTTCCTCGCTGTCCTTGTCTTGATCTTTCGCTGGTCTTCACTTTCTAATTATACACTCTACTTTTTCAGAACACAGATTTCTACGTTGTAGTTTTTCTTCATGTATGTATATATATGATATTTTCTTTCTTTATTTTGAGAGACAGAGAGAGGAAGAAGCAGGAAGAAAGAGAGAAGGGTGTGCCTGGGCCTCCAGTCATTGCAAACGAACTCCAGGAGCATGCGCCCCCCTTGTGCATCTCTGGCTTAGGTGGATCCTGGGAAATCGAACTGGGATCCTTATGTTTCACAGGCAAATGCCTTAACACTAAGCCATTTCCCCAGCCCAAGCTTTATTTTTCTATTGAAACGCTTTAAGTCTTTCAATTTAGGTTCCTGCTGCCTTTTTTTTTTTTTTTTTTTTGAGAAGACATCAGTATAAATCTTATGACTGTTTTCTTATAACTTCTTTATTTGCTTTTAAAGTTTATTTTTTTATCTATGATATACTGTAATTGGAATGTGATATGCCTACATGATCTTTTAAATTTCATTCTCATTAAGATTGTAATTGTTGAATCTAGACTCAAACGGCAATGGTACCATAAAATTCTATTTCCTAAAAGGCAGGCCAAATGGCTGAACCTTCACCAGGTCCTTATAGGGAACACCTGAACCACAAGACACTGGAGAGCATAGGATCAAGGCTAACCTTAATCTTCTACATACCCCCCCCCCTTCTCTCTAACTCATGTATATTAGTTATCTCTTTCCTCATTTTCTTAGTGGGCACTGACCTATAACTCCCAGTACCAGTATGGGGCTATCATCCACAATGAGCGTTTGATCAGAGAGACCTACAAGGTTTCCTGAAAAACAGACAGATTTCTGTCAGAGTACTTGATGACCCACCAAAGGTTAGTGATAAGACCCTACTGCTGAAGATACCATTTGCATTTGACACGTAAAATGTAATGGCATGGCTGGAAGCTAGAAGAGGGTCAGTCCCCAGACAGTCAGCGCATCTAGTCCCAGAAGGTGCTACATGGGCAACAGGGGGAAAATGACCAATATCTCTCCAAGCAACTCATGGTCTAACCTACTTAGCAGCAAATAACCTGGTGTGATGCCCACACAAGTGCAGTAGTGGCACACAACCATCGTGGGGAACCAACTGCTCTTGATTTGGCTAACTGATCCCCTCAGTGGTAGGGGACCCATAGCTGGAGCTGGGAAACAAGTCAGAACCATATCCAAACATTAGCCCACTCTCCAATATCCACCATCAATCATGGGCTACAAGAGGTCCTACACCTATCAAATGCTCTATTAAAAAGTAAGGTTTATCTCATTTGTCCTGGTGCTCACTTACTCTCCATTGGAGAATCTGCTTCTCTTTTTCAGATAGATGTAGATCCTAAGGAGAGAGCCACCCCATCATACCTCAGAAGGGCCGCGGCTGAAACTAAGGAAAATTGGCGAAACAAGCAAGGGTGCTGTTTACCTGATGAACTGGATACCACCACAAAGGGGAAGGAGACCAACACAGAGAAAAATCAATGCCTACTAAATCAGAGAGCCAGAGCCTCAGAGGCCCCAACACCTTATCACTGAAGCAGACCAAAAATGAACCCAACATGGCTCAGGGAAATTTTGTGGAAGAGGTGGTGGAAAGAATGTCAGAACCACATGTTGGGTCATGATGTGCAGAGATATTTATCTTACCCATAACTGTGGGCTAACTCCACAAAGCATGACCCATATACCTCAACAAGGAGGGGCCAATGGGGAGGAGGTAGGTCATGGATGAGCCTAATAATGGTACCAAACTGACTGTATTTGCTGAATACAAAACTAATTAATAAAAAAATTTTTTAAAAGATTGTAATTGTTGGCATTTTGTATGCGTTATGTTTTTTTTTTTAGCCTTTTAGATCTGTTTTTAGTGTTTGTCAATAATTTGGACAAATTTCCAGTCGTTATTTCTTCACTCACTTCTTTACTTTCTTTCTCATCCCTATGTTGTTCCCATTACATATATGTCACATATATGTCTTGGATATCCTGTCATGTTTTTTAAACATTTCTCTCTCTCTCTTATTTATTTTTTTCAGTTTTGAGAGATTCTGTGACTAATCTCAAGCTCAGGTTTTGTTTTTGGCAATGGGTAGGAGAAGGGGGAAAGCTGATTCACCTGTGCCCCTGATTCACCTGTGCCCCTGATTCACCTGTGCCCCTGGGCTGTGGACTTTTCTTTGTAAATGGCTCTCACTTCTCTTTAGGGACAAGATGGCTGAGGGGTTGGAGTTAGATATTTCTGGTAGAAGTGTCGAAAAACTACAGACTAGGCTCTGATAAAATAGTTCCTATTGAGGAATGAGGACAGAAAACTCTAGCATATTTCACCACAGTTACTTCTGCTTTCCACATTGGAAGTTGGAGGGGGTTTTTGTTTGCTTCCTTTCTTTTCTCTCTCCCTTCTTTCCTCCCTCTCTCTCCCCTCACGCTGACCCCTCTCCCCGTGTGTGTGTGTGTGTGTGTGTGTGTGTGTGTGTGTGTGTGTTAAACAGAGAACAACTACAGGCATTTTCCTTAGGAGGGTCTCTCATTTGGTCTAGAGCTTGCCAGGTAACCAGCAAGCCCCAGGGGTTTCCTGTTACAGCTTTCTAGCTCTGCCATTACAGGCACAAGCCACCAGAAGTTTCTACATGGGTACTGGGGATCAAAGCCAGGTCCTCACACTTGTTTGGAATGAACTTTACCCACTGAGATATCTCCATTGCCATGGGGGATTTTTTTTAATTTTTTTTTTATGATCATCGCTGCCAGAAGCTACTTGATCCCCTGGAGATAAATCCATGATATGTGAATGTGTCCTAAGTCTAAGATCTCCTGGTATTTCCAACTTTCTGGTCTTCTACCACATCACCAACCACAGCCCAGGTTTTCCAGCTTTGGCTCTGGTTCCTACTGAGGGTTCTGACCCAGTGCTTCTCTGTCTAGTTGAAGGGTATTCACTTCTCTAACACAGCTAAGACAGTTGTTGGTGTTTCCAATGTGTTCAGGCTTTTTTGTTGTTGGGACATTTTTGTTACTGTGACACTACTACTAATAATAATTTTTAGGTGACACATATTCGCAGTACTAATTTTTAATTGTCACGGAGTCTTTGTACATATCACTGGGTTTCATGAGGATGTTTTCATAAAGCAGATCAAGTACTTGGAGCACATCCTCCATCACACCCTCCTAATCTCTCATTTCTCACCTTTCTCCATGATTTTTTCCACAACATAGTTTTTCTTCTACTTCATGTGATATATTTATGTACATATGTTTATATGTATATATGTTGACCTTTTTGAATGTATCTAAATAGGAACTAGGATCTGCAAATGAAAGCCTGTGATATTTGTCTTTCTAAGATCGATTTAATTTGCTTCAGTTATATCCATTTTCCTGTGTGAGACATAATTTGCTTCTTTATGGTTGGGAATGTTTCCATTATGTATGTGTATCACATTCTCCCTATCCTTACCCATTCCTCCATTGTTGGAGACCTAAGTTGGTTCCATAACTTAGCACTTGTGATAGGGCTGCTATAAACACTAATGTACAAGCTTGTCTGTGGTACATTCTCCTACAGCCCTTTAAGTATATGCCTGAGAATTGTGTCACTAGGTTATATGGTAGATTTATTTTCAGTTCTTTGAGGAACCTTTATACTTATTTCCCCAGTGACTGGACTAGTGTTTACTTCTGTATAAGCATATAAGGTTCCCTTTTCTCTATTTCTTTGCTAATGTTTGTTTCCTTTGTTTATAATGAATGCTGTTTCTGACTCAGATGAGATGGGATCTAAATGTGTTAATTCAAAATTCTCTGGCTAATGATACTGAACTTTTTCAGTTCATTAGAAATTTGTAATTCATCTTTTGAGAACTGACTGTCCATTGCATTCTTCCATTTATTAATTGTATTGATTTCTAATTATGTAGTTTTTCAAAATTCTTTTTATATTCTACATAGTGATCCTTGGTCAGATGTTATCACAGATTTTCTTCCCCCTCAGTTAATTGTTTCCTTTGTTGTTCAGAAGGTTTTTAGTTCCATGGAATCCCATTTGGCCACTGTTGGCATCATGTCCTGAGCAGCTGGAGTCCTTTTCAAAAAGTCATTGCCTACGCCTGTGTCACAAAATGTTTTCCTTACTTTTTTTCTCTGACAATTCCAGCATTTAAGGTCTCATATATTAAGGTCTTTGATCCATTTGAAGTTGATTTTTGTATAGGGTGAGAGATATGCATTTATTTTTATTCTTCTGCATACAGATATCCAATTTTTCCCAGCACCATATGCTCCCTCCCCAAAAAGCTGTCTTTTCTCCAGCAAGACAATCATGCAGTTGTAGACACAAGGGTTAATATCTGAAACTTATGTTTGACTTCATTTCATTTATCTACATATCTGTCTTTGTGTCAGAACCATGTTTTTGTATAGTATAATTTTAAACCAAATATGGTGAAACTTTCAGCATTGCTCTTTTTGCTCAAAATTGCTTTGTCAATAGGAAGATTTGTATTTCCACATGGATTTTATTTTTATTTTCCTGCATCTGTAAAGAATGGCATTGGACTTCTGAGGGGTATTACACTGAATTTTTTGAAGGCTTTTGATTGTGTAGACATTTAGGATAGTGACTCTTAAGCCCTGGACACATTATACTGACAGCCAGAAGCCACATTCAGTTATCACTGAGTGAAACATATGCCATCTTAGTTTGTTGACACCCATGAGTTCATTAATACTTCAGAAAAATGAACCACTTACCACAGTGAGTTGTTTCTGATATATATTATGCTAACCAAGAAATCTCTGATGGTCATAAAGCAAAAAATACCCAAGACTTTTGAATGAATAACTCTTCTGTTGTTTTCTTGTCCACTTTCAGTTTTTGAATGAGAACTTCTGGATCATACTTAACATAAGAGCCCTGGGATAAGAGGATAGTAAAACTTTGAGCAGAGTCTACCATGGGTCACAGCTGATAGGAACAGGGCTCTCATGCAAACAATGGTTGACACAGTAGAGCTGGCATGTCTCGGGAGGCAGATGTAGGAGGATCACTGTGAGTTCGAGGCTACCCTGAGCCGACACAGTGTATTCCAGGTCAGCCTGGACTAGAGTGAGACCCTACCTTAAAAAAAACAAAGAAAAGAAAACTTGGCTTGTGTCTGGGTAGTATCTACAGGAGCAAGGGCATTCTTTACTCACCATTGGATATGAATTTCACTATTGTTTAAATGAAGAAGAATAAAATGATTTTAGAATCACCATAATGAGTATTTCAGCTACCAAATATTGCAAGGATTAGAGAAAGTTAAGCAAATGCAATCTCATAGACTATTAGTTGATTTAATTAATATTATCTCTTCAGTTCTTGTCCCTCACTTTCTTTTGAAAGACCAAAGATGATGATAGAACATTATCATTCTTCTATCTCCTCCATCTCCCGAAAGCATATCCCAGGTTTTTCTGCCGTCATGCCTCCCACTTGTTCACTGTTAGCTTTTATAAGTTATGCTTACATCCTTAAAAATATAAGACTATGATTTTAAAAGATGAATCATTATTTTCTCTCATATTGAACAGATGTTATCATTCTATACTTATCTGTAGCCCCATCAACAATTTTTATTTATTTATTCTTATTTGTTGTGGGAGTGGGCATGCAGGAACCACAGTACACGCGTACTGGCCAGGGGACCGCTTCAGGTTGGTACTCACGTCTGTCGCTGCTAACAACTCCATTCATGAGCCTCTGCTGTTCTCTTGTCTCCACCTCTCTTCTTGCCACAGACACACTGGGATTAAAGAAGCCTTCCACAGCTTCCAGGGTTGATGTGGGGTCTGAGGAGCTAAAGGCAGGAGCTCAGGGTTGTGCAACAAGTACTTCATCCACTCAGACATCTCCCAGCCCCCAATATATATCATTCATGATAGCCAGGATTAGTTGTTATAGCTGATTATAAGTTGAATATTCTTTTTAAATTTATTTTTTATTGACAACTTCCATAATTGCAGATAATAACCCATGGTAATCCCCTGTCACTTTCCCCTTTGAAACTCCACTCTCCATCATATCCCACCCCTTCTCAGTCTCTCTTTTTCATGTCATCACCTTTTCCTCCTATTACAATGGTCTTATGTAGGTAGTGTCAGGCACTGTGAGGTCTCGGATATCCAGGCAATTTTGTGTCAGGAGGACTGTGTTACAGTGAGTCCTACCCTTCCTTTGGCCCTTAGATTCTTTTCTTTTTTTTACATTTATTTGACACACACAGAGAGAGAAAGACAATGGGCATGCCAGGGCCTCCAGCGACTGCAAATGAACTCCAGATGCTTGTGCATCTGGCTAACGTAGGTCCTCAGGAATTAAACCTGGGTCCTTTGGCTTTGTAGGCAAATGCCTTTACCACTAAGCCATCCCTCCAGCCCTGGCTCTTAGATTCTTTCTGCTACCTCTTCTGCAATGAACTCTGAGCCTTAGAAGGTGTGATAGATATGTTTCCTTACTGAGCACTCCTCTGTCACTTCTCAGTACCATGGTGCCTTCTAAATCATCCCAAGGTCACTGACATCTAAAAAGAGAAACTTCTCTAAATAAAAGTTAGAGTAGCATTAAAACATGGGTATGACTATTAAGAGAAGTGCTTACTGGGCACTTTGGTGAGTATAGTATATACATTTATACAGACATCAGCAGACATTACACTGCTAGAGCTCATTGACTACTGCTGTCGTAGGTTTCCTCCATAACAGACATGCCATTATTGCACCCATTGGCTCATTTGGCCTGGATGGCCAAATTTAAAGCTTGAAGTGTTTACTGTTACTCCACTGGTGATTTCTCTCTCTCCCATTGAACTGCATGCAATGTAGCTTTTTCCAGCTCTCTGTAAGTTGGTCTACACAGAGGAGGTTTTCAGCTCAGCTCCAGTAGGATTTCTCACTGACCTTGCAGCCCAAGCATGTGAAGTCTTCAGCAGTAGATTATTACCATCTATTCCTGGTGGGAACTCAAGAGCCTCAGCAATGGCCTATATAATATTTTAGGGGAATCAGGGAACTCCATGGCCAACAACTCACCAGAAGGTATCCCATTCCGGACACTGAAATTTTTCTAGTAATAATCTATGACTTCTGGGTGTTTCATTGTCCAATAACACAGGTTTCCATATGACTTACTCATACCCTCTTAGATTATCACTAGTCCTCCCTCACCTTTACTCAATCTCTTCCTCTGACCCCACTTAGGCCTTTCCACCCCCACTAACTTTTTCTTCTACTTGCATATATAAATACCATCCTAGTAAGTCCCCCTCCCTCCCTTTATATCCCCCTTATAGCTTACTGGCCTCTGTTACTGAGTTTTATTCCAACTCACACAAAAGTCCAATCACTTGTCACTAGGATCCACATATGAGAGAGACCATGTGATGTTTGGCTTTCTGGTCCTGGGTTATCTCACTAAATATAACCCTTTGCAGATCCATCTATTTTCTTGCAAATTTTATTTTTCTTTACTGCTGAGTAGAACTCCATTGTATAACTGTACCACATCTTTATTATCTACTCATCAGTTGAGGGACATCGAGGCTGGTTCCTTTTTCCTAGCTATTGTGAATAGAGCAGCAATAAACATTGTTATGCAAGTATCTCTAAGGTAGTGAGATGAGTCCTTAGGATATTTGCCTATGAATGGTATACTGGGTCATATATTAGATCTATTTTTGGCTGCCACCACACTGATTTACACAATGGGTGTACCAGATTACATTCCCAGCAACAAAGAAGAAGGATCCCTCATTTTCCACATCCTTGCCAGCATTTATGGTCATTTGTTTTCATGATGGTAGCCAGTCTGACATGAATGAGATGGGATCTTAAATAGTTTTAATTTGCATTTCGCTGATGGCGAGGGATACAGGACTTGTTTTTTAGGTGTTCATAGGCCATCTGTATTTCTTCTTTTGAGAATTCTCTGTTTAGTTCCATAGCCATTTTTTTTTTTGAATTGGGTTGTTTGATTTATTATTTAGTCTTTTGAGTTCTTTGTATATCCTCAGTATTTTTTTTAAATTTAATTTATTAGTTTTCTTTTCAGTAAATACAGGCAGTTTGGTACCATTATTTAGGCTCATCTGTGATCTACCCCCTCCCATTAGACCCTCCTTGTTAATGAAAATGGGTCGTGCATTGTGGAGTTAGCCCCCAGTTATTGGTATGATAAATGTCTCTGCAAATCATGACCCAACATGTGACTCTGACATTCTTTCCGCCCCCTCTTCCGCAAAATTTCCCCGAGCCATGTTGGGTTCATTTTTGGTCTGCTTCAGTGCTGAAGTGTTGGGGGCCTCTGAGGCTCTGGCTCTCTGATTTGGTAGGAGTTGATTTTTCTCTGCGTTGATCTCCTTCCCCTTTGTGCTGGTATCCAGTTCACAGGAAAACATCACCCTTGCTTATTTCGCCAGTTGTCCTTAATTTCAGGTGGGCCCCTTTTGAGGTGTGTTGGGGCAGCTCTCTTCTTAGGATCTGCATCTATCTGGAAAAGAGAAGCAGATTCTCCAATGGAGAGTAAGTTAGCACCCGGAAAATTGAGATAAGACTTACTTTTTTGATAGACAGTATGGTAGGTTTAGGCCCTCTTATACCCCGTGATTGATGGTAGCTTGATATTGTAGAGTGGGCTTGTGTTTGGGTATGGTTCTGACTTGTTTCCCAGCTCCAGCTATGGGTCTAGTACCACTGAGTGGATCAGTTAGCCAAATCAAGAGCAATTGATTCCTCACCATGGTTGTGTACCACTATTGCACTTGTGTGGGCATCACATCCGGTTATTTGTTGCTAATTAGGTTAAACAATGTGTTTCTTGGACAGATCTTGGTCATTTCCCCCAGTCACCTATGTAGTGCCTTCTGGCACTAGACACGCTGACTGTCTGGGGATTGACTCTCTCCTGGCTTCCAGCCATGTCATTCCATTTTACGCGTCAGCTGCGTATGGAGTCTTCAGCAATAGGGTCTTACCACTGGCCTTTGGTGGGTCATCAAGTACTCTGACAGAAGTCTGTCATTGTTTTGGGAAACCTTGTAGGTTTCTCTGATCAAAAGCTCATTGTGGATGGTAGGCCCAAGCTGGAGTGGGGGTTACAGGTCAGTGTCTACTAAGAAACTGAGGAAAAACATAACTAATATACAAGATTTAGAGAGGAGAGAGATAGAGGGGAGAGGAGGAGAGGGAGGGAGGGAAGATGTAGGAGATTTAGGTCAGTTTTGATCCTACCCTCTCCTGTGTCTTGTGGTTCAGGTGTTTCCTGTAAGGGTCTAGTGAAGGTTCAGCCATTTCGTCTGTCTTTTAGGAAGTAGTATTTTATGGTACCATTGCTGTTTGGGTCCGGATTACTGTTTTCAACCCTTTGATGCCCTCCCCGCCCTCCCATCTGTCTTATTGTCTAGTCCATGAGGTGCTTGCTGGGTATGTAAGGCATCTTGGGCAGATTCAGGTTAGGTGTTGCAGATGAGTGAGACTATGTGTCGATTTTTTTTCTGTGATTGGGTAAGTTCGCTGAGAATGATCTGTTCCAGGTTCAACCATTTTTCCTCAAATTTCTTTATGTCGTTTTTTCTTACTGCTGTATAGAATTCCATTGTGTAGATATACCACATCTTTGTTATCCATTCTTCTAATGATGGACATCTGGGTTGATTCCAGCTTTTAGCTATTACGAATTGAGCTGCTACAAACATGGTTGAGTAAATCTCTCTGGCTTTTGGTTTGAAGGTTTTAGGGTAGATGCCCAGTAATGGTATAACTGGGTCTGTTGGTACTTCTATAGCCAGCTTTGTCAGGAGTCTCCATATTGCTTTCCAAAGTGGTTGTACCATCCTGCATTCCCACCAACAGTGAATAAGTTTCCCTGCTTCTCCACATCCTCGCCAGTATTTATTTTCATTTGACCTTTTGATGTTGGCTATCCTTATTGGGGTAAGGTGGAATCTCATAGTTGTTTTAATTTGCATTTCTCTGATGATTAGGAATGATGAACATTTTCTTAGGTGTGTGTTTGCCATTTGTATCTCTTCCTCTGTGAATTGCCTGTTTAACTCTGTGCCCCATTTTGTGAGCGGGGTATTTGTCTTCTTATTGTTTAGACTTTTGAGTTCTCTGTAAATTCTAGAGATGAGGCCTCTATCAGTTGGATAACCTGCAAATATTTTCTCCCATTCTGTGGGTATTCTATTGGCTTTGCTTATTATATGCTTGTCTGTAAAGAAACTCTTCAGCTTCATATGATCCCAATGGTTGAGTGACTTGAGCCACTGGGGTTTTATTCAGGAAGTCTTTTTCCATTCCTATATCATGGAAAGTACTTCCTAAATTTTCTTCCAGGAGTTTTCGAGTTTCTGGTCTTATGTTGAGTTCTTTGATCCATTTGGATTTGAGTGTTGTGCATGGTGAAATGTGTGGATCAAGTTTTAGTTTTTGCATGTGGTTATCCAGTTTGTCCAGCACCATTTGTTGAAGATGCTATCTTTTTTCAAGTCTATATTGTTTGGGCCTTTGTCGAATATCAAGTAGCTATAGTTGCTTGGCCCAAAATCCGGGTCCTCAAGTCTATTCCATTGGTCTATACTCCTGTTTTTATGCCAGTACCATGCTGTTTTTATTACTATGGCTTTGTAATATAGCTTTATATCAGGTATGGTGATGCCACCAGAGGTATTTCTTTTGCTGAGGATATGTTTGGATATGTGAGGCCTTCTGCCTTTCCATATAAAATTTGAGATCATTTTTTTTCTATCTCTGTGAAGAACACTGTAGGGATTTTAATTGTCATCTTCACAATGTTAATTCTGCCTATCCAGGAGCATGGGAGGTCTTTCCATCGTTTCAAGTCCTCCTCAATTTCTTTTTTGAGAGTTTTTATATTTTCGTTGTATAGATCTTTTACTTCCTTGGTTAACATTATTCCAAGGTATTTTATTTTTTTTGTTGCTATTGAAAATGGGACTATGTCCTTTATTTCTTTTTCTGTGTCTTTGTCATTTGCATGCAGAAATGCTACTGATTTTTGTGCATTGATTTTGTATCCTGCTACTTTGCTATAGGAGTTAATCACCTTCAGGAGTTTTGGGATGGAGTGTCTCGGGTCTCTTACATATACAATCATGTCATCAGCGAATACAGCTAACTTAACTTCTTCCTTTCCAAATTGTATCCCTTCTTTTCCTTCTCCTCCCTTATTGCTTGGGCTAGGACTTCCAGAATTATATTGAAAAGCAGAGGTGAGAGAGGACATCCCTATCTTGTTCCTGATCTCAATGGGAATTCCTCCAGTCTCTCTCCATTAAGTATTATTTGGGCCTTTGGAGCTTTGTATATTGCCTTTATTATGGTAAGATGTGAACCGGCCATGCCGATTCTCTCCAATGTTTTGATCATGAAGTGATGTTGTATCTTGTCAAAGGCCTTTTCTGCATCTATCGAAATGATCATGTGATTTTGATGTTTAAGCTTGTTTATGTGGTGTATTACATTGACAGATTTTCGTATGTTGAACCACCCTTGTGTTCCTGGGATAAATCCCACTTGGTCAAGGTGGATAGGATAATGCTTTTGATGTGTTGTTGGATTCAGTTTGCGAGTATTTTGTTGAGGATCTTTGTGTCTATGTTCATTAGGGAAATAGGCCGATAGTTTTCTTTTCTTGTGGCATCTCTGCCTGGTTTTGGGATTAGGGTGATACTATCTTCATAGAAGGAGTTGGGTAGCTTTCCCTGTTCTTCAATTGTGTGGCACAGTTTTAGGAAGATTGGTTTGAGTTCTTCCATGAAGGTTTGATAAAATTTGGCTGGGAATCCATCTGGTCCTGGACTCTTCTTTTTTGGGAGGTTTTTTTATTACTTTTTCAATCTCCATGAGTGTGATGGGTTCATTGAGGTGGTTGATCTGCTCTGAGTTTAGCTTTGGTAGATGATATGCATCCAGGAATTTATCCATCTCCTCCACATTTTCCAGTTTTGTGGAGTAGAGGTTTTTGAAATAAGTCCTGATGATTCTCCCAGTTTCACTTATGTCTGTTGTGATCTCTCCTTTTTCATTTTGAATTTTGTTAATTTGGAGTCTCTCCTTTTTTTGCTTGATCAAATTGGCCAGAGGTTTGTCAATCTTGTTTATTTTTTCAAAGAACTAGCTCTTTGTTTTGTCAAGTGCCTTAATTGTTTCCTTGGTTTCGAATTCATTAATTTCTGCTCTGATTTTAATTATTTCTTTTCTTCTGGAGCTCTTTGGGTTGGATTTTTCTTGTTTTTCCAATGCCTTTAGGTGGATGGTTAGGCTATTGATTTGGGATCTTTCTGTCTTTTTTATGAAGGCATTGAGTGCTATGAATTTTCCCCTGAGGACTGCCTTCATTGTGTCCCATAAGTTTTGGTATGATGTGTTCTCATTGTCATTCAGTTCCAGGAATTTTGCAATTTCATTTTTTATTTCATCCACTATCCATTTATCGTTTAAGAGTGTGCTATTCATTTTCCAGTTGCCATTGGGGTTCTTGTTGGTTTTTTTGTTGTTGATTTCTAGGAATATAGCATTGTGATCTGATATCATGCAGAGAATTATGTCGATTTTCCTAAATATGTGGAGGCTATCTTTGTGACCCAGTATATGGTCTATTTTAGAGAATGTTCCATGGGCTGCTGAGAAGAATGTGTAGTCTGTGGATTTGGGATGGAAAGTTCTGTAGATGTCTGTTAGGTCTAAGTGCTCTATGGTTTTGTTGAGCTCTCTTACTTCCCTGTTGAGCTTCTGTTTGGATGATCTGTCTATTACTGATAATGGTGTGTTAAAGTCCCCAGCTATGATGGTGTTGGTGGTTATTTCTGTTTTATTGTCAAGTAGGTTTTGTTTTATGAACTGTGGTGCCCCTGTGTTTGGTGCATACAGATTTATGATTGTAATATCCTCTTGATGGATTGTTCCCTTTATAAGTTGGAAGTAGCCTTCTTTGTCTTTTTTGATTGTTTTTGGTTTAAGTCAACTTTATCTGGTATTAATATAGCTACACCTGCTTGTTTCTTATTCCCATTTGCCTGGAATATTGTTTTCCACCCTTTCACCCTGCGGAGGTTTCTGTCTTTAGTGGTAAGGTGGGTTTCTTGAAGGCAGCAGATTGAGGGGACTAATTTTTTGATCCAGCCTGTTAGCCTGTGTCTCTTGATGGGTGAATTAAGGCCATTAATGTTTAGGGTGATGAGTGTGAGATTTGATTTGATCCCTGTCATGTTGCGGTGGTAGAGGTGTGTTGGCATTTCCATGGAATTTAATTTTTTTTTTTTTTCTATCTACTCTGGGTTTGGTTGTTGTGATCTGCTTCTTGTAGGCATTTGTGTTTGCTTATTTGTTTCTTCTCTGTGGAGAATTTCCTGGAGTACTTTCTGTAGGTTTGGTTTTGTGTTCATATAATTGTAAAGCTGAGTTTTGTCATGGAAAGTTTACCTTTCACCATCTATTATAAGGGAGACTTTTGCCAGGTAGAGTAGTTTGTGTTGGAAGCCATAGTTTCTTAGAGCCTGGAGAGTTTCATTCCAGGCCCTTCTAGCTTTCAGGGTTTCCATTGAGAAGTCTGAAGTAATTCTGATGGGGTTTCCTTTGAAAGTGGTGTGCTGTTTTTCCCTAGCTGCTTTTAGGATTTTTTCCTTGGTTACAATGTTTAGAGTCTTAATGATAATATGCCTTGGGGAGTTTCTCCTTTGGTCTAATCGGTTAGGAGTTCTGTTTGCTTCTTGAATCTTGATGGGCCTTTCTTTTAAGAGACGGGGGAAGTTTTCTTCAATTATTGTATTAAATAGGTTCTCCATGCCTTTGGTCTGAAATTCTTCTCCTTCTGGTATTCCAGTGATTCTGATATTAGGACGTTTAAGTGTATCCCACAATTCTCTCATGTTCTTTTCACAGGAACTTTTGAACTTACTGAAATTTTTGGACTCTCGAACTGTTTCTTCCATCCTGTCTTCCAGATCAGAATTTCTATCTTCCACTTCGTTGACTTTATTCTTGAGAGCCTCTAGTGAGTTTCGGACTTGTTCAATTAAGTTTGCATTTTCTACTACTTTCCTATGTATCACTTCCATCGCTTTGTCCAGCTCCCTTTTTGTCTCATTTCCTGATTTTCTTGATGATTCTTGGAAATCATCCTTGCATTTCTTTATATTTTCATTAGTGTAGCCAGCTGATTTTTAAGGTCCTCTTTTTTTTTCACTCTCCCTCAACTCTCTTAGTTCTCTTTGAATTCCTTCCAGTGTCTTATCATATTGCTCTAGCTTAGTGATGGTAGCATCCATACGATTATCTATCCTTTGTAGCTTTCCTGTCTGTTCTAGCAGTAGTTTGGTCAGGGTTGCATTGCTCATTGCTTCCACTTGATGTTCTGATCCTAAACACTCTTCTATGTTTTGGTTAGTTGTGATCCTTGTTGGACTGGGTGATTTGTCTGGATTTTCTTCCATTTATTTTTCGTGTTATTTCTTTTGCGCTGTGGTCTACCCATGTCAGTGTATGGGCAGGTAGGTGGGTGGAGCAGCCTGGGATCTAGCTTAATGCGAATCCAAGGCAGCCTGGGGCAGTTGCAAGCAGCCTGGGTTTTTGCTCACTCTTGCCAAAGCCGCCTATCTATAGCCTGACTGGGGCACCAAAGTTGCCTAAATTCTCACCCAGTAATGCACCTAAGCTGCCTGCCTTTGAGCTTGAAAGGGGACTGAGGTAGCAAGCCCTGAAGGTGCCCAGACTCTGGCTGGGTACACTGGGGTCTGTAAACAGTCTGTGCTCTCCCGCCTCAGGGGAGTGGGGGCTGGGTGGCGA
Source organism: Jaculus jaculus (assembly GCF_020740685.1). NCBI lineage: Eukaryota > Metazoa > Chordata > Mammalia > Rodentia > Dipodidae > Jaculus > Jaculus jaculus. The sequence continues at coordinate 28,539,101 of NC_059112.1, read as the reverse complement.
TGTACAGGTAGGGGATGGCAGCTGCGCTGGCGCTAGTGACTCAGTGTGGACTTGTGTGGCTCTTGCTGTGGGAGTGGGCCCGCTGCATGTGCAATTGTAGTGCAGAGGCAGATGATGTGGGTACGGAATCAGGACACAGCAGAGGCTGACTGGCGGCAAGTGATGTGAGCACAGCAGCAGGGGATCTGGCAGCCACCTATTCACGGCAGGGGTGGCCCCCACAGGCCTGCGAACCGAGCACCACGTGGCTGGTCTACTTGCAGGATCAGAGAACAAGGGCGAGGTAGGAGGTCTCAGCTTCAGTGCAGCAGGCTGGCAGGCGTGACTGGTGGGTGCCCGATCAGAGCACAGCCACACAGGATGTGCGGAGGGTGCATAGGCGGGTGGGTGGATGGAGGGCGCAAGGTCCGACGGGTGTATGGAGCGAGTGGGGCACGTGGCGGGGGGGTACGGGGCACATGGTGGAGTGGGCGCAGGGCGTGCCGGGGCACTGGGCAATCAGGGTGGCGTGTGCGGGAGGTGGCAGGGCTCAGGGGGCGCAGTGTGGGGTGTGCTGGAGGGGCGGGGGGCGTAGGGCGCTCTGGTCAGTCTGGGGGGGCGAGTGGCGTACCGTGAGTGCGGGGGGGCACGCACGCAGGGGGCGTGTGCGGGGCGTGGGGGGCCGCAGGGCGCCTGGGGGCATGGGGGGGAGTGGGGCACAAGGGGGGCACGGGTGCGCAGAGGGGTGCGGGGGAGCGTGCAGGAGGCGCGGGGCATCTGGGGGAGCGCGGGGTGCGCAGAGGTAGGGGGCGTGGGGCACACCGGGATGTGGGAGGCCACGGGACACTGTGGGGTGCTCTAGACGCACGGGTGGGCGCAGGGGGCTCGCGGGTGTTGCGCGGGGGCGCGGGGCGTGGAGGGGGGTGGGGCACGCTGAGGCATGCTGGGGCGCAGGACGCGCGGGGGTGCGGGGTGCTGGGGGGGCGCAAGGCACACCGGGATGTGGCGCAGGGGTCACAGGACACACGGTGGGGGCGCAGGGGGCGCGGGGCACTCCTGGGCATGCAGGGGTGCGCTCAGGACGCGTGGGGGCGTGCGGGCCGTGTGCAGCAGGGGGACAAGGGGCATGCAGGTTGGGGGGGCGGGAGGCGCCGGGGTGGGGCGCAGGGGGGGGCAGTTTGCGCCGTGGGGTGCATGGAGTTTGCCCTGGGGCGAGTGGGGGTGGGGGCGTGTGGCGGGCAGGGGGCAGCGTGTGGGAGGGTGGCTAGAAGCATTGGGCGCGCGGGGGGGGGGGGGTGGCGTGGCACTCGGATGGGCGCGGGGGGCCCAGGACACTGCAGGACGCCAAGGGTTGCTCTGGACTCGTGGGGGTGGGAGGTGGGGGGTGGGGGGTGGGGGGGTGGGGGGTGGGGGGGTGGGGGGCGGGTCGCGCGGGGGAGGGGGTCGCGTGGTGGGCGTGGAGCACACTGAGATAAGGCAGGGCGCGGGACACTGTGGGGCGCTCGGGGTGGGCCTGCCGCGTGTGGATAGGGAGCGTGGGGGTGGGGGGCGCGTTGCGCGGGGGGGGGGGGGGGGGGGGGGGCTGGGGGGGGGGGGGCTGGGGGGGGTGGGGGGGGTGGGGCTCGAGGCCCGCGGGGGCGCGCGGGGGGGGGGGGGGAAGCGGGGGGGGGCGCGCACTGGGCGGGATGGGCAGGGGGTGCGCGGGCATGGAGTGCGTGGGACCGCCGGGGTGCCGGGGCGCCTGATGTGGCGGGTCGCGGTGGGTCGTGGCGGGTGGGGTGGCGGGGCGTGGGTCGCCGGGGTGTGTGCTTCCCTCTTTTACTCCAATCTGTGCCCTCCCTCTTGCAAAAATTTTCTAATTTCCCTTGAATACTTGCCTTTTTTTTCCTTGTTGTCTGTAGTGCAGCTAGGCGGTCGCCATCTTGACCGGAAGTCTTCATATCCTCAGTATTAATCCTCTGTCACATGAGTAGCTGGCAAAGATTTCCTCCAATTGTGTAGGTTGCCTCTTTGCTCTATTCACAATGTCCTTTGCTGTACAAAAACTTTGTAATTTCATGAGGTCCCACTGGTTGATCAGTGGTTTTATTTCCTGAGCAATTGGGGTCATTTTCAGAAAGTATTTGCCAATATCAATAAGTTGAAGTTTCCTCTACTATTTCTTCTAGCAGTTTCAGAGTTTTGTTTCTGATATTGAGGTCTTTGATCCATGTGGACTTAATTCTTGTGTGTGGAGATAGATAAGGATCTATTTTTATGCTTCTACAGATACATATTCAGTTTTCGTAGCACCAATTGCTAAAGAGATTGCCTTTTCTCCGATGAGTATTTTTAGCATTTTTGTCGAAGATCATGTGGCTGTAGCTACCTGGACTCACATCTAGGTCTTCTATTCTTGTCCACTGATCCACGTGTCTGTGTTTGTTCCAGTACCATGCCTCCAGCCTTATTTTGGTTGCTCAGAATTGTTTTGGATATTTGAGTTTGTGTGCTTCCAAATGAATTTTATGATTTTTTTTCTATTTCTGTGATAAATACCATTGGAATTTTGATGGAAATTACAATAAATGAGTAGATTGCTTTTAGCGAGATTGCCATTTTTACAATATTGATTTTTCTAATCCAAAAACAGGAGATGTCTTTCCATTTCCTAGTGTCTTTTGCAATTTCTGTCTTGAGTGATTTAAAGTTTTCATTGTAGAGATCTTTCACTTCCTTGGTTAGGTTTCTTCCAAGGTACTTTATTTATTTTTTTTATGCAATTGCAAATGGGAATGATTCTCTAATTTCATCCAGTGCATGTTTGTTGTTAGCACATAGCATACATATAGCATATGTGTAGTATATACAGGGAGGCTACTGATTCTTGTGTGCTTGTTTTGTGTCCTGCTACGTGGCTGTGTTTATCAGCTCTGGAAGTTTGCTGGTAGAGTCGTTATGGACCTTTATGTAGAGAATCATATCATCTGCAAATACTGATAACTTGATCTCTTCCTTTCCAATTTGTACCCTTTTCATGTGTGTATCTTGCCTTATTGCCATGGCTAAGTCTTCTAGTACTATATTAAATAAAAGTGGGGACAGTGGAAACCCTTGTCTTGCTCCTGATTTTAGTGGAAAAGCTTCAAGATTTTTTTTCCATTTAGTATTATGTTGGTTGTAGGTTTGTCATAAATAGCCTTTATTATGTTGAGGTATGTTCCTTTTATTCCAAGTTTCTGTAGAACTTTTATCATAAGGGATGTTGGATTTTGTCCAATGCTTTTTTGGCATCTCCTGAGATGATTATGTGATTTTTGTACTTCAGTCCATTTATATAATGTATTATGTTTATCAATTTATATATGTTGAACTATCCCTGCATCTCTGGAATAAAGCCTAATTGGTTGGGGTGAATGATTTTTCTGATATATTCTTGTATTCTGTTTGCCAACATTTGTTGAGAAATTTTGATGTTCATGAGGGAGATAGGTCTGTAATTTTCTTTCCTATTCTTTTCTTTTTTTTTTGGTCTATCTTTGTCTAGTTTTGGTATCAGGGTGATGCTAGCTTCATGGGAGTTTGGTAGTATTTCTTCCTTTTCTATTTTTTGGAAAAGTTTGTGAAACATTGGAGTTAGTTCTTCTGTGAAGGTCTGCTAAAATTCAGTGGTGAATCCATCTGGGTCTGAACTTTTTTTAGTTGGGAAATTTTTGATAATTGCTTGGATCTACATACTTGCTATAGGTCTATTTAAGTGGCTAATCTCATCTTGACTTAATTTTCGTAGGTCATATAAATCAAGGAAATTATCCTTTTCTTTGAGAATTTCAAACTTAGTGGAGTCTGTTATTATAGTTTGTTTCTATGCTCTTTGAATTTCTCTGGTATCTGTTGTAATGGTGCCTTTTTCAACTCTAATTTTATTAATTTATGTCTCTCCTCTCTTTCTTTTAGTCAAATTTTTAAAGGGTTTATCAATTTTTTTTATGTTTTCAAAGAACCAATTATTTATTTCTTTGATTCTTTGGATTATTGTTTGGTTTTCTATTTCATTAATTTCTTTTAAAATATTTTATTTATTTATTTATTTATTTGACAGAGAAAGAGGGGAGAGAGAAAGAGAGAGAAAGGATGCTCCAGGGCCTCTAGCCATTGTGTAAGAATTCCAGATGCAAGTGCCCGCTTGTGCACCTGGCTAACATGGGTCCTTGGGAATTAAACCAATGTCCTATTGTTTTGTAGGCAACTGCCTTAATCACTAAGCCATTCATCTATCTAATCTTTATTATTTTTTCCTGTCTACTGATTTTTGGTTTGCCTTGTTCCTCTTTTTCCAAGGCCTTAAGGTAAAGCATTAGGTTGTTTACTTGCAACTTTTCTAATTTCTTAATATAGACACTTAAAGCTATAAACTTCCCTCTTAGGATTGCTTTCTTTGTGTCCCAAAGGTTTTGGTATGTTGTGTTCTCATTATCATTTGATTCTATAAAGTTTTTGATTTCCATTTTTGATTTCTTCAGTGACCCATTTATCATTTAGTAGTGTATTGTTTAGTTTCCATGATTTTGTGCATGCTCTATAGCTTTCCTTGCTATTGATTTGTAGCTTAATTCCACTGTGATCAGATAAAGTGCAAGGAACTATTTCAATTTTCCTGTATTTGTTAAGATTAGCTTTGTGTCCTAATATAGGGTCTATTTTAAAGAATGTTACATGTGCTGCTGAAAAGAATGTGTATTCTTCAGCATTTGGATGAAATGTTCTGCAGGTATCTGTTAGGTCCATTTTTCTTCTATAACTCCATTTAATCCAGATACATCTCTGTTTACTTTTTGCTATGATGACCTAGCAATTAATGCAAGTGGGATGTTGAAGTCATTCACTACAACTGTGTTTGGTGTTATCTGTGTGACTTTAGTTCTAACAGTGTTTGATGAAATCGTGAGCCCCCATGTTAGGTGCATATGTTTAGGTTTGTAATGTCTTCCTGTTGGACTGTTCTTTTAATCAATATAAACTGACCTTCTTTATATTGATTATATAACTAATGTTGGTCTGAAGTCTACTCAGTTAGATAGTAAGATAATGACGTCTGCATCTAGACCTATTTGCTTGAAACACCATTTTCCAAACTTTCACCTTGCACGTTGAAATATGCTAGAGATACAAGTGAATGGCCTTCATCTGGGGGGTCCTGATTACGTAGCTCTGGGTTGCAACCTGCCTATGGGATCTCAGATTTGATTTTCATGGAGACTGCACTGTTGAAAAGGACCTGGCTTCATCACTGTTGCTTTTTTTCATAGAACGTGCCAGTGAATAGTGAATAGAATGACTGTCTAGTATCAACAGTCTTCTAATACCAATGCTCCCCCCCACCCCCGTATGGAGTACTAGGTTTGTACTGGAATGTTAAACATGAATGATTAAAAATTCTTTTAAAAGCCCTTTTATCCTATTTTGATATATTTCTGGATATCTGGGCATTAAGGCTTTGAGACCTGGAAGTACATGAGTAGAAGACAGGCCTCTGTGTTCACTTCCCTATAAAGATGAGATGCTATGATACCAAAATGAATCTAGGATTAGGAGAGGCCATATTGTCTTGAAAATAATTCAAATTAATATCCTGTATAAGCAATAAGACTGTAAGGTGCAGCTTGTTTACTGTAAAGAATACAACTAAAAACATCAGAATAAAAGAGTTCTAATTGCAATTCTATTATTATTTAGTCTTTTATATTAATATGTTAATTTATTTCCCTGGATCTATGTTTGTCTGAAAAATGAATTCCTTTTAGGACATAAAAATCATTGAGTATGTGAAGCATATTGATTCTCATTTCTCTGGCAGGAAACAGTCCAAATGATGCATCTTCTGAGATATGAGTTTATTCTTACAGAAAGATCTATGAGATTTCAAGTCAGAAATATAGAAGATTGCCATGGGAATTTGGATTGAATTTTAGCAAGATTTAACCTCTATAAAACATCAAACTACGTGTGGTGGTACACGGCTTTAATTCCAGCACTCTGGAGGGAGAGTTAGGAGGATCACTGTGAATCTGAGGCCATAGTCAATTCCAGGTCAGTCTGGTCTAGAGCAAAACCCTACCTCAAAAAACAAACAATCAAAACAACAACAAAAACAAAACAAAACAAAAACAAAAAACAAAATAAAAATCAGTAATAGTGCCAGAATAATTGTGAGCATTAATCATTCAAATAAAGTAACATCAGAAAAGATTTGAAAACTCCAAAGACTTGTACAAATATTCAGATTCACCTCACCCATGTGAGACCAGTACAGTGTTCCTGCAGGGTTCAGTGCTTATCTCAACAGTGTGCTCGTGGACAGGAAACACCACCCAGGTCTTTCAAATACAGAAGACAGAAACAATTTCCTGTCACAACTGCTTGTAGGTCAAGTATATAAAATGTCATTATAAACCACTGATTCATAGGAACCAGTTTTATGCAGGATGAAATTTCCATTTAGATTTTGAGGAAGCCAATAAAGTAAAAAGTAGAGGAATAACCTACAATGTTGGACTGAGGAGAAAAATGTTTCCTGCATCATAATTACTGACCAGCAAATAAAAAGGTCCTCTGCTATCTCCCATGCAACCACTTCTTTCTGATTTTAAATTGATTATTTTTTAAAATTGCTTATTTTTTAAGTGTGATTGTTTTCTATTATATTTTGACAAGTTTCTAAACAGTATGATTAAATTAGAAGACTGATTTTTTTTTTTTTTTACTTTTCTAAAGATAACTTAGATGAATGTGTTTTCAGAATACGTATTACTTTCCTTTGGTGCTTTATTGAAAAGAAGCCACCTGGTTTTGTTACCAAGGACACTAAAAATTGCTGGTTGAATAGCTAGTCATTTTTTTTTCTAATGAAAACAGACAGGATAAAGATTTTTTTGTTTGTTTGTTTTTGGAAAATGAATCACCATGAATGGACATAGTGGCTTCAAATCTTTCTGTTGAAGTATTTAGAACATGACAGGGACCATATAAGATTATAGAGCAAAATGAATTTATACAAAATGTGTTAAAATGACTTCACATTTTGTCTTTCACACAATTGATATTTGCTTTGGAAATAGTCTTTCCCAACCCAGAAACTGTTTTAATACAACTGCATAATTGGGTTATCCCTGTTCTGTGATGGGCACTATGGCAGAGGGTATCCCCTTTAATTTAATTAGAAAGTTTTTATTTCATTGATCAACCATCATTATTTACTTTTTATTCACCTAAATTCAATTTTCAGAAGTTACTATGTTATAATAAAAGATGATGGCATTCCTGGCACTTAAAAGTAAGGTTTTCCAAGCATGTGACCTATCAATTTGGGGAATGAAAATTATCTTTGAAAGCTGTGTCCATTCCAACGACCATCTTAGAACTGTTGTGTGCATTATATCCTTATCTCTGATGGTTCAAACATAGGGAAGAAGAACTAGGTATGAATGAGTGTCCTTAGGAAATGGACACAACTTATATTAGTGAATAATATATATATTTTATTTATTTAATTACTTTTATTTATTTGAGAGAGAGACAGACAGACAGATAGATAGATAGAGAGAGGCAGATAGAAAGAATGGGAGCACCAGGGCCTCAATGCAAATGAACTTGAGACACATGTGCCACCTTGGTTATCTGACTTTAAGTAGGTACTGGGGAATCAAATATGGGTCCTTTGGCTTTGCTAGCAAGTGACAACTGCTAAGCCATCTCTCCAGCCCCACTTACACTATTTTTCATTACAAAAGTGCTGCGTGCACTATCATTAGATCATGATGCTTGGAAACATGTCTTTGGGTGTGTCAGTTTGGCTGGTTTACAAATTTTCTATTACTCACTAGCACTAATGAGTAACTAACCAAGATTTGGATATATTTTACAGATGTGATTCCAGTAATAATAAATCGACCGTAAGGCTTTAGAATACATTTCACCAATAAACAGCAAGTTTAGAAGGAGTCTGAGTTCCAGCCTACCCTTTCCGATAACTTGGTCAACACTCATGGGTCTTTTCCAGGCAGCCTTGACTATGACATAAGCCAGTTCTTTGAACTATACCTCATCATAGACCATCTGCTTGTTCTGCTCTTTTTGGTTTTGAATTAGGTAATAAACTCATATGTTCAGAATGCTTGATCCTCAGCTGATGGAAATTTGGCAATAGGATCATTGCTGGAGGAAGTGTGTTGTTGGGGATGGGTTTATGGGTGTTATAGCAAAAGTTTCGCCTACTCTTTTGCTGCTGTTGTGGCAGAGGTGATATCCAGACTCTGCTCATGCCACGTTTTCCATTGCCGTCATAGAGCTTCCCCTTGTGTATATAAGTCAAAATAAACGCTTTCCACCTATAGGCTGCTTTTGGTCAGGTGCTTTGTGACAGCAACATGACAGTAACTTCAATAGGCAGACATCTGATTCAAACTACCATGCTTGTATTTAATTAATATATAAGGATGATATGCTTTGGTTTGTCAGATATTTTTCTTTTAATTTTTCTTTTTGTTAGACAAAAGTCTTTCAAATTGTTTTGGTTAAGTACAATGAGGAGAAGTTGAAGTTATAACTGACAATCCTTGTATGAACTCATCCTCATGATTGTCCAGGATCCAGTCATTGTTTATGTTTAGAAGACAACAAAGAAATTTTCTTTTAATGAGCCCGGGGCTAGAATGAAAGGTTCTATCAAAACACTGTCAATACATATTGACCAAAAGCAAAAAAAAAAAAAAAAAGAAAGAAAGAAAGAAATCTTTTGGCTCCTTCATTAGTTACAATAACATATACTACTTAAAATAAATATATAAAGTTAACATAATACACATTAATAATTGTAGATCTTGGAGTAGAGGAATCTTACTGGCTTATATGAAACAACTCAGAAGCCAAGTAAAAGGCAGAGTAAAAATATAGTGTTAGACTTGTGAGATCTGAATGTCTCCATGGGTGCAGGCAAAATAAGCTTGTAGGTTCTGAGTAAAATGTCAAACATTAATCCCTGTTTCTTATCTGTGGAACTAGCAGTAAAAGATTTCAATGTTGGTTTCCCTAGCTTATAGGGTTTTTTGTAGTTTCTCCTTTCTATTATACTTGGGATTTTTCTTCATATTTTGTTTTATTATGATAAATATAAAATATCTAATGATAATATTGAAGTTTAACTTTCAACCCAAAGAATTTTATTTACATGTAAGGACATACATATGTAAAATTGATTTTAATACTTTCACTTAGCCTCTTGGATACAAGTATATGCTTATATATATAGAATATTATATAAACATGTATCTATATCTTATACACACATGTGTAGAAATTTTGAAAATAACTGTAGGGCACTGTATAGTTGTTCTTTGTATTTTAGGAACACTTATTTCCCAAAGAACTTTTTTGCTAAAAATTATTCACTAGGGTTTAATTCTAAAACTAGGGAGGCTGAGGTAAGAGGATCACTATGAATTAGTGGCCAGCCTGACCTCTACAGTGAGTTTGTGGACTTCCTGAACTACAGTGAAATTCTGCCTCAAAAAAATCACTGATGAGTTTCAAATACTTAAGGTCAATTGGAGGTCTTAGAAGTAAATTAGAATCATTGTTTAAAGAAAGATTTGGCTAATGTTGATATCACAAAGTTCATAAAAATAAGTTTAGGGGCTGGAGGTATGGCTTAGTGGTTAAGGCAGTGGCCTTCAAAGCCCAGGCTTGATTCCCTAGAACCCATGTAAGCCAGATGAACAAGGTGATACATGTATCTGGAGTTTGTTTGCAATGTCTAGAGGACCTGGAGTGCCCACTCTCTCTCTTTCTGCCTCTTTCTCTCTCTCAAATAAATAAAAATAAAAAATAAAAAATAAAATAAATTAAAAACTAATTAAGGGGGGAGGGCTGGAGTGTTGGTTTAATGGTTAAGGCACTTCCCTGCAAAGCCAAAGGTCCTAGGATCCACATAAGCCATATGCACAAGGGGGCACACATGTCTGGTGTTCCTTTACAGTGGCTGGAGGCCTTGGAGTGCCCATTATCTCTGTCTCCCTCTCTCCTTGCCTATTTCTCTCTCTCAAATAAATAAATGAAAATAAAATGTTCAAAAATAATAAAGGGGGCAGAGGAGTTGGCTCAGCACTTAAAGGTGCTTGCAAAGCCTGTGGGCTAGGCTTTGATTCCCTAGTTTCCACACAAAGCCAGATACACAAGGCAACACATGCATCTGAAATTTGCTTGCTGTAGAAAGGGCCTGGTGTGCTCTCTCTTTCTCTCTCTCTCTTTCAGTAAATAAACATATATTTATTAAATGATGGGGATCATTAGCAGCACAGTCCTCCTAATTTATATGATGCTCCTTACCATTTGAAGCTATACGAATCATGTTTCAGGAAACTTCAGTGATTACAAATAAGCTAATTAAGTGAGAATGTATGATTTCAGTTTCGGAATCTATGAGATCCACATTAACTTGAAGAGTGACACCTGTAGACAAAGCTCCTGTATAAAACTCAATATTTTCTAGCATTGCTTACATTATATTATTTTTACATTCTATAACATTACAGATAAAGTTCACCACTGTATTTTAAAAAATCACTTAGCTTGGATATTATTTACATTTCCTCAGTTTTACAGATATATAAGAACTATCAAAACTCATTAAAGCAATGTAGACTTCTCCATACTCCTGTTTGGAAACTCCTAAAGACATTAAGCCACATCACATAAAAACTGTTATTTTTATATGTAATTTTTCCCACAGAAATATTAAACATATTTAAACCATTAATGTTGTTTTATTTTCTTTGGGATTTGTTTTAGCTCTCCTATCTTAAATTTATGAAGACATTTTAAAATCAATTTATTCTATTGTTTGTTTTTTTTTTTTGAGGTAGGGTCTCACTTTAGTCCAGGTCCACCTGGAATTCACTATGTAGTCTCAATGTGGCCTGGAACTCTCAGCAATCCTTCTACCTCTGCCTGTTGAGTACTGGGATTAAAGGTGAGCACCACCATGCCCAGCCTAATTTATTCATTTTTAAGTTTAGCAAAGTCCTAGGTTTCATTATTATATTTTCATGCATATGAGCTGATATGCTTTCTTTATCCTTCTTGCTGCCCTTATTCACTCTCCCTTCTTTCCTCTTTCTGATCCCCTTACTATCTCCAAGCAGACAAACTTTCATGTCACATGTATTCCATTACCACCCTTTTAATATTTATTCCTCTCTTCTCATCATCACAATTTAAATCTATAATCTGCATATGAATAAAGACATGGTATTTATCTTTTGAGTCTGGCTTATTTAACTTAATGCATGATTTCTAGTTCTTTTAATTTTCCTGAAAATATTATGACTTCATTTTTTACTTTTCAATTGAATAAAATTCAATTCTGTATATTTACCATATGATGGTCATCCATTCATCTGTTGATGGACATCTAGGCTGGTTCCATTTCTTAGTTATTGTGAATAGTTCTGCCAAAAACATGGATGTGCAAGAAGGATTTCTATGGTTGTTCTAGTTTTGACTTTGTAATAAATTTTTGTATTGACTTCAATAGTGTCAACAACATTTTATATTCATACCAGCAGTGAATCATTGTACCCTTTTTCCCAAATCCTTGTGAGCATTTGTTGTCATTTGTTTTGTTTTATTTACTGACAATGTTTCCACACATATTTGATGTATTTTGATCATAATGTTCTTTAATTACCTGCTCTTGAATTCTCTCCCCGTCTCCCTTCCACCAAATCCCTTCTTCCCAATGAGTCCCTCTTCCACTTTGATGTCTTTCCCCCCTTGTGTGTGGGTATGACCCTCTGCGTTTAATTTTTGCTTGCATGGGCCTGGGTGAGGGAATTACCAGAGGATGTGGGTCCTACCAGTGGCTTTGCCATGACATAAAATGTCTCTGACTCCTCAAGCTACTATTCATTGCTTATAAATCCTCAGGCATGGACTCAGGTTCAATTAACCAGTATTCAACAAAGGTCTTCATGTAATACCTGAAGCTTTGAAACTTGTAACGGGAACGACGAATGAAACACTTCAAGATACGCCATAGACACTGGTGGCCTTTCTGATCTCCACGAACTAATCATTACAGGTGTTTCGGTAGGGTTTCAAAGAGCTTTGAGCTTAACTTATGGATTCTTTCCTCTGTTATGCCAGAGCTACTTTGGAGAGATACTTGCAGAGTGTGTACATCAGGGAAATGGTGACCACAGGAAAGCAGAACATCTTCCCCATTTTGTTCTGCAGAACTATACAGCTGTTCAAATGACAGCTTTATCCATGAGATTTCTGTATTCTACCTTGCCTTAACAGAAGAACTGTGACTGTCACCTAGGAAGCAGTATTATAAAGAAGAAGGAGAGAAGGAGAATAAGAAGTGGAGGCTTAGCTGTGTTTCAATACATGTAGAGAAAGGGACGAAAGTATTAATAGCAGATAATAGATAGGGTTGAACTCTGATTTGAGCAGCGTTTGGCCATTTTTACATATGCTAAGCTTTCAGACAGCAAATGCCTGCAGGTCTTCTAGCCTCCCTCTCTCTCTCTCTGTAAAGCCTTGAAATTATTACTTCCTCTGTGTTGGCATGCCATTATTTTGAAAACTTAATTTTTAAACATATCAGAACTAGTAATTATGGAGGACAAAAAAGAGAAGAAGGCATTCTGGATGTGAGACTCAACTCTTTGTTTGCCCAGATTCTCCCAGATATGCCTTTGCTAAATCTCTAATGTATTGAGGATAACTTTAAAAAATATCTTGTTTAGCCTTCCAAGTTGTTCTCAGTGGGAGGTTTGTTTTAATTGCTACTGTACCAATAGTTAAAAAGCAAACTCCTATTATCCTTAAGCATTAGGAACATAATTCTGAAATTTCTATATTTGATAGTGATGCAAAGTTTTCATTACAAATTTAGTAAAATGTGAGCCAACAAGTAAATATTATGTATTTACGTTAGGAATGAATGGAAGAGACACTAAAATGTTACAAATAATATGTGCAAGACACAAAGGTGAAACGATCTGTGCTGAATGTCTGTATGATGATGTTGGAGTCTTTGGTATTCAAATGTGTCTCCTCCTCACACTGGACTGTCTATCATTGGTTCAACTTTTGACCAGAGCCTCAATTTCTGCAGCCACTGAGTCCTGCTTAGTTACTTTGCTCAAGCTCCTGTGTACGGGAGTCTCTGCTTCCCTTCTTTCATTTTAAGTTATTTTTATTTTTAATTTTTATTTATTTATTTATTTAGGTAGAGTCTCACTCTGTAGCCCAGACGGACCTGGAATTCACTGTGTAGTCTCAGTGTGGTATGGAACTCACAATGATCCACCTACCTCTGCCTCCCAAGTGCTAGGATTAAAGGTGTGTGCCACCATGCCAGGCTTAGTTTCTTTTCTTTTCTTTTCTTTTCTTTTCTTTTCTTTTCTTTTCTTTTCTTTTCTTTTCTTTTCTTTTCTTTTCTTTTCTTTTCTTTTTTTCTCTTCTCTTCTCTTCTCTTCTCTTCTCTTCTCTTCTCTTCTCTTCTCTTCTCTTCTTTTCTTTTCTTTCTTTCTTTCTTTTTCTTTTACTGCTTCACCAAACAGTTATTTAGAACACTCTCTTTTCAGGAAGGTTACTAAGTGCTGGTGAGGTGGCACCCTTCTCAGGTGCTCCCAGCCTCCCTGGTGCAGGCGAGGGAGCCAATGGCACTAGTGACAGATACAGCATCAGGGTCATGGACAAGAAACACAAGGGGTGTGGCATCATGTGATTGAGTCTCTTGTAGAGTGAGAAGTTAGGAAACTTTTCTGGGGACCCTGATTATTGGTAAAGTCATGTTAATTGCCAAGGTACAGCAGGCGGAAGTTGAAGAAGATATGATGAGAGTTAATAAGGGGTGGGGTTTCAAGGAAGAGAAAACAACATGAGCAATACAAAGGCCTGAAACCCAGTGGCTGGGAAAAATCATTCATCATTGGCAAATAGTAGCCAGGAAAGAGAGGATGGGTAATCTATCTAGAGGAGAAAGAATGTATGTGACCAGGAACCAAAGAGCTCTGACTGCTCTGACAATCAGTGAGAACCCCGGTGGGGTGATGTGGAGAAGTGATGTTGTCACTTTCGCGTTTATTTTATTGTTGCTTTGGCAAAACGCTCAATGAAAAGGAGCTAATGTGTGCTGGAGAGATAGCTTAGTGGTTAAGGCACTTGCCTGTGAAGCTGAAGGACCTAGATTCGATTCCTCAGGACCCATATAAGCCAGATACACAAGGTGGCACATGCATCTGGAGTTCATTTGCAGTGGCTAGAGGGCCTGGTGTGCCCATTCTCTCTCTGTCTCTCTTTTCTCTATCTCTCTCAAATAAATAATAAATACAAACGATGTTGGAACCTGCTGGTTGAAAAGGTCTGAGCCTGATGGGGAGTGAGGATTAACAAAAGACAGGAAAAACAATGAAAGCAAGGACTCCAGTCGAGGACTGAAGTACCATTTATTTCTCAGCAGTCCTTTTTAATATGTTCTTGCAAACAGTTTGCCCATGTACAAAAATTCCATGACCTTCACACAAGTTTCTATCAAAACAATTTATTTGTGTTACAGAGTTATGCACCTCAACCACTTCTCAGTACAAAAGATTATTCCAAGGTTGGGAGAGAAATAAACCCTCTGTTCCCAGAAATGCAAGCATAAAGGTTCAAGGAATGGTCAGCTCTTGCCAGTAACAATGAATATACACAATCTTGCTTACTTGCAGGTGCAAAAGTCTTTTTGCCAAACAGCCTAATGCTACAGATTCAAGGCCAACGCAATGGCCTCCGACAGAAGGGTAATTTTGAAACATAAAATAAAAGCAGCTAGTAGAAGGAAAGGGTTTATTTCTTCTGTGAAGGGAAATGTCCCTATGTCAGGGAAAGCACGGCAGAAGGTGGGCACCTCATCATCACACCAGCAGGGAGGGAATAGTGAACGCCATGATGGGAGCACAGCCGGACTAGAACACCTCAAGTTTGCTTCCAGGGACACACGTCCTTCAGCAAGGTGCCACCTCCTGAAGGTTTCACAGCCTTCTCAGGCAGAACCACCAACCTGGGATTATGTATTCAAGCAGGCGAGGCTATGGGGGAACAGCTCACCCTCAAGTCACCATGATCATAGTAGTATTTATCTAACGACATATGAAGAAACAAGATGAACAATGTGGCCATCAGATTCTGGTCTAGTGCCTACACAAATAGATTGTGGACAGCAATATATCGTGAGATATCTAAGACATTTTCACCAAAGTTATGTCTTTGGTTGACATTCCAATGACCATTAACTTTTAAACTTCAATTCATGTACTTCTTGTTTGTTTGTTTACCATGAGAAGATATGAAGCAACTTCCCAGATGATACATTTTCCTTATATTTCAAAGGTAGTCCAAAATACATTATCTTTAGGTTTTTATGGTGTATCTTCAGTGCATTGTGTGTAGGTGGTATGTGCATGTATGTGACACATGTTCACATGTGCAGAGGTGTCTTGCTTTATTGCTCTTCTACACCAGGGTTACGGGTGTGTGTAACCACACCCAGCTATTAACATGGCTGCTTGGGATCTGAACTCAGGTCCTCATGCTTGTACAGCAAGAGCTGTTACTGATGGAACCATATCCGTAATCATTTTCTTTTTTTTAAAAAAAAGAAAAACTTTTTACCAACTGTCTTTTTAAAGATACCTTTATTTTCATGATAGTTGAGGGTATGCTTTTGTACATAGCTTTATTTTTATTATGTTTTGGTTTTCTTTTCTCTTTTTAATTTTATCTCTGTATTTATTTATTTGGCAGAGAGAGAGGGGAGAGAGAGAGAGAGAGAGAGAGGGAGAGAGAGAGGGAGAGAGGAAGGAGAGAGAGAGAATGGGCACGCCAGGGCCTCCAGCCATTGCAAATGAACTCCAAATGCATGTTCCCCTTTGTGCATCTGGCTAACGTAGGTCTTGGGGAATCAAACCTGGGTCCTTTGGATTTGTAGGCAAATGCCCTAACAGCTAAGCGATTCCTCCAGCTCCATATACTTAATCCTTAATCCCAAATATTTATTTATCCTGCTTTGTGCAAGAAATGATGCTACTAGTATACAAGTTGCTGCACAAAGTGGTGTTTATATCTTCAGCCTTCATCTAATAAGTATTATCAATTAAAACACTGGCTGTTTAATGATAATTACTTTATTTTCCTGTCAGTTGGGCCGCTTTCATCCAAAATCATAAATCTCAGGCACCAAGTGTGAGACTAACAAATGGACTATTATTTTAAGAAAAAGTAATGCCCAATTACTCCCACAAGAGGGCACCTTAGCATTCAGAAACAATTTCCTGTAGGTGTTCAACCTCAGCATTGCTGTGGAACTCAACTATGCTGATTTCTGTGGGATTTCTTGAGGTGCTTTATTTTTCAGAAAGGCAAATAAAATTGCTTCCTTCTCAACTTTTCAGAAATGCTACTCTCTGAATGTCTATATAGTATCTCCCCCATTTTTCTTGTTTTGACTCTTGAAGTATGTTACAAAGAAGAAATTTGGCCTGTATTTAGTTTTTCCCTTTTCTGCTTGTTCTTCAATGACTTAGAAAATTTAGGACAACTTAGAGATGACATCCACATACGACTGTACGATGACCTATGACCTGAAATGTTTAGTTAATTGATACTTTGAAGAGAATGTGTGAAATTTAACAGCAATTTTTGCAAATCCCCCCCCAGAAAACCTCTTCTATCCCTGACTAGTAACTAGAATAAAAAAAAAAAATAGCACTGTTCATAACTGACAAAATTGTATGTTGTCTCTACAAAAAGAACCAGCTCATTGAATCATTGCTTTCACCAAATATGCTAATGTTCCAATGTCTACCTCTAATTTTGTGCAAAAAATTATCATCTTCCTTATTGATTCAAAAAAAAAATCATCACTTCTATTGTAGAGGAAAACATCTTATTATTGTGTAATCTCCCTGATTTGGAAAATATCAGTGCTCTGAGGTTCTTTTTCACTGAGTAACTTATGTGTAATTAATTACAGAAACACCTGTGATTTCTGTACACGTATGTGTATATATGTACACATATAAATACATATATGTATATATAAATATGTATACACACATATATGTGCATATATATAGATACATATTGATTTTGCTTTTTCTACAGTAAGTTTCACTTCTTTTGTACTGAACTTGGAGAAAAGAGAACAGATGAGATAATGGCTGAGACTTTTACACGTGCCTTCTTCAGAGTCGTGTGTATGACTTACAGGAGTCATGGAAAATGGTTTCAATCATATTCACCTTTAATTAAATGGTTAAATCAGTCTACCAAATCTAGGACTTCATTACATCATATAATAAATAATGAAAGAACTTCTTAAGCAAATTTAATGATCCTAATTTACTCAGGTGTTCTTTCTCAGTGGCCCAGTCTTCTGTTAATTTACTCTAATATTGCTGACATTACCCCAAACATACCTGGGATTCTTTTGGAATTTGCTCAAAGACAGAGTACATTCTTTGGGGATTCTTGATAAAGATATCTCTGTATACGAATTCCATTTTTGAATGCCATTCCATTCTTCCAGAATAGAATAGAACAGTAAGGCTTTATGGACTTTTCCATCTCAGACATCATTCTATTTTTGTCTACTCCAAAGTAATTTTCAATTATCATGTGTTATATAATCTCTTGAGCTATACAAAGGGTGATTTCCAAGAACACATGCATTCATAGGAAGTTATATTAAAATGACTTAAAATTTTAAATCTAGCTTCAGTATTTCCAACAAACTTCCCTATTTTGATGTCAATATCCTGTAGCTTGGCAATGCATTTTGAGTATTTTAGGATGCATCATAAAGTCTAGATTTCATGAAATTTGTGTACCATTCCTGGATACCAGTTCTTGATTTAAATTCATCTGGCGTACGGTTGTCAACACAGGAGCTCCCATTCGTCCCCAGCTTTGCTTCTCTGCCTCTTGTCAACCTCTCCTCTGCTACTTGCATGCCTTTCTCCTTTATTCGGGGAGGGTTTGATACAGAAGGTCTCAAGAAGGGGTGCATGGGAGGTGAGATGAGCGAGGCCCATGTGTCTGAAAGTCATCTTTAATTCTTTGAGTGTTTAAGGCATCTTGTAGGTGGTATTTCTCTATCATCTCTCCTCTCTCCTGTCTTCTCTCTGTCTCTCTCTTTCTCTCTCTGAGATTATAAAACTCCCTTGAGATAAATTTTTTTCTGACATTTTTATAAGCACTTTGGTTAGATCTGTCTTCAACCATTTTAATGGATATTTTATGTACTCTTTGCAATGAAAATTCATGTTCTTCAGTTCTTGGAAATTCTCCTGAAACTTTTGATGACTTTATGTCCTGTGTTTCTTTTCTTGCTTCCATTTCTTATTTCTGGCATCTCTTTGAAGGATTTTTTCTGGATTTATTGTCTTATTATCTTCCCATTTTATTGTACTTGGTTCTACTTTCTGGCTATTTAACCCACCCTTTTTCTTTAATTCCTACTGACTCTTTCTACCATTTCATTTTAATACTCTTCTCCCTCAGGATACTAATAGTTGCTTCTTGTATATTTTTGTTATTTTCTTTCAGGTTATGATCTACTTGTCTTTTGTTTAGAGTTGTGCTTACCTGTTTTATTTTTAGTTGTCATATTACACATTTTCCTGTAGATTGAATAGAAATATTATTTTTGGAGAAATCTGTAACATATTCAATAAGCTATTTGGGTATGTGGTACCAATAATACTATAGTATTTCATTTTAGGAACCAGATTGGTCAGATGGTGGGGCAGATATACAGGGAGTCATACCCACCTAATCATATTATTCTGAGTTCTCATACCTCTCTACCTTTATATACCCAAATTCAGCAAAAACTCCCCCACATGTCGCCTGAATTGTGTCACCATAACATTTGTACCTGCCAATATCCATCAGGTGCTCCCATACTTTGGTTTACCAGAGTAAAGCATGAAAATAAAGAATCTCTGAATGGGTTTAGAAGCTATACCTTCTAAAAACTAGGTGCAAGCATACTTGAGGCATTTTAGGGTCCCGAATGAGGCTTAAATGAGATGAACTGTCACTTGTAGTGGTTTGAATTAGGTGTTCCACCTAAACTCATGTGTTCTAAATGTTAGGACCCCAGCTGGTAGCAATTGGGAATAAAAGCCTTGCTGGGCGAGGCATGCTGTGTTGTTGGGGGCCGGTTTATGGGTGTTATAGCCAGCTTCCCCTTGCCAGTGTTTGGCTCATGCTCATGCTACTGTTTTCCTCCTGCTATGGCAGTGGTGATGCCCACCCTCTGCCCATGCCATCGTTTTCCTGCCATCCTGGAGTTTCCCCTTGAGTCTGTAAGTCAAAATCTTTTCTCCCACAAACTGCTTTTGGTTAGGTGCTTTGTGCCAGCAACAAGAAGCTAGCTGTAATACCAGTCATCTGATATTCAACAAATTACTTAACCTCTAAACACCTACATCTTCAATTGTTATGTAAATAGTACACTATTTATAAAATTGACATGAGAATTACATGAAATAGTGACTTAGATTTCTTAGTACAGTGCCCATACATGAGTTAATTCAATTCATGTTAATTGTTATGATTACAGAAAAATAAATGCATGTTCATTGCACAAAAAGGGAAGAATGCAAGAAAGTATAAAGGAGAAAAACATTGTGTGATTCAGAGGTACTCATTCTTGATGAATTTATACACATGCACTAGTTGCTTAACCACCTTGATGGGTTAGCCCTCAATGGAAAACCACCCAAGAAGGCCAAGAAGAAGAGCTGGCAGAGCCCTGGGAGCATGTGTGGGCAAGACCGTGAGATGGTCAGTGTTCAGTGTGTGCTTACTCATCTCCACCCCCTTTCTGTGGTATTCTGCTCCCATGTGCAATGGGCTGACACAGTTGTGTGCACCATTATTTCACCTTCTTTATGGGATAAAATCCCAGTCTTCTGGAAGTGGATCAGAAGATGCCCAGTTACAAATATTTTAAGGTTTATTTCTGGGATATAACTGATTTTTCAATAAACTTATTTGGAGCTTAGACTTTAGATCTGAGACACATTAGGGAAGAGCAACAGTATATTAACTAGGATTTTACTCTGTGTCACCACTTTATTTTATTTGATCAGAACATCTTTGTCAGTTCTTATGCACATTTTTGACTTTATATCACCATTAAATTATCCAAACAGCTTACATATATATACACACACATATATACATATATATATATATATGTATATATATACACATACATGTATATATACACATATATATATATGGGGAGAGAGAGAGAGAGAGAGGGTGCTATTTCTAGCAGTTTGACTGAAATTCTCCCGATAGCTCTTGTGTTTTGAGCAAGTGGTTTTCAGATGGTGGCCATTTGAGAGGTAGAGAATCTTTCCAGATGTCAACTCACTCTCTTGCTGCTTTCTGCCATCTGTGTGGTGAGAAGTGATGGCCAGCCTATGCTCCACCATCTCTTCCCTGCCACACTGAAACGTTCCCTCAGGAGCGGAAGTCACAATAAACTTTTTGCTCCTGTCAAGCCGTTTTTCATTTGGCGTTTTGTCCCAGCAACATGAAGGTAGCTACAACATTGTTCCTCATCTTAAAAACAAAATATGGCAAAAAACTAGAAAAATCATTAAAAACAATGAATCCAAGGTGGTAGAGGTAATTTATTTGGGTACCAGCTTGATAATTCATTAATTAAAAAGCTACTGTAGTCTCCCATGCTTGTTACGGCTTATTGTTTATATCATGAGGCAACTTAAGAATAATGATGTTAAATTTTAGTAGCATTTACCAACAGTTGCTCAGAAGAACCAGGAATTGTGGAAAGGGAAATAGGTTTAATTTAGGCTGAATAAACAGTCCAGTGGTGGTCAAGGCATGCAGCAAATTGGTGCAGAGTTAAGGCCAGTGTGTGATGTGGAAAGATCAGTGACTGTGACATTGTTGGTACACACTATGTTCAAAGGGATGGCCAGGGGATATCACAAGTGGCTTGTGGGCTACATTAAGTCAGACAGATAGCGTCTGAGTAGATCCAGGAACTTTATTCATTTTACAGTCAGGGACTGGAATGCAGCAGCCACGGAGGCCAGTGAAGTCATTAACTGTTCGCCATGTGTCAGCTCTTCACATCGGTGCAGAGAAAAGCAAGACTTCCTTTCAGTATGACAAACAGAAGCAGAATCTACAGGTTTAGATTACACATGGACTTGGAGTTCATGTATCATCTTCCCTTTGAAACAAATAAGGCGGCTGTCTTTAAATAGCTACAGATGCATGATTACAAAAGTGTGCTTTACGGCTTGTGAGGGATGTGGACTTATGCTCAGGGTTTTCCTTCCCAGGGAGGTTACTATTTTATTATTGTGGAAAAATGAATTTCATAACAAAAGTGGAAGAAAATTTCACAAATAACTCAAAATTCAGCCAAATTGCTGTAATTTGGTCATTTCTACTAAGTGTAAGCATTTTCTTTATATTTTCCCAAGAAATGATTTTGTTAATAGCTTTCTTGACTCTAACCTAATGATGGAGCATTGGATTATAAAAGCTTTCATTATAAGAACTTGTTTTGTTTTTCACTATAAACAGAAAATACTAATGTCTATATATGTGCTCATTACTTAATTTGTTTTACCCTGTAGTTTCTTTATTCGAGAACTCAATGTGATGAGTTAGCAAGAATTATCTTCAGGCTAGCAATTATGCCCAATAATAAGTATGGCACTTAAAACTTCATTTCATTAAAGTTCCAACACAGTAGGGTAATTCAAAAAAATAAATATAAGCACTATCAGCCTATAAGTTAAGTTGGATTTCAAGCATTCTCATACAAAAACATAAAAAAGTAATTAAATAATTTTTAAAAGTCTAACATCTTATCAATTAAGACATTTGGAAAAGCAATTTTGCCTTATTTTCTTGATGCAGTTAATTTCATGTATTATCTAGAACATAATAATCAAGAAAAGCTACAACTATAGGTACATCGACAACACCATACTGCAATGGAAAAGGAAAATGTATGTTGATATGCACACAAAAAGATGCTTATAATGCTTTTTACATAAAATATTGTCATAATTTATAGAAAGAATGGTATATTTTTAGAAAATAATACATGCATTTCTATGTTTCTATTGTGTGTTTTTGCCAATACAGCCACTAAAATATTAATTGCACATATATTTGTGACAGAATAGAAGGAAATTTAATTTTTATGCTTTTGTATGTTTGTATTATATACTGCTTTTGGGGGGGGTGTTCGAGGTAGGGTCTCACTCTAGCCTAGGCTGACCTGGAATTCACTATGGAGTCTCGGGGTGGCCTCAAACTCATGGTGATCCTCCTACCTCTGCCTCCTGAGTGCTGGGATTAAAGACGTGCGCCACCACGCCCGGCTGATTTTTTTTTTAATTTTTTTTTGTTCATTTATTTATTTATTTATTTGAGAGTGACAGAGAGAGAGAGAAAGAGACAGAGAGAGAGAGAGAGAGATTGAGAACGGGAGCGCCAGGACTTCCAGCCATTGCAAACGAACTCCAGATGCGTGCGCCCCCTTGTGCATCTAGCTAACGTGGGTCGTGGGGAACCGAGCCTCGAACCGGGGTCCTTAGGCTTCACAGGCAAGCGCTTAACCACTAAGCCATCTCTCCAGCCCTGCTTTTTGAATGTCTAAAATAAGCCAGTTTATCCTAAAACTATAGGGCTAAATAAATAAACTTCAAGCCATCATCATGGAAAAAAATGCAAAGAGATCACTGCCCTCAGAGCTGGTATTATCTTCTCAACTCCAGATCTCTGATGAGGAAATGCATGTTTGCTTTTTTGTGCTTCTCACTTCGATATAACTGTGACCTCTGTGGTATGAGGCCAAGTCCAAGCGTGAGGAGAGTAGCAGGGCACCAGTGATTAGTAAGAAGCTGTACGTATGCACTAATACAAGCATTCCAATGCCTCAGCTTGAAGGATCCTGCATGTATGTACTAATACAAGCATTCCAATGACTCAGCTTGAAGGATCCTGCATGTATGCACTAAAATAGTTCTCTCAATCCCTCACCTTAAACTACAATGAGGCACCCAGTGAAAAAGAAAATAGTATAATTAATACTTTGAACCACAAACATTCCTCTGCTTTAAATTACTTTGCAAGATCTGGACACCTATATTGGTTATACTTAATAGGTTATTTCCTCAGAATGAGTAATTTATTACTAGGGAGACTTTTTTTTTGAGCCTTAACTTCTTGAGCAGCAGAAGCTGAAAGGCTGAAAATAAATGGATAAATTTAAATGTTTTTTTTTTCTTTCATCTGAGGAAACCCTTTTGTTATAACTTTGCAAATATTTGCATGGCCTGGAAGAAAGTTCATATAACTAGATAATAAGGGATAGGGGAAAAGAGGGCAGCATCATATGATGTATCCATATGAAACATGTTGTTAATAATAATAAACGTTTAAAAAGTTATAGATTAATCTAGACAACTTAAATAAAATAGATTCTAGCATCCTTGTCTGACGTATATCTCTACCTGACAAACTGAAATTCCAAATCTGAATTGAGTGGTGGGTTTGGACCCTGAGTTGGTGGTTATCTCAATTCAGCTGTGTGAGTGGTTTTAGACACAAACTCTGACATCATTAGATTGACTGTGTGAGAATTGTCCAGGACTTTGTGGCTGTGCTCTGGGGAAAGATAATCCACATAGGCTCTGTATGTGGGTTTAAAGTTGGGTGAGGAGAGAATTCTGGGGTCCTGAGTATCTAACATGTGATCTATACATGGGGTAATGGAGAAACCTACAAGTTTTCACCCCATAGAATAGGAGAGAGAGAGAGAGAGAGAGAGAGAGAGAGAGAGAGAGAGAGAGAGAGAGAGAGAGAGAGATAGGAGAATTAAGTAGGGTGGACCTGGGGATATACTACCAAGACATCCAATTTAGGATAGGCTTGAAATATTGGCTGGAAAGAATGCTATTAAACCTCCATGTGATTGCCTTCGCTACAGAAAGCCACTTAGACCAAAGTTTCATCTTTGCTCTGAAAGTCCATAGACTGAGGTGGGCCTATGAGGTTCAGACCTTTGTGTTTCCCTGTGATTAAGCTTCACTGTGCTCTCCTGGTTGGCAAAGGAATCTGACTTCTCTCTGACTTCTGGCTTTTCTTGCTTTCTTCCATAAAAGGGGGAAAGGGGACTCTTTCTAGTAAACCTCCTTTACTCTACATTCTGCTCAGAAACTTTCCTTACCCAGTGGACAGGACCGCTTAAAGTACACAGCCAAGCAAAGATGTTTATTGCTTGGGCCTTGGTTCCTATTTAATCCAGTTATCTCATTTTAAATAGCATATATGAGAATCACCTGGTGAGGTACTTGTTTGTGTGGGTACCATTAGCTCCCCTTCTAGATCTCCTGATATGTAAACCTGGTGGGCATTTATTTTTTTGAAGCATGGTCTCACTTTATCCGAGGCTGACCTGGAACTTACTCTGTAGCTTCGGCTGGCCCCCAGCTCAGGGTGACCCTCCCACCTCAGCTTTCAGAGTGCTTGGATTAAGGTTTTAAGACACTATCTTTGTCTTTGGTTTGTGGATTTGGAAACCATCTGAGAGAAGTAATTTTGAACAAATATCCCAGAGGGATTTATCACAGGAACTTATAAGGCTCAACTTGGCACAGTAGTGACAGGCTATAAATATAGACTACTCAAAATCAAAGGCTACTAGGAGGTAGAAGGAGACAAGAGTTCTTTTGATTTTTTTCTATTCCACATCAAGAAAATTTCTTATACACAATAGCTGATAATGTACCACGAAGTGCAGAGAGAAGGTACCTCATGCAGCAATGTGTGAAGCTATTCCCTGTTAAGGGTTGAAGCTTTCCTACCATGGCCCTACCCATGGCTCCAGCCCTCACTACATTCACAGTGAATATATTTTATTAGTTTGTTACTATCTATATCCACCGTTAAGCTGAGCTTCATGAAGGCAAGAATTTCTGTTTGGCTCAATGTTATATTTTAGTATCTATTACCTTATCCCCCATGCAGTGAATGTTCAGTATTTGGTGAGTAAATGAATGCTAATTAATTTTCAATGGATTACAGGAAAGCACATGTGAAAACACCCTCAACCATGCCCCCCCCCCCACAAAGTAGATCAATGCTCAAGAATGCCCATCGTTACAGTGTAACAGGCCTTTCAGAGGTAGACTTTTCTAGAACTGTTAATGGCTTGGAAGGGAACTCCACTGCCAACATTCATACTGACAATGCCAGTAGCAAAGAGAAATAGAAACAGATCGAGATGGGAACAAAATCACTTTAATTCCAGCACTGTATGGACAAAGAAGACAGCAAGAAGCAAAGTTGTACTGACCTGACATGGAGACCAACAGCAAAACGAACAAAATGTAAGAGGGTCGGAGAGCTCAGCAGTTAAGGCATGAGCCTGCATAACCTAGCAACCCGAGTTTGATTCCCCAGTGTCCATGTAGAGCTAGATGTACAGTGGCTCATACATCTGGATTTGTCTGCAGTGGCTGGAGGCCATGGTACACCCAATCTCTCTATCTCTGTCTTTTATCTATCTCTTTCTGCAAATAAACAAGTGAAAGTAAAGTAAAATAAGCTAGAAGGGACACAGAAAAGAGTGAAACAGAAAGAAAGTCAACAGAAAGAAAGAGCGTCTACCCAGTCTATCAACAGTTTGAAGCAGTCATGACTATGGGCTTATCAACTTCTTAGCAAAAGAAAAAAAAAAAAATCACAGGTGCTTTCTAATTCAATTTTCATATAGTTTTTAGATCATCTAACATAGATTTATATGTAAGTTAGCAGTTTACTAAATTGGATGCGATTTGTTCTCCAGAAGGATTTTAACAGTGATTTTACCATTAAGGATAGTACCTAAAGTCAGCAGTCAGCAAGCTTGTATCTAGAAGGGGCAGAATGACCAAGAGAATAAATTGCAGTCTCAGTGTCTAACTATGGCTTACCACTTTAAAAAGAAAAAGGAAAAGAAGAAGGTTAATGGCAACATCATTAAGGAATGGCAAGCTTAATGTTGTTGGTATGTGATGCTTCAAGCAATGCTAAATAATGAATAATTTAAGACAGCTAACAGAATGCAAGGGGAAACATTGGCTGTGAATATCATCAGGAAAATGTTACCACTGGCATAAACTCATAATAGTGAGACCCACGTGTCTCTCTCTAGGAGCACAAATGATATATTACATATATGTACCAGTCATATCAAGACATGGTCAATTATTAGTTTATTATGTACACTTCTCAAGCATCATACTACTTAAGTTTCACACACTTCATTTTAAAATTATGCCAAGTGATATTGGAGATAAATGTATGTTTATGTCCTATTTGACTTTCACTAATTTCTTCCCTAGATTAATAATAGTCACTAGATATCAAGAGACATTGTGATCAGTCGTATTTTTAATATGGCTAATTTTTACATTAGGCTACAGAAATTTCTTCTTCAGATGACATTGAAAGTTACATAAGAAGAAATATTTTGTAGAAAGTGTTAAAAAAGAAAACTTTAATTAGGACATCCACATGAGTACTCTTTTAGAAAAATTCAGAACTTAAGTATCACTTCAGCTGATTAATTTTCTACAGGTCAGTGAAAAATTAAGCTTTGGAGAGTGGTTTTTTTGAACATATCTAAAATTTTGAATTGTAGTTCTTTTCTGGAGATTTTTCTATGTGCAAATGATATGAAATTTATTTCCTAGGTGACAATTAATTTCAGCGAGGTGTTCATGGTGAAGCCTCACTATGGAAACCATTGTAGAGACACAGATTTGTCACTACAGGAGAAAAAAATAGGTTACCTAATTTTCAAGCTGTGATTTTGTTTTATGAGATTTAGGGACTTGCCTGACCTTTAACATATTGTTTCAGTTGGAAAACGCACCCTGATTGAAGCACACTCTGAGATGGCTTTGACATATTTAGAATTCTGAGGGCTACCTCTACAACCAAGGGCATATTGCCAAAATTATTTAAATTCTTTGCACAGAGCACAGTGTGAAGCAACAGGATAAGTAATCTCTTTGAAAGAAGCTTGTGTTTTAATGTAAAAGTAGTGTAGAATGCAACGCGGGTTATGTGTTCTATTGTGGCCTGAGGTACATGGTTAGTTAGCTGTATAAGGGAGAGGTCACTGTAGGATTTCTATGTCCAAGTGCTGCAGAAAGTTGGGCCTCCTCTGGACTTTGAACTGCAGGAGTCGATTCATACAGCAGCAATGCCCAGGTACTGACCATTTAAACCAGGAATGAGGGCTGGAGAGATGGCTTAGCAGTTAAGCGCTTGTCTATGAAGCCTAAGGACCCTGGTTTGAGGCTTTATTCCCCAGGACCCACGTTAGCCAGATGCACAAGGGGGCGCATGTGTCTGGAGTTCGTTTGCAGGGGCTGGAGGCCCTGGTGTGCCCATTCTCTCTTTCTCTGTCATTTTCAAATAAATAAGTAAACATAAAACAAAAATTTTTAAACCAGAAATGAAATGAAACTAAAACTCACAGAGTTGTTTCCTATGATAGCCACAATTATTTCTCCTTCAAATATGCAGTTTTACTCAAAACCAACTACTCACTGTCCTGAGTTTTCAAGTGAGAAGACTTAAGTGTCTGTGGTGGTTTGATTCATGTATCCCCCATAAACTTAGGTGTTCTGAATGCTAGGTCCTCAGCTGATGGAGACTTAGGAATTAATGCCTTCTAGAGGGAGTGTATTGGTGGGGGCAGGCTTATGGATGTTATAGCCAATTTCCCTATGCCAGTGTTTGGCACACTCTCCTGTTCCTGTTGTCCACCTTATGTTGGCCAGGGGGTGATGTCCACCCTCTGTTCACGCCATCATTTTCCCTGCCATCATGGAGCTTTCCCTTGAGCTTATAAGCCAAAATAAACCTTTTTTTTTTTTCCCCACAAGCTGATCTTGGTCGGGTGATTTCTACCAGCAATGCAAACCTGACTGCAACAGGTCAGAAATTCTGAAGAAAATTTTCCATGGACAAATAGCAAACAAAAACTTAGAGCTAGGGAGTCAAGTCCAGATGTGTCTTTTCCAAAAGCTGTGTTCTTTGTATGCCATCATCTCTGCTTTTGAAGATATAGGAAGAATGGTTAGAGAAAGTGATCTGTATGCTGTGCCATTAACACTGAAACTGTATATACATATACCTACACACACACACACACACACACACACACACACACACACACACACACACAGTGACTGAGGCATACATAGAGAGAAATCCCTGGTAAAACTGTGAGAAACTTGGCTTTTATGCATCATACAACTAGTTAGTAATTGTTTCTTCTGTGATTGTTTGTCAGAACTTAACCATTCCTTGATAATTTCTGCTTTAAATTAAACCTGTGTGTGTGTGTGTGTGTGTGTGTGTGTGTGTGCACATACATGTGCCTGGGTGCATGCACATGCATACATGTGTGTAAAGAAACACATCTCAGAGCTGGAGAGATGGCTCAGTAGCTAAAGGTACTTGCTCTGCAAGCCTGCTGACAGGAGTTTAGGTCCCTAGTACCCATATAAAACCCAGAATCCACGTAACGCCAGCATACCTAGGACACTAGAAGAGGAATCGGGAGCATCCTGACACTTGTAGCACAGCACGTGTGGCCTCACCAGCAGCAAACAGCAGGACAGACCCTGTTTCAAATTAGGTGGAAGGAAAGAACCGCCACTCTGAATTTATTCTGCTCTTCACACATGTATCATCACATGCGTGTGCCTATGTGTGCACACACATACACACATCACACACATATGCAAAAATAAAACAAAAAAGCAAGCTAAAGAACCCCACATACCCGTGGACCTAACTTCTGAACAAACTTCACGGATACGGTAGTGTATCTTTAACCATCACCACAGCGTTGAGGAGCAGATTCCTTTTCTTCATTTATATTTATGATTTTGAAAAGCCATAAGTGTTTTACTGAGCAACGACATCCAAAATATAACTTTCTATGACATACCAGTTACATCAGGGCTTATGCTCAGTGGTTTGCAAGCTGTGTATGGAAAGCTGGCTTTGTTTTATTTCAATTGATCTGGCTTCTTTTCTGAATGGCTTGTTACATGTGAAATTTGTTAGTACACATTTAATTTTCTTAAACTTGTCAAGGAACTGAATGGTCCTTAGTGGCATTATGAACACTGCTGGAACAAAACACCTGACAAGAAGTAGCACATGGAAGGAAAGGCTTTTGTGGTGGCCTGATTCAGGCATCCCCGTAAACTTAGGTGTTCTGAGTGCTAGGCTCCACAGCTGATGGCAATTGGAAACTTAAGCCTCCTAGAGGCAGTGTGTTGTTGGGGGTGGGCTTATGGGTGTTATAGCCAGCGTTTGGCACACTCTTCTGTTCCCGTTGTCCTCCTGATGTTGGCCAGGAGGGGATGTCCACCCTCTGCACATGCCATTGTTTCCCCCTGCCATCATGGAGCTTCTCCTCGAGTCTGTTAGCCAAAATAAACCTCCCTCCTCTGCCATAATCCAGCAATGTGAACCTGACTACAACAGCTTTATTTTGGTTTACAGTCTCAAGGGCAAGTTTCATGATAGAAGGGAATACATGGCAGAGCAGACGCTAGACAACACATCTTGTCACACCAGCTTGGAGATAGCACCAAGAGTGATACAGACAATGAACACTTCATAGAGCTAGAATAACAAATTTCAAGGCCTGGCCCCAGTGACATTCCTCCTCCAAAGACTCCACTAGCTGAAGACTATGTCTGAGGCTTAATAACAGACACCCGAAATTATGTGGAGGCATTTTATATTTAAACTCATATTCTTCTATTGTCTCAACTACCGATGTCATTTTGGCTTAAGATTATGGAAACTCCAGACAGCTGAATTATATTTAAGTTTAGATTGGGAGAAAGAGCCACTCATTTTCCAAAAGAAGCACAAAATTCTGAGAAACCTTTCAACAGATTTCCCTGCATATGTTGGCTAACAAGACTGCATTCCATGAACTTACCTGTTGACAAAGAAAGCCATGGAAAATGCATGCATTTTTCCTACCCTTTAGAGTAGAGACAAGCATGAAGAAGTGGGTTGAGTATAAATTTTGAGATACTCAACCAATAATATCTGTGACAAAATTAGAGGAAACTATGGGAAAGTACTGGGATGAGTTGCTGGGTGATACACTTCTGTTTTTGATGAGGTACGAGTGTCAGAGGACAAGAAGGAAGTAAAATAGAGCTTCACAGAGAGCAACATCTTGAATGTCCATGTGCACATTGAAGTTCTAAGAGTTTGATGAGACTAGTTATGATCCTAATAATAATTTAATGTTGATCAAATTGTTTTATGTACTTGAGGTTTGCATTCCACAATTAAAATGGTAACTAAGTGATTCTCCCCAAACATAATTTTAGTTAATTATTTCTCTTTTGAGGCATTGTAAGAAAGTTTATTTTTCCTTCGTCTTCATAAACTACATAAAAAACTCTAAGGGTAATCTCTTACTTAGAAAGAAAGAAAGGAAGAAAGAAAAAAAGAAAGAAAGAAAGAAAGAGATTAAAAAGGGAAAAGCAGAAAATACAACCTCCCATGGGTCAGCATTCTTAGCAAACATGTTTCTTTTAAAGCTCACAAAAATTATTATAAGAGGAGGTAATACTATTGCAATTTTATAAGAAGGAAACCGAAGACTTGAAACATAGTCAAGAAAATGTAGAAGAATGGCTTTGTCTATTTACTCTTTTGAGACAGAAGTCTTGATTTGTATTCACATTCCCCATGCTCAATAGTAATTGGCTAGCAGATAACAGTACAATATTTATTTAGTGAATGAATTTAAGCTCTGAGTCAAAAGCCCAGGCTATTCATACTTCCTCCCATTCCATTTCCCCAGAATGATTTGCACTAGTTATTTACAGTTCACATGATGAACCTTCACTCTTTTAGATATCTGATGTGGTCTAGCAAAATTAGGAGCAGATTTTATCATCATTTATTGTCCATTAACTGTTAGCAAGTTACTTGAAAATCTTTTAGCTATATATTATCTTTCATATCAAAACAGATAAGTAACATGTAAGTCATTTTTCTAAGCCTTTAAAACCAACCCATTAGTCTCTCTAATACCACTGGGAGGTGTGTGTGTGTGTGTGTGTCTGTGTGTGTGTGTTTATGTTTCTTTTCAAAATGTGGAAACCACTCTTACCACAAGTGATGTCTCACAGAAACCACCCTCAAATTTTGTGGTTTAAATGAACAAGCAAATACTTTCTTGAGCATAGAGATCAGCTGTGGGCCAGTTCTGCCTGGCTGCATTGGGTTGGAAGGCCTTGCTTTGGGCTGCTGTAGCTCAGTAAGGATGGAATATCTAGTGCGAGCTCTACCCCATAATTTCTCCTTTCATCTTAGCATCCGTTGGGGAGTCTGGTGCTTACCCCATCTTCTTTGCTGTAACAGAACAGATTGTTACGGATAATTGAGGTTTGTTTGGCTCATGGTTCTGCAGGTGGAAAAGGCCAAGAGCAGGGTGACTACGTCCAGCACGGACCTCCATGCTACACCACAGAGTGGTAAAAGGACAAGTGAACACACGCGATACATAGAACCAGTCCAACCCATCCTTCTTGTCAGCCCTCTACTTGCTAGCTACCTGGCTCCTGGGATGGCAGGGTTAATCGAGTTTTGAGACTAGAGCTCTCATGAGGTATTCACTTCTTAAACATGACCTGCTGAATACGTGTGCAAGGGCACATGCATTTTAGGTTTAGAGCTGATATCCAGGCAGTAGAGGAGCTGGAAGACAAGAAAATTTCCCAAGTGCTATTTAAGACTTTGACCTTGTGTGATGTGTTTCACTGACCAACGTAAAATGTACAGGCCATGCCCATGTCATGTGGACATGTAGTTCACTGTAAGTGGGAGGAGGTAGTTGGCATAGCTGTGTTCTAACAGTAACTGAAGCTAGGCTATAAACTGAGGTTGCTTATATGTTAACTTGCACTTACAACCATACAGTTCTATTACAACTGTAGATTTTAAAATTCCATAAATTCCATTCTTAAGATGTTACTGATGTACAGTGATATGATGAACTGATATTAAGTGACATAATGTGTGGGAGACACTGAGCACTGTGGAGGCCACACACTGCATGAAAAAGAAAAATCACATGGGGTTTATTCCTCATATCAACATTCTTTATGTAAATATTAAAAATTATTTCTATGAATACAAATGAATTTGATAGGAATGCCATAGTTTGCCTAAATTCTATTTGTATGTTTATGAGTTACTCCTGAATTGAAGCAGGACTCTACTGTGCTGATATGGTCTTCAATTTGCTCACCATTGAGGATACAATACATTTTCTCAGTAGAAATATATGATGCTGTGGGAGACTTAGAAAGATTGAGTGAGTGTTCAAGATATTTTAAGATTGTGATCTTTTCCTCTTTGTTGGAGCAATGTTTATTGTATATTTACTCTGTTCCATTCACTGGGATATTTCTATGCTTACAATAGGGGACTTGACACAAGCTTTGACCTCAACAGGTTCATGGCTTATGATCTTATTCTCACTAGAACTTGGGGTTGTGGTGATACAAATGCTGTTATTCACATTATTGTGACTGGCCAGACAAGCATAGGAGAGCCATCTCCCTTTTACTGGGTTTTCTGGATAGTCTTGCTGATGACCAAGATCATTCTGTAGAGAATAAAATTCATGAACACCAGTAAACTTGGGTTTGGCAAAATAATAATTTCTCTCTCTTCCTATTAATGACTCTTCATTGCTGTGGCTGAAAGCCTTACAAAAATTAAAAACAAAATAGTAATTAAGGATTTATTTTGGCTCAGTTTGAGGGAGTAAAGGCCCATGCTTCTTGCTCAGACCTCCTACTTGTCAGCCTAAAATATAGGCACTGGTGCCTGTTAAGGCAGCTAAAATGGAAGCCTTTGGGTTTATCAGCATTTACTCTCATCCTTTATCGTACAAATTCACTCTTCACACTCCCCCTATTCTCAGGTATTACAATAGAGCCTTTAATTCTGCGGACATAGACCCTGAAAGACTCTTAGCTTAGAACTATCTATGAGTCCTAAATTGTTGTTCATAGCATGGTTCAGGGATGGCCTTGCATCTTAACTGGAGATGCTATATAATATGTGCTGATGCTACAAAGAAGCAAATGTCTGTTAATTTTTCTGTGAAAAGCATTAGAAGGCATTCTCTGTGCTGATGGTTGTGCAACATGAACTTGATTTTAGCTGTCAGTCATCTTTAATGAAAAAGAGCCTACCAGAAAGGTCTCATTCTGAAGAAACAGGGCTGAGAAACACAGTGGGGATGATTTTATCAGCCCTCGCTTGGGCAGTTCCAACTGCTCAGCAATATTCTACATCATTGTAGAGCAGTTGAGATGAATAGCTTTTCTAAGCTTTACGAAGTCTTCCCACGGCGCAGGACTTGTGAGCTCCAGAGCAGTGGTAGGTCTGTGCAGAGCAGAGGAGACAGGTCTTCCTCCCTCTTGTCACATGTCACCCCTCTGTTCTCTGAGGCAGTTGTGCTGGACTTTGCTCCTGGAGAAGAGGACAGAACATTGGCTCCCCTCATCTCTCCTGCCCCTTCCTCTTTACTCCAGTGCAGCATTTCCCTCCATCTTCTGTTACTCGCTAAACACTTCTGTAAATATTTGTGTTGCCCACTTGAGTGACAGCCACACAAAAATTCCCGATGGCTGACATTATGCTAAGTGGCATAAGCAAGTCACAGAAGCAGAAAAATATTGTATAATTCTGCTTATGTTAGTTGTCTAAAACAGACACACTCACATAAGCAAAGAAAAGAATGGTGGTTTCCAGGGGTCCTGGAGAGGAGGAAAAGGGGAAACTGCTAATCAGTAGGTAGAAAGTTTCAGTTATGCACATGAGTAAATCCAGAGATGCATGGTACAACAGACAGCCTGTAGATAAAAATATTACATTTTTGAATTACAGATATAACAGACTAGCTCTCATTTTAATAGTTCTTATATGCCATGTAATGGAAGACAAAAACGTTGTGATTAAATGACTGTGGACATATTTGCATATTTCTTAGTTTCATTGAGCTTGGATACCACTTTTTAAGTTGTCATATACAATTTAATTATTTTACAGTTAGAAAACTAAGACCACATCTTTCCCATGTTACTGAATACTTGCATGCATCCCCTGGTAAAGCCTGTCCCTAGCTGAAGAAGGTGTAGAGTGTCTAACACTAGATGTCAAGAAAGAGTAAAGTTCCTCTGTATGACATGCCATGAAAGATGTTTTGTGTATTATTTGTACCTTATAATATTGTTTTTTTCTCAATTTTTATTAACATTTTCCATGATTATAAAAAATATCCCATGGTAATACCCTCCCCCCACACTTTTCCCTTTGAAATTCCATTCTCCATCATATCCCCTCCCCATATCAATCAGTCTCGCTTTTATTTTGATGTCATGATCTTTTCCTCCTCTTATGATGGTCTTGTGTAGGCAGTGTCAGACACTATGAGGTCATGGATATCCAGGCCATTTTATGTCTGGAGGGAGCACGTTGTAAGGAATCCTACCCTTCCTTTGACTCTTACATTCTTTCCACCACCTTTTCTGCACTAGACCCTGAGCCTTGGAAGGTGTGATTGAGATATTACTCATATCTCCAGTCATTTCTTTCCAGTACTATGATACCTTCCGAGTCATCCCAAGCTCACTTCCATCTGAAAAGAGAAGATTCTCTACCCAAAGTGAGAGAAGCATTAATATAAGGTTATGGATATTAAGAGAAGAGCTTACTGGGCAGTTTGATAAGCATAGTATATACATTTATCCAGACATCGGCAGATGTTATACCCCTAGGCCTCATGACTACCCCTGTTTTAAGTTATCAGTATCAGTGATGTGTTCCCCCCCACATGGAGAGGGCCTCCAGTCGAATTGGAGGGCAGTTGGTTTCCACCATGATAGATGTGCCACTATTGTACCCGTTGGCTCATTTGGCCTGGCTGACCAATTATAAGGTTTTTAGTGTCTACTGTTGAGTATCTTCACTGGTGTTATCTCTTTCTCCCATTGAACTACATGTAGAATGGCTTCTTTTAGCTGTCAGCTGGTCTACATGGAGGAGGTTATCAGCTCAATTCCAGCAGGATTTCTCAGTGGCCTTGCAGCCGAAGTATGTGGAGTCTTCAGCAATAGGGTCTTACCATCTATTCTTGGTGGGAAAGCAAGGGCCTTGGCAATGGCCTATAATGTTTTGGGGACACCAGGGACCTTCCTGGACAACAACTCACTGGAGGTATCCCAACCCTGGCACTGAAAATTTTCTAACAATGATCTATGGCTCCTGAGGGTTCCATTGTCCAAAACTGGATGATTCCATATGATTTTCTTGCATCCTCTTAGATTTTGATTAGCCCTCCCTCCACCTTTCTTTTATTCAATCTCTTCCCCTGACCTCACTTTGGGCCTTTTCACCCACATTAATCTATTCTTCTACTTACATATATACAATATCAACCTATCAAGTACCCTCCTCCCTTCCTTTCTCTTCCCTTTATATCTCCTTTTTAACTAACTGGCCTCTGCTAGTGAGTATTTTCCTTCTCATGCAGAAGCCCAGTCATCTGTAGCTAGGATCCACATATGAGGGAGAACATGTGGCACTTGGCTTTCTGGGCCTGGGTTACCTCACTTAGTATAATCCTTTCCAGATCCATCCATTTTCCTGCAAATTTCATAACTTCAGTTTTATTTACTGCTGAGTAGAACTCCAATGTATAAATGTGCCACATCTTCATTATCCACTCATCACTTGAGGGACATCTAGGCCGGTTCCATTTCCCAGCTATTATGAATTGAGAGGCAATAAACATGGTTGAGCACATATTTCTAAGGAAGTGAGATGAGTCCTTAGGATATATGCCTAGGAGTGCTAAAGCTGGGTCATATGGTAGATCAATCTTTAGCTGTTTTAGGAACCTCCACACTGATTTCCACAATGGCTGGACCAGATTGCATTCCCACCAACAGTGTAGAAGGGTTCCTCTTTTTCTACATCCCTGCCAGCATTTATGATCATTTGTTTTCATGATGGTAGCCAATCTGAAAGGAGTGAGGTGGAATCTCAATGTAGTTTTAATCTGCATTTCCCTGATGACTAGGATGTAGAACATTTTTTAGATGCTTATATACCATCCGTATTTCTTCTTTTGAGAACTCTCCATTTAGCTCCATAGCCCATTTTTTAATTGACTTCCTTGACTTCTTATTATTTAACTTTTTAGTTCTTTGTATATCCTAGATATTAATCCTCTATCAGATATATAGCTAGCAAAGATTTTTTTCCCATTCTGTAGGTTGCCTTTTTGCTTTATTCACAGTGTCCTTTGCAGTACAAAATGTTTGTAATTTCATGAGGTCCCCAGTGGTTAATCTGTGGTTTTATTGCCTGAGCAATTGTGGTTATATTCAGAAAGTCTTTGCTAAGACCAATATGTTGAAGGGTTTCCCCTACTTTTTCCTCTAGCAATTTCAGTTTTGGGTCTGATTTCAAGGTCTTTAGTCCATTTGGATTTAATTCTTGTGCATGGAGAGAGAGAAGAATCTATCTTCATCCTTCTACAGATACATATCCAGTTTTCCCAGCACCATTTGCTGAAGAGGCTGTCTTTTCTCCATTGAGTATTTTTTTGGCATTTTTATTGAATATCAGATGGCTATAGCTACCTGGACTTATATGTGGGTCCTCTATTCTGTTCCATTGATCTACATATCTGCTTTGTGCCAGTACCATGCTGTTTTTGTTACTATGGCTCTGTAGTATAGGTTAAAATCAGGTATGGTGATTTTAACTTTATGATATTGTATTTCACCCAGCATTAGGAAGTTAGTACAACTGTGACACACCTCAGTCCTCCTTCATTTGGTCTTCTGTGTAATTTGTCTTGAAATTAAAATAACATATGCATCCTGTGACTTCCCAGCAAAGTAACACCATATGATTTTTCAGATTGAACTTTTAGAAAAATATGCACAAAATAATTCAAAACTGAATTACTGAATTTTTAACTCCCTACACCCACTTTTAGGTTTATTACATAGAGTGATAGGGATATCATTTTAAATCTACCAATAAAAATGTGTGATACTTAGGACTGCAGAGATGTTTAGTCTTTGGGGTGCTAGTTTTCAAGGTCTAAAGATACAGATTCAATTCCCCATGTCCTCATAAAGCCAGATGGACAGGGTGACACATTTGTCTGGAATCTTTGCAGCAGCTGGAGGCCCTGGTGTGCCCATTCTCTCTACATCTCTCTCTTTTCTCACTCCCTCTTTGCTTGCAAACAAGTAAATAAATAAAAATAGTTTAAAAATGAGTTAACCTTTACAAATCTAGATGGATCATTTTAAGCAAATAATATATGGTTTTTCTTAACAACACATATTTATGTTAAATTATTTTTATTCATTTTGTTGATTTCTGTAGGTTAAAAATATATATTTCATTTACTTCCTTCTATAACTTTGCAGACCATGTATTGACATTTCTAGTTTACAAATGATAAAAGTAGAATCACAAAGTTAATCTAGCTGCCCAAGATCTCTCTTAGGACTAAAACGCCAGATCAAATGCATTGGGTCATACATTAAGGGCCAGAATCACCACTTATAAATAAGATTGCAAATCAGACCAAACAGAAAATAAATATGTAGTGGTTAGGAGGAAGAAACCTACTATTTACTGAGTTGCAAGCAATGGATATCTCATTTTTCTATACTTACAAAGCATCATTTTCCCATAAGCCAAATAAGGAGCTCCATTTAGTTATGAAGACTGCTACATGAATTTTGACCTTTGATTTATTGCTATTTTGAAGATTTTGGGAGGCTAAGCAGTTAGTGATCTCAAGTTCTCTTTTTGTGCATGGGTGTTGTGTGATATGCATAGGTATCTGTGGTGGTTTGATTCAGGTGTCCCCCATAAACTTAGGTGTTCTGAATGCTAGGTTCCCAGCTGATGGATATTTGGGAATTAATGCCTCCTGGAGGGAGTGTATTGTTGGGGGCGGGCTTATGGGCTTTATAGCCAGTTTCCCCTTGCCAGTGTTTGGCACACCCTCCTGTTGCTGTGGTCCATCTTATGTTGGCCAGGGGGTGATGTCCACCCTCTGCTCATGCCATCGTTTTCCCCTGCCATCGTGAAGCTTCCCCTCGAGCCTGTGAGCCAAAATAAATCTCTTTTTCCCAGAAGCTACTCTTGGTTGGGTGATTTCTACCAGCAATGTGAACCGGACTGCAACAGTATCCTATGAATAGTTTATACATATATGCGTATAGTTGTGAATGCCTACTGCAGAGGGTGGAGGACAATATCAGGTGTCTCCTTGAATCTTTTGTCCACAGTGTTTCCTGTGAGGTGGTGTATCTCACTGCATCTAGAGTTGCATTCCTCCAGCAGTCTGACTGACAGCAAGCCCCAGTAATTCTCCTGTCTCTGCCCTCCCCAGGGCTGGGATTACAGTCATGCATGGGCATCCCTGGCTTTTCATGAGGGTTCTCATACTGGCAAGATAAGTGCTCTTACCTGCTGAGCCATCTCCCCAGGTGCAGTGATTTCAAATTCTTACCAAAATCCCTGGCCTTTTCTCTTAAGCACTATGAAGCCCTTACAAAGCTTCTCTGGTTTGTCAACTCTAAAAGTTATTTCCTCTGTGTCCACATGGTTAGTTCTTTCCCCTTTATGTTTCTCCTTCTTGTGCAGGTGACCAGAGGCAGTGACACCTATGAGCCTCAGTAAAGTGCTTGCCACATCTCCTCCAGCTGCACTGTACATGCACACATGGCCTCTGCTCTCAAACAGATTTTCAGGAAGCAAGCCCCTTCTACTGGCCTCCATGCTCCAGGTCACCAAGTGCGTTCCTCAAGACCCTTTCAGGGCATTCATTACACATGAAAGGTACTTTTAAAATACTTTAAAGGGACTATGTGACTGTTTTCAATTTCAGTCCTGAAGAAGATTTGATAAAGGGCCATAACAATGGCATTCTATTTGGTATAATACCTTGTTTTAAAAAATTATTTTTCCCTGAAACATGTTTCATCATGAAGCATGAAATATAAGGATTATTTTATTAGTTATGGACATACTCAGCATGTAAACAGCATATAGTAGTACCATCCTTTCTCTTACCCTTGCCATCCCCCCCCCCAAGGGAGACTCCCCGTTGGGGATGCAGGTCATCCCCATGGGGATTGTAGGTCATGTACTGTGGGGGCAGCCCTCAGTTATGGGGAAGAGGAAATGGTTCTGAGCATAATGTCCAACTTGTGGCTCTAACAATCTTTCCACCCCATCTTCTGCAAAATTCCCTGAGCCATGTTGGGTTTGTTTTACGTCTACTTCAGTGATGGCCTCTCAGGAGCCTCTGGATCTCTGATTTGGTACGTGTTGAGTGTCCTCAGTGTCTATCTCCTTCACCCTTGTGCTTATATCAGGTTCACCAAGAAAGTAGCAATTTTGCTCATTTCCCTAGTTCCTCTGAGGTTTTAGCTGGGGCCTTGGTGAAGTGCCATGGGTAGTTTCTCTCCTCAGGTCCCAGTTCTATCTGAAAAGGAGAAGCAGACTCTCCAATGGAAAGTGAAGTCAGCACAGGATAAATGGAATAACCATTATTAGTTTAGAGAGAATTTAATGGGTGTAGACCCTCTTGTAGCTCAAGATTAGTGGGAGCTTGATATTGGAAATCAAATTCATTATCTGGATATAATTCTCACTTGCTCCACAAGCCTACTAACTGGAATTTGGATTCATATCACCCACATAAAACCAGGCTTATAGTGACACATGCATCTTTAATCCCAACATGCCTATTGGAATGGAAGGTGGGGTCAGGAGAATCCTGAAGTTTGTGGGCCTTCTTGTCTGGCCTTCCCAATGGCAACAGCAATAAGAGAGATCTTATTACTTATTTCAAACTAGGTGGACCAATGATCCAAGATCATCCTCTGACCTCCACATGAATTCTGTGGCACACCAGACCCATACACACCCATGTACACAAAGCACACACACATACACACACACACGCACACACACACACACACACACACACACACACACACACACACAGAGTGAGAGAGGGGGGAAGGGGAATAAAAAGGAAGAAAAATACTCTGCCTTACTTATTCTGGTAGGATAAAAGCTAAAAAGTAGCCATGCTAGGTATTAACTCTGCCATATACACTTGTGAATAGAAGATTTATGAAAAATATTTTCTTACATCCTCACTTAGCATCCATGCTCTGCCAGCATTAGGTAGGAGTGTTATTATTATTATTATTTTACTGTCTAAAATCAGCTTGGTTTGGGAGTAGCATTGTTGGCTGGTCTACTTTGTTTTCTAAAACAATCATATTTGTCATTTAGCAACAGCAGAATAAATTTAGTAAATTAACTTTTTTTTTGAAGGCATTTTTTCCAGATATTGCTAAGTCAGTGGTTCTCAGGTTATAGGATAAAGAGCTGTTCTGGGGAAGTAGGGATTCTTTCAGAGCCAGATGAAGAAAGAAGAAAAGTGGCAAGCCGATGGAGGTAACAGGACAGAACACTAGGGAAGAAGCAAAGGTGGACAGAGAATTCCGCACAGAGCAAATGTGTGAAAATAGAACAGCTGTGCTCTGACATTTGCAGAAAGAGAAAAAATAATGACACATTTGAAGGAAAGTAAATGATAAATTTAGACCTTTCTTCTTTCAAAGTTTTCCCCTCTGCTAACTCTCCAGGTAAAGTTATTAACATTAAATAAAGAGCATGAGATGTGCTAAGATTGGCAGCAGTTATTTGTATAAACATTAACACAAGTCTCAAAAGGCAAGCATGCTACTTTCAACTTCTTTTACCCCCAGTGTCAGCTGGGATCTTGCCTTGAAGACGCGGCACATACAATTCAATGAGTAAATGGATGAAGTTGTGGTTTGAGACGCAGCCAGGGGTGACAGGTCAAGTCGCTCCAAGGAGGTCCTGTGCTCAAACCCAGCTGGAATTTTTCTTTTCAAAGACGAAAGACATTTGCTTGCATTGGACAATATGAGCAGCCTGCACTCCCTGGTGAGGGCGAACATGACATTCAATACAATTGAGGAATAACCTTTTCTTTTTGCAGAACAAATGCAAGTTAGCAGCTGGCGGCAGACCTGCCACCATGCTCTTTAGAAGCTAGTTACCGGCATACGTTTGCCTTCAGCTGCTTTATTGACTTTTCATGTGGTCAACAAAACAGGCCTGGTCCAACTGCGACTGTCAGATGACAACATTTGTCAGGCTAGATCTTGCTATAGTGGAAGCTGCCTGGTGGTCTGACTTTAGCATTGGCCAGAAGATAAGGAAAAAGTAAAATCCTATTTAACAGAGATTTATTGAACAACTACTTTGTACCATTAAAAACAGGTCATAAAACAATTAAGAGGTTTATTTTGTAGAAAGAAATATATGTATCTTAACAATCATGTTTCTTTGAAGTATAACATATAATACAACTATGAGGAGACTTCTACCAAACATAAAGGACAAGAAATATCTTCCTGAGTATCAAATTAAAAATAAAATACTTACTGTTAAATTTTCACCAACAGTTTCTTCTTCTCTTTTCTATTCTACCTAGGGTATTAAATTCTCTTTTCTTTTTCTTTGCATGTTTATGCATGTGTGGTGTGCATGCTCATTTGTATGTATGTGTGCATGCATGTAGAGGTCAGGGATTAACTAGTGTTTTCCTCTATCACTATCCATCTAACTTAGCAAGGCAAGGTCTTTCACTTGGTTTCAAAGCAAGCCCTATTGGATAGTCCAACTAGCCAGCTTGACTCGAGATACACTGTCTTTGACTACAGGTAGCCACCATGTCCAACCCACATTTACGTGGGCACTAGGGGTCCAAACTCTGGCCATCCTCACACTTGCGCCTCAAGCACTTTACAGTCTGAGACATTGCCTCAGCCCTAATGATATAAAATTCTTGTTGTTTTTTTAGGCTATACTAACCATACTAATCATTGAGTTCTGGAAATTTAATTTCACATACTCCCAGCTGGTGATAAAATTGTTTACCTGTTTTGCCTTTCATTTATCTACTTAACACATACTTGAGTGCCAACCATAAATTATGTACTCTGTTGACAAGATTAGATAGATTTCCTGATCTCAAGTACAAAGAAACACATCACTATTGACAAGATGGTGAGTTTTGATACCAAAAGAGAGATACTGATGAGGCATTAGAATAGATAACTGATAAGCAAGGAATTGGTTTGATGAATGAACGCTTTCTAGAGGAGCAAAATTTTGAGCTAAGTAGAAAGTGGAAACTGAATTTTGAATGAATGAATAGAAAATGTTCACCAACTTTAATGTGGGCAAAAGCTTCAAAATATTCAGGATGTGGGAACAAAATGGGAGCAACTATGGCATGGGTAGGTAGGTTGGAGAAAATGGCAGGAGACAGGTTCAAACCTTGGCCACGAGGTCAAGAGTCCAAAGTGAGATAAGGACTCAAGTTTCTCTGAACACCCTGAAGTCATATAGAAGATGTTTACTTACTTTTGTTTTTAGTGGAGGGGGTCTATTGTTTTTTTATCAAAATTTCAAAGAGATGGCTACATGGACAGTATGTATATGAAATGACCGTTATGTGAAGACATTAACTATCTGAGAAATGCAAAATAAGATTGCTAAGATATGCCACTATACATCTATCAGAATATGAAAATAATTCGTAAAAATGCTTTGTGGTTGTGAAGAAATTATTGGGAGTATATATTTTTGACTCAATATGAAAATATTATTTTCTAAATATATGAACATATAACTGTTTCATGTTCTAGGAATTCTATCCTTATGCCTCCTTAAAATAAGGAATTTTTCCACAGGAAAGCACTGTGAAAATATTCATAGAAATGTTATTCATATTTTGCCAATCTAGAAAGAGTATTCATATCCACCAACAGATTGGTTAATACTACTAGTATTGTATTTCTGCTATAAAAATTATCATAGCCTTAGTGACTTAAAACAATCTTAATATATTTTCTCATAACTCTGGAAGACAGGACTTTGAAATAAGTTTTAGCGAACTAAAATCAAGTTATTGCCAGGGCTGGTTCTGTCTGGAGATGTGAGGTGAGGATATGTTTCTTGTCTCTTTCAGCTTCTAGAGAATAGAGTGTCCCTTGTTTCTTGGTTGTCACGCCATCCTCCCTTCCATAATTATATTGCTTTCTGCTCACACAAGCATCACTGTGATTTCAATCAATCCAAAAAGATAACCCAGCAACCCTCCTATCTTAAGATCTTTAACTTAGTGACATGTGCAATGTATCTTTGTATCCAACGCAGTGTTTACAGGCTCCAGATACTAGGATACACACATTGCTGGGAAAATTTGTTCACCACACAGTTGGCCATTGTTTATTCTTACTACAGAACTGCATTCAGCAACAAAACTGAATAAATTGCACATATATACGAAATATGGCTGAATCTCATAATCATGTCATTAATGTAAACAAGGTTACCATAAAGGGGTACCTAGTGAGCTGGAGAGATTGCTCAAGTGTTAAAGAGCTTGCCTGCAAAGCCAAGGGCCTGGGGTTGATTTCCCAGTACTCACATAAAGCCAGATACACAAAGTGGCACATGTGTCGAGTTTACTTCCATTGGCTAGATATCCTAGCATAGCCTATATCTCTCAACTAAATAAATAAATAAATAAATAAATAAATAAATAAAAAACAGTTGAAAAAGGCTATCTGGAACCTGATTATATTCATATTAAGATCAAGACAAACTAAACTATCTGGAGGTTATAGAGTCATACTAGTAGCATTTTAATGATTAAAAATGACTTGAGAGGAGCCAGGAGAAAGTATATGAGGTGACAGAATGCTCTAGATCTTGTCTTTGGGTAGAAGGCCATCATATGCTACAGAAATGTTAACACTATTCACTTTCTTTTGAGTGTTGCTTCATGATTCTATTCCCCCTCCTTTTACAATTGAATCTCACCATGTTTGACACTGACCTACATCTGGGTTCTTCCTCCTGTGATTCTTATTTTTCATTATAAGCACCCCACTATCTGTGGCTTCTCTACAGAGATTACTATGAATCTTTTTGGCCTTTCTCTGTATCAGGGTCCTCCAAACTGGAAGGAGACACAGAACTTCAAAAAGCTACATACCAGGGCTGGAGAAATTGCTCGGTGGTTAAGGCACTTGCCTGTAAAGCCAAAGGACCCAAACTCAATTCCCCAGGACCCACATAAGCCAGATGCACAAGAGGGTGCATGCATCTAGAGTTCATTTGCAGTGGCCGGAAGCCCTGGAGAGCCCATTCTCTCTCTCTTTCTCTGCCTATTTCTCTTTCTCAAATGAATAAAGAAAAATAAAATATTTTTAAAAAGCTATATGATAATGGCTATTGTTTATTATGGTATTATGATTATAAATAACATACATATCTATTACACATATATGTCTCTCCATACACACACACACACACACACACCATGTGCCACACTCCTAGAAGATACATGTAAACTCACA
Organism: Jaculus jaculus; assembly: GCF_020740685.1. Classification (NCBI taxonomy): domain Eukaryota; kingdom Metazoa; phylum Chordata; class Mammalia; order Rodentia; family Dipodidae; genus Jaculus; species Jaculus jaculus. The sequence goes on along the minus strand of NC_059112.1, from coordinate 28,494,381 downwards.
TCTGCTTACATCTGGACTTTACTAATATCCACACATTCCCTTTGCTAACTGTGGGTGTGTGTTTGTATGTGTGGTGTGTGTGTGTGCATGTCTAATTCTTCTAGCAGTGTGTGACAACATGGCCTAAGTGTTTCTCACCAAACAAGCACATGGTCATGCACCTAGCCAGCCTACAGCCCCTATGCCTATCTGTCCCTCTCACCACAACAAAAGAAGATGGTCCACAAGTCCCCAGACACATCAAGACACGTTAGGCAGAATATTCAAGGTTTTGGAAGTTTCCTCCAGGGCCAGTCCTGAAGGTACATCTTTCTTTGAATAGTACGGGGCAAGTTCAACCTAGGCCTGTGTTTAACCCTTTCAGTGTCCACAAATTTTAATATCTAATTAGATTCAAGAAGAAAAAATATCATTTCTGATATATCTCTTTGATTGCAGTTCTCTTTTCTAACTATCTGGATTTGCTCCAAGCCCTGACTATAATTAGCTAGCTAGAATATTCTCATAACAAGTAAACTGACCCTTTTGCCACTATTTTCCCATCCACACAATCATATTTCCTCCATTCTATTTTGTTTTACTCTGTACCATAGAGTTGATCTCAAACTCATGGTCCTCTTCCCTCAGTCTCTGTGGTATGCACTGCTACACATGGCTCAGATCTTCTACATTCTTTCCAGCATAATCTAAAAGTCAAATTTTATCTTTATTTCTCTTATTAAAGGTCTATAGTCTTGATAATGATCTAAATGTACACAATGCACATCATGTATCTTTTAAAAAGCTATAACTTAGAACTTTACTCATTGATTGGGAGAAGTATATTCAATATATTTATGAACAGGAAAGGCAAGAAACAAAACAACACATGCATTACATTCTCTGCCTCTGTCTCTCTCACTCTCACTGTGTGTGTGTGTGTGTGTGTGTGTGTGTGTGTGTGTGTGTTTTGTGTGTTTATGAAGAAAAGCCAGGAATGGTCAGTCAATACTACTGGTAGTTATCTCTGGGCCCTTGAGGAAACCTTTAGCTGAGTGGTTGTCCACAACTGTTAGTACTACACTCAAGAGGCTGATGCAAAAGGATCATAACGTTCAGGGCAGCCTGGACTGCATAGCGTACTACTCAGACTGTGACTCAAAATTAGAAAGAAAAAAACAAACATGATTCCTGGATTTTCAGATCTTTCTTCTCAATGTTCTGATTTGTCACATGAAGGAAGCTTAAAGATGCTCAGCTCTCCATGTGTGGAAAGGTGAGATCTGAAGTGCTCAGTGTGGCTGGCAGGGTAGCACTTACAACAAAAGTAGATGTTCCCATCTGACATTTTATAGCTTTTCCTGAAACTTCAAGGCATGAACTCTGTTGGAGACACAGTGATCGAAGGGAAGTTCCTAGAACTCCACTGTTTGATCAGGTCTTCATGTCCACACAATTAAAACTTCTGACTGTCACTTCCACTTTGTCTGGAAACGTCTACTTATCTTGCGAAACCCAGATGGAAGGTGACTTCCTCTGAGACTGCTTCCCCAATGTCTCAGGCAGAAATAGATTCTTTCCCCTTGGTGTGACCAAAACATGTTCCCAACATTATTTCACAAAATTATGTACATGAAATTTAACAGTTTGTCTACTTTTTTTTTTTACTAGACCTAAAGTCTTGACTTTGTATTGCTTTATGCAGTACTTGTAAATTATTATTATCAACTCTAAAAAAAAGTATTAAAATTTTTCTTATGCAAGTACCATGCTGTTTTTGATACTATGGCTGTACTTTCAGATTGGGTACAGTGATACCTCCAGAGGTATTTCTTTTGCTGAGGATATGTTTGGATATCCGAGACCTGTTGCCATTCCATATGAGTTTTGAATGATGTTGGAATCGTTATTTTATTACATTAAACCTGTGTATTCCTTTTAGTAGAATTTCCATCTTCACAATATTAATTCACCAATTTGGGAGCATGGGAGGTCATTCCATATTCTCATTTTCTCCTTGATTTGTCTCTTGAGATGTTTTTGTTTAGTGTTTTCATTATATAGGTATTTCACATCCTTGGTTAGGATTCCAAGGTCCTTATTTATTTATTTATTTTAAATTTTTGTAGTCAGTGAATATAGTCAAGTTGATACCACTGTTAGCCTTTTCCTTGTCCTTCCTTCTCCACAGGGCCCCTCCTTGTTGGGGCATATGGGTTGTGAATTGTGGGGTTAGCCTTTAGTTTTTGGTAGGAGGAAATGTCTCTGCATGTCATGACCCAATGTGTGGCTCTGACATTCTTTCCACCCCCTCCTCTGCAAATTTCCCTGAGCCACATTGGGTTCATATCAGGTCTGCTTCTGTGTTGAGATTTTGGGCCCCTTGTGTCTCTGGATATTTGGTTTGGTAGGAGTTGATTGTTCGCTTGTGTCAATCTCCTTCACCCTTGTGCTGGTACCTGGCTCACCAAGAAAACAGCACCCTTGCTTGTTTCCCCAAATTATTCTTAGTTTCAGCTGGGGCCCTTTTGAGGTATGATGGAGTGGTTCTCTCCTTAGGCTCTTTATCTATCTGAAAAAAAGAAGCAGATTCTCCAATGGAGAGTAAGGTTAGCACCAAGTATATGCGATAACCATTGTTTTTTTAGAGAAAGTTGAATGGAGAACAGGCTAATTTTTTGATAAGGTTCTGACTTGTTTCCCAGCTCCAGCTATGGGTTCTGTTCCACTGAACAGATAAGTTAGTCAAATCAAGAGCAGTTGGTTTCCCACCATGGCTATGTGCCACTATTTCACTTGTATGAGCATCATGTCAGGTTGTTTGCTACTAAGTAGGTTAGACCATGCATTGCTTGGGAAGATATTGATCATTTTCCCTCAGTTGCTCATGTAGCACCTTCTGGCACTAGACACTGTATCTGGGGACTGACTCTCTTCCAGCTTCCAGCTTCCAGCCATGTTGCTTCATGATACATACCAACAGTGTATGGCGTCTTCATCAGTAGGGTCTTACCACTAACATATGGTGGGTCATCAAGTGCTTTGACATAAATCTGTCTTCTTTTGGGGGACCTTGTAGGTCTCTGTGATCAGAAGCTCATTGTGGATGATATCCACCTGCTGGTACCGGAAGTTACAGGTCAGCATCTAAGAAGAGAAGGAAGAAAAGGATAAGTGACATAAGAGATAGAGAGATGAGAAAGAAGAGGGAGGGAGGGAGAGAGAGAGAAATAGAGAGAGAGAGAGAGAGAGAGAGAGAGAGAGAGAGAGAGAGAGAGAAAGAAGCAGAAACAGGAGGAGATAATGGTCAGTTTTTATCATACCCTCTCCAGAGCCTTGTGAATCTAGTATTCCCTCTATGGGCCTCGTGGAGGTTCTTTTACTTCCTTGGTTAATGTTATTCCAAGGTATTTTATTATTTTTTGTTGCTATTGAAAATGGGATGATGTCACTTACTTCTTTCTCTGTATCTTTGCTTTGTCATTTGCATAGAGAAATGCTACTGATTTTTGTGCATTAATTTTGTATCCTGCTCAAGGAATTTTGTGGAAGGGGGGAGGAAAGATTATAAGAGCTGCAGATTGAGACATCATGCCCAGAGACTTGCTGCTCCTCCCACAATGCATAAACCACAACCCCACAGGGGATACTGTAACCACACTGAGGAGATTCCCCAATGGAATGGGGACAGGGACAAGGGAAACAAGAGTACCAACACATGATGTCTCCATATGAAATATGTTAATAATAATAAAAAGATTTAGAAATATTTTCTTTACAAGAAAACATATAGAAATTAATTGAGACATGTTTACCTGCTATAATTGTTTACAGCATTACACGTCTCATTCAGTATGTCTGGCTCTCCTATATTCAAATGTCTTTTAAAAGTAAATATTGATGTTGTTTGAGTTTTTATCTTTTTGGTATTTCTATATTCCTATCCCCTTTTGCATCCCCATATCCCTCTACCTCCCAACTACCCCCCTCCACATTTTACGTTCTTCTGTTTACATGCAATATGTATTCCTTGGACCTTTTCTCCTGCCTATTCCAACTCCTATCTTTATATTCCTTTATAATCACTTTTGTTTATGACTCTGTCTTTATAAGTTTTATCCACATTTGAGCCATGTAAATGCACACTTGTAAGTATTATAAGCTAAGGATTCCATATGGAAAAGAACATGTGGTCTGGTCTTTCTGTGTGTGAGTCACTTCACTTAATATGATTCATTCCAGATCAATTGATTCTCCTGCAATTTTCATAGTTTCATTTTCCTTACTGCTACATAGATTTCCATTGTGTATATGTGCCACATTTCCATTATCCATTCACCTGTGTCTAGGCATTTAAGCTTTTTCTAATTCTCAGCTCTTATAAACAGAGGTACAATAAACACGTATGCACAAGTATCTCTGTAGTAGAGCAAGGAGTGTGCTTTTAAAGAATGGGTCTCACACTGTAGCCTTAGCTGAGCCCAAACTTAAAGCAAACATCCTGCTTTAGTCTCTGAGTGCTAATATTATAGATGTGTGCTACCACACATGGCTGGGGTAAAATACTTCTCAAATTCTTCACTGAATTTCTGTGAAGAAATTAATGAAGAATGAATAAGCTTTGAAGGAGGTACAACATGTAATGCCACATTTTTCTTGGTCTTTGATGTTGGAGTAAACCTAAGCAAAGTTGCCATATACTCCCCCCATCCATCTATGGATATGTCTATATGTGGTCACAAATACATAACTTCTACAAGTACTACATATTGTTATATCTATCTATCTGTCTATCTGTCTGCCTGTCTATCTGTCTGCCTGTTTATCTGTCTGCCTGTCTGTCTATCTCTCTCTCTCTCTCTCTCTCTCTCTCTCTTTCTCTCTCTCTCTCTCTCTATCTATCATCTATCTATCTATCTACCTACCTATCTATCCATATATCATCTATCTACACTGTTATATGTGTAATGGTTAATTTTACCTGTCATCTGGATTGAACCATGTAATGACCGGTTATTGAGTCAACCATCATTGTGGTAGTTCTGTAAATCTGTTTTTAAAATGATGTAAATTTTTCTATCAGTAGATGGAATAAAGCAAATTGTTCTCTCTAATGTAGTTAGGCTACACTACATGTAATCAACTGAAAGAATGAATAGCTGAGCCTTTCCAGAATTTCTTTAAAAATATTTTAATCTGACATGGTAATACATATGTAATCCCAGAACTTGGTTTGCTGAGGAAGGAGGATCACAGATTTCAGCATACTTTGGGCTACTTAACAAATTCTCAGCTAGTCTGGGCTACAGAGTGACTTTACAACAAACACACAAACTCAAACAAAGAAGGTCAGCAAATAAGCCAAAGGAAAGAAGAGAGAGACAGAATATTATAGTCTACAATGAACAGCACTAAGAATATAAACATGACCAAAACAGATGTGCCCATTAGTCTCACAGCAACAACAATGGTGATGTAAGCCAGCACATGCATTTTATCATATAATGTAAATGGATTCTGTTCCAAAGACCTCCTGTGATTTTTTACATCAATTTTTCTGTTCTTCACATCTTATATCTTTAATAAATATTTCCATTGCTTTGATTTCCCCAGAACTATTTACTGTAATTTACAAATATGTTCAAGTTTCTCTGAGCTACAAAGACAAACACAGAAAATTTCCACTCAAATCGCTATTGCATTGGTTTCTTTTTCTCTCCTCTTTGTGCCACTAAATACTTCAGGCAATAGGCTAATCACATTAACTTTATTATACATGTACTCCTCACTCCTTTGAAGATAGGGTTTCTATTGCAGCTACTGGGTAATAGTTCTTGATGACTCTGCATTTCTGGGAGGCTCTTGAAAACATTGCCATATGCTATTTAGTTCCTAAAAGTGGATATGTGTTTTCCAATGTGTAGGACTAAAATATACTGCTTGTATCCCAACTATAATTCCCTTCATCAGATCACAAACAGTTACTCATTATTTCCTGATGGTTTGCATCTTTTGCTGTTAAGACTCTGGAATCAAATTTATGAGTTCATAAAAGAGGCAAACATATTGCTGCAGTCAGCTTTGTGTTGCTGGCTGGAAACACCTGATCAAGCAAGAGCAGCTTGTGGGAGGAAGGGTTTATTTTGGTTTACATACTTGAGGAGAAGCTCCATAATGGCAGGGGGAAATGATGGCATGAGTGGAGAGTGGACATCACCTCCTGGCCAACACACCTGACAATATAAGCCAGTGTAAAACCTTTCCTCCCATCAACTGCTTTTGGTCAGGTGGATGAAAACAACAGGAGAGTGTGCCAATCATTTGCAATGGGAAGCTGGCTATGACACCCATCAGCCCACCCCTAAAGTAGCTCCAATTCCCAAATTGTTTCCAGCTGAGGATCTAGCATGCAGAATTCATAGGCTTATGGGGGAATACCTGAAGCAAATCACACACATTTCTACTGGCATATTACAATCTTCTAAGACTTTTCCCTGTATCTATCATTGCTAATTCTGAGCCTCTTCAAATTTGTTACATGCTCAATGTTTATTTCACACATAAAGCCATATACACTGTGCACTTTGCAGCACACATCCAGTCTCTAAGAGTAAATAAGTTGGGCAATTTCCCAGTGCATAATCTTGTTTCACCTTCCCACATAGTTTGAGATTGTAGTTTTACCCTCCCTGTTACCAATTTGTAACAGTAATTTCTTATTTCATACAAGCTTGGTGTTAATGGGAGGGGTGAAGAGAGAGAATGAAAGAGAGAAAGAGAAAGAGAGAGAGAGAACTTCTAGTGTGCAATTTTCTCTGACTTCTCTTCTTCAGGAAGATTATGATTTCTAATACTACTGTACTGCATATACATTTAAAGTACCATTTGTTTGTTCGGTTGATAGTTATGTGTCCTCTGTGTGGTACTGTCAATCAGATTCCCCTCCTCATAAACTCATGTGTGCTGACTACTTGGCCCCCAGCTGATGGTGATTTAGGCAGTGGAGCCTTGCTGGAGCAGGTGTGTTTTTGGGGACAGACTTAGGGGTTGTACCACCAGCTCCCTTTTGCCAGAGTTTGGCTCTCTCTCATGCTGCTGTTTTCCACCTGCTATGGCAGAGATAATGGCGAGCCTCTGTGCATGGCATGATTTCCCCTGCCATCATGGAGCTTACACCTGACAATATAAGCCAGTGTAAAACCTTTCCTCCCATCAACTGCTTTTGGTCAGGTGCTTTGTGCCAGCAATGAGAAAGTAACTGCAACATCCTGTCATAAGTGTGTGTGTGTGTGTGTGTGTGTGTGTGTGTGTGTGTATTCATACTTAAGCTTCATAATAAGATGTGTTTTATTCTTTAACAATTAAAGAAATTAAGGTTTAGACAACTTAAATAATTATCTTAATTTTACCCAAGGTGGATCAAGCATTTATGACAGTTGAACTACTTTTTGTTTAATTCTGTACGCCGCTATATAGCCACTATGATATTGTGTTTCCCAGTATGTGAAAGAAATGAAGGTGGAAAGGAATAATTGAATAGATGAATACAAATGTGAATTGTGGACTGGAAGGATGACTTATCAGTTAAGGCGCTTGCCTGCAAAGCCAAAGGACCCAAGTTTGATTCCCCAGGACCCACATAAGTCAGATGCACAAGGTGGCACATGTGTTTGGAATGTTTGCAATGGCTAGAAGCCCTGGTAGGCCTATTATCTCTCTCCCTCCCTCTCTCTCTTGCTCCCTCTCTCTGCCTCTTTCTGTTTCTCAAATAAAGAAAAATAGAATGTGAAGTGTGCTTCCTTTAGCACAGACTCATACAGCCACCTGTGGTCTCTGTCCTTCTTATCTTTTTACAGAGTTGAAATTATCTACTACACATGGCTGCCTTTGTTTCCTCCTTCTTCGCCCCATTTAACCCTCAGACCCTATAGATTTAAGCATCTAATTGCATGCATATGTCCAGGGCCATTCCCATGGCAATGCCTGTGGCCACCCTGTGCCTGTAGGGCTTCATATTTTCCTCCACTATTTCTATTCTCTTTACCAGCCTTATATTATGTTGGCCGCTTAGTTTTCTACTCCTTGAGCAGATTCACTCGTGACGTTTCTAGAATCAAAAAAGAGCATCAACTCCCCTTTATCCAGGAGGATGGTAAAAAATGTATTCCCTAGTGTTATAGACAGGTTGTGAAGACAAATATCTAACCTCACAAAGCGTATGAGAGAAAGGGGGTTTATTCCAGGTTCATGGTCCAGGGTACATCATCAATGGTGGAAAAAGCTGCCTTCCTTTCATTGACACAAGCAGAGAGATGTCACCTGCAGCCAGTACCACAAAAGATGAACAGCCAGAGCTCAAATTGCTTTTTCCACACTCTTGTGCTGGAATTCAAATCTACCTCCAAACACACCTTAAGGCTGCACTCCAGGGTTCGCCCAGTGACATGCCCCCCTCTAGCAGAAATCTGCCTGGTGGGGACTGAAGTTATAAGCTCAATTTTAATAAAAACACCAATTCTATAGGACCAGACATCCAGGGTGTCACATTCAAACTACCACACCTGGTATGCAAGTTTTCTTATGATGAGGCCACACTCCACAACACAGCTTTTCCACTCAGGTGTCCCATCACGAACAACTCTGCACACTTCCAAAATCCTGTGGTTTCCCCGGTCTCTGCTTGTTCTTATTGTCTATATTTTATTAATTCACCCATATGTTCTCCTCAAGGTCCAGTTTTCAAGTATGGCATTATTTAAGAAGGAGTCTCTGTCTTATCCCACCCCACACTTTCAACCAAGAGTGACCTTTCCTATCAGTTGGAACTTACCAGCCTATGGTTCCCCACTATGTCCTCCCCACCCATTCATGTTGATGTTGGTGGCTAACAGTTTCCTTCATAAAAGACAGAATATCTGAATAAATACCACATGCTTTACATGAAAATCAAAAGTCATATCTTGGATACTAACACCAACCCTTGCCTTTTTCAGATCATGGAAATTCAGATTTCCTCATCCAGATTAAAACAGATATTTATGAAAACATTAAACCAAGAGGCTTATTAGGTCTAGTTTAATCTTTCTGTGTTTTGCTACATGGACACACACACACACACACTCAGTTGGTTTTTATTTCAAGGCATAGTCTTCCTCTAGGCTAGGCTAACCTGGAACTCACTCTGTAATCCAAGGCTGGCCTCAAACTCAGAGCAATCATCCTACCTCAGCTGGAACTAGAAGTATATGCCACTACACCCAGCTTTTCTTTAAATATTTTTTTTATGGATATATTAACAGGAGCTGTGATTACTTAAGACTATTTGATGTGCCTGCAATCAAAGATTCAGAAGAATCCACTTTAGAAAAGTGCAGATGTGAAGTTCACACAGTTATATTCATATTTTATACACCTTATTAAAGAACACAAAGCCATCACAAAGACTATAAATCACACCTTACTTGAGCAATGGAAAAGATGGTTATACATTGTTATGCTGAAAATGTCACAAGGCAATTTAGAAACATTCAGAGTTTTCTAACATAATGGATTTCCTTCATTTTATATTAATGGGATTCCTCAGTTTTTGTATGCCTCTGCTGTTATCTATTTCTACAATAGTCTGGTGAAGTGGACGTTATTAACTACCTAGAAGAATGAGAAAATGCAAATTCAAGCATGAAAGTTCTCTCAAGTCAGCATTATGATGAATATTTAATGTTCCTAATATTTCTGTCTTACTTAAGCCACTTGACTCAGTTTCAATTAATTAATTCAGTCATAGATGCTGATCAGAGAAGTTTGTGCTGTGCCTCTGTATTTCTACTAAATGACAGAATTGATTCAAAGATAAATATGGTTTTCCATGTTTCAGAACTTTTATTCTAAAGAAGCTCCTTGACTTGCAAAACTAAAGTTAACGATAAATAAATATTACAGTTTTTAATTCAATTTTATATGTTTGGTCACCTACATAATATTAGGTATATTTTATATTTTATTTATTTACTTAAGAGAAAGAGGTATACAGAGAGAGAGAAATTGGCATGCTAGGGTCTCTAGCCACTGTAAATGAGCTCTCAATGCATGCACCACCTTGTGCATCTGACTTATGTGGGAACTGGAAAGCCAGATTTGAGTCCTTAGACTTTGCAGGCAAACACTTTAACCACAAAGCCATTTCTCCAGCCCTTAATAGGTGTCCTCTATTATTTCATAGTTTTAAAACAAATTGACTCTCCAAAGATAAGTTTTGCTTATTGTAACAATTTTGCAAATTTTTGAATTTCTCTAAAACAATAAATAATTGACCATACAGTCTGAAGAAAAGATAAGACCCAACTTTTAGACAACCTGCATTTTACAGATGGCAGTGAAGGCCAGGAAGACTCAAGACTCAACAAAATGACAAGAGAAATCCCAGTGTCTAGTGCTGCATGAGTCAACTATACCACACCCACCAGGTTCCAGTAAACAATGCAGATGAAGTAGCCAATTAAGTATGAGTTTGACCTTCCTGCTAACCAGAGAACCTTCTCCATGGAGGTGGTGGTAGACACTGAAGAGACTGACAACTCAGAAAAGGTGAAAATGACAGACTGCCTGCTGAGGGCTCAACACTAAAGGAGATTCCTAATATGTCCTCAAAGACTCAGGGAGCATTGCTGAAGAGGGGATGGAAAGAATGTAAGAGCCACAGGGTAGACAGGTATACTGTGGGACAATGTCCTCCAGATAACAATCAACAGGGTGGCAGTGGTCTAAGCTACTCAGAAGCAAACATCCTGACAGGTTTTACATACCACTGCAATTGTGGCCCACAGCTTCTGTAGGAAAGCAATAGATTTCTGATTGGCTAAGAAATTGGCGTAGTGGAAAGGAACCCATATCTGGAATTGGGAACCAGATCAGAAGTCTATGGATACAAAGATTATGTTCTCCAGTATGAAGCTTTCACTAGTGTTTTGCTAAGAGAAGGGTCACATGCATCAACATTTCCCTAAATTAATAATGGTTATCCTATGTAAACTATGCTGACACCGCTCTCCATTGAAGAATCTATTCTTATTCAGAAGGTAGCAAGACGTGAGGAGATAAACTATCCCTCATACTTCAGCCAAGCCACAGCTGAAACCACAGAGGAATTGGGGAGAAGAGCAAGAGTGCTGCTTCCATGCTGATCCTGATAATCAGTGCCAGGGTGAAGGAGACAGACCCTGAGGATATACAACACATACCCAAGCAGAGATCCAGAGGCTACTAAGAGCTCAAGACTGAAGTATATTTAAAACTTACCCACCATGGCTCTAGGAATTTCGGGAAACTGGGGTTGGAAAGATTGTAAGAGCCACAGGTTGAGACATCATGCCCAGAGGCATTCCTTCCCCACAAAAATAACTGATAGCTGCTCCCACCACACATAATCCACAACTCTGTAGGGAATATTTGCAACCCCAATGCAGAGTGTCTACAACTGAATGGGAGCAGTGATGAGAGAAAAGAGGGTACCAACACATGCTGTATCCATATGAAATATGTTGTTAGTAATAATGATGATGATGATGAAGATGATGATATTTATAAAAAAAATCAACTGGTTGGGCTGGAGAAATTGCTCAGTGGTTAAGATACTTTCCCATAAAGCCTAAAATGAATTTAAAGAATGTAAATATATTAAAGTTCTAAATAAACTTTTTTAAAAGAACGACATTTTGTTTTATTAGAAATAGGAAACAATCAGCCAGATATCATGGCACAGACCTTTATTTTTATTTATGTTTTGTTGTTTTTTTATTTTTTTAATTTTTTAAATTAGTTTTCTATTCTGAAAGTACGGGCAGTTTGATACAATTATTAGGCTCATCCGTGACCTACCCCCTCCCCATTGGCCCCTCCTTCTTGAGGTATATTGGGTCGTGCATTGTGGGGTTAGCCCACAGTTATTGGTACGATAAATGTCTCTGTATATCATGACCCAACATGTGGCTCTGGCATTCTTTCTGCCCCCTCTTCCACAAAATTTCCCTGAGCCATGTTGGGTTCATTTTTGGTCTGCTTCAGTGATGAGTGTTGGGGGCCTCTAGGGCTCTGGCTCTCTGATTTGGTAGGAGTTGATTTTTCTCTGTGTTGGTCTCCTTCCCCCTTGTGCTGGCACCCAGTTCACCAGGAAAACAGCACCCTTGCTTGTTTTGCCAAATTTCCTTAGTTTCAGTCAGGGGCCTTTTGAGGTATGATGGGGTGGCTCTCTCCTTAGGATCTACATCTATCTGAAAAAGAGAAGAAGATTCTCCAATGGAGAGTAAGTTAGCACCAGGTCAAATGAGATAACCCTTACTTTTTTTATAGAAAGTTTAATAGGTGTAGGCCCTCTTGTACCCCATGATTGATGGTAACTTGATATTGGAGAGTGGGCTTATGTTTGGATATGGTTCTGACTTGTTTCCCAGTTCCAGCTATGGGTCTCGTACCACTGAGGGGATCAGTTAGCTGAATCAAGAGCAGCTGGTTCCCCACCATGGCTGTGTGCCACTATTGCACTTGTGTGGGCATCACAACAGGTTATTTGCTGATATGTAGGTTGGACCATAAGTTGCTTGGACAGATATTGGTTGTTTCCACCAGTCTCCCATGTAGCACCTTCTGGCACTCGATCCGCTGACTGTCTGGGGACTGACTCCTGGCTTCCAGTCATGCCATTCCATTTTACGTGTCAGCTGCATATGGTGTCTTCAGCAATAGGGTCTTACCACTAACCTTTGGGGGGTCATCAAGTACCGTGACAGAAATCTGTCATTCTTTTAGGAAACCTTGTAGGTTTCTTGGATCAAAAGCTCATTGTGGGTGATAGCCCTATGCTGGTACTGGGAGTTACAGGTCAGTGCCCCCTAAGAAAATGAGGGAAAAATGTAACTAATATATAGGAGTTAGAGAGGCGAGAGAGAGAGAGAAGGAGAGGGAGTGGGAGAGGGATAGGGAGGGAGGGAAGATGTACAGGATTTAGGTTAGACTTGATCCTACCCTCTCCAGTGTCTGGCACAGACCTTTAACCCCAGAACTCGGGAGGCAGAAATAGGAGGAGAGATGTGCATTCAAGGTTAATGTGAGACTGCACGGTGAGTTCCACATCAGTCTGGGCTGGAGTGAGCCCCTACCTTGGAACAACAAACAGAGAAACAAAATATAGAAATAGGAAACAATCATAAATCATCCTGAAGTCTGTCTTAGCAGTGACTTTTTATGTCTTTTATTAGAGTATTTTCAATGATTTTAATCTAAGAAACCTAGCTTTATATCAAGTGTGAACTTTGATTTGAATTTTTTGCAAAGGTATTGTAATTTATATATATGAGGCCTACATGAGAGTTAGGTAGCATAAGAAATAAGCTTCTATCCTTCTACATTATTATTTGCTCCAATGGGAGAAGGTAAATTAAATGAAGGTCATTGGAAACTTACCATGAGACACAGAGAATTAGATGAAAACAAATAGGAAACTCATGGAAATATACAGTGGCATGCAAGTCAGATGTACTCCCGGGATGTGTCACTAATATTCAAGCACCCAGTTTATGAAACAAACTTGGAAATGTGGCAGTGGCCAAATGGCAGCAATGAGCAGCTCTGGAGTGTGACGCTGATGGGACACCATTCAGCAGGGCTGTGGCATCCAAGACTTCCTTTGGCAGGGCCAAGGATTCTTCAGAGACCTCCTGAAGTGCCTGTTGTCTGACAGTTTGTGCTATTGCTAACTTTTCTTTGAAATTTTTGGAACTATTATAGGTTTATTTCTGCTTTCATTTTTTCCCTTCCCAATAATAATAGGTGAATCCAAATTCAGATGTGTTTATACAGTCACCAATGATTAAACTATGACTAGTTTGAATTACAAAGTTTCTCAACACCACAAATGTATTTTTCACCTAATGAGACATGCTCCTCACAAAGCTATGCTACATGCCTTACCAATTGTTCCCAAGACACATTACTAACAAGAAAATTCTTGTTGTCAAGATGGTTATAGGGATTAATGGGTATATTTCCTGAACCAACAGATGACTTATTAGAAAAGGAGCCTGAAATGCCAGGGAGCAAAAGTAACCATCTTTCAAACAATCGGGTTGGGCCCACACAAGGAAGTAACACAGAATATAACACTATATAACAGAATTAACAATAGAGTTTGGTGGGCTCCTAAAGGAAAGACATCAATACAAAACACTGGTTGGATAGATCAACCTTTGCCATATACAGGGGCATACATTAATGGAGTAAGGATGGTCTGGGAAGATGGAAAAGAGTTAAATATCAAAATCTTTCTTTTATGTAGGGACTTGCAAAATCAGGACCAAACTGTAAAATGGAGCAACAAAGAAAGGTCATAGAGAGACAAGTTAATCAGTACTGGATTAGAAATAGAGAAACATACTGTTCTTCAGGCTACAAGGTAATATTATATAGAGAGTGGCTAACACAGCCCTTTCTGAGGTTAAAAATAAAAATGTCTATCACCTTGTAGCTGCAACAGCTACCTGCCAGGGCCCTTGGCTAGTTTCCATGAGCCTGAGTAAGATATTAACCAGCTTGAAATCCTTGACTTTCTTGTTTAAGATGTTACCAGAATGTCTATGGGGAAAGAGTTTCATGAGTTAAGTAGAAGCAGGGGAAACCAAGGGAAAAGAAGAATATTATGTAATATTTATTAAAGAATAGAAGTTACATGAATACGTTGCTATGTCTTGCTTGCAAAAAAAAATGTATTATAAAAGTATAAATAAAGAAGCAGAGTTTTCTCTGCATCCATCCAGTATGCTTCACCTGAACCACTGGTCCACATCATTTCCTCACAACACCGACTCCACACATTGCCTTCGAGTTCTACAACCCTGCTGAGGCTGGACCTCGGTAGAAATGCAGAATCTGCTTTCAGGATTTCCAGAACTGGGCTTGAGATCTTGCATCTGTACAGGGTATCTCATTTATTCTTATGGTTCTCATCTGGGATCCCACTTTGAGGAAGAGGAGGTGTTTGCCCAAACAAAAGGCAGCCTTATGAGTAATTAGCATTGAGGGAGGGAACAGCATCATTTGGAGCCCAAGATGCCTCATGCATAGGTTAGAGTGTAATAAACACTGAGTTGTAGCAGCCAGTCTGTGCTTCACAACCCCCCACCAGAAGCTCTACTCTCTTCCCTGTCTCTCACACACAGGGGCCCATGCTTACACATATACTAAGACCCGTGGTCACACCTGCTTACCTGAACTGGGAGCTGTGTTCACACCTGTGCCAGGAGCTATACACACACTCACATCAGGATCTGTGCTCACACATACACCAGGACCTGTGCTTACACTCATACTAGAACCTGTAATCACACCACACCAGGAACTGTGGTCTCAGGCTTACACGTGGACTTGCGCTCATACCTGTACCAGAACTGGTGCTCACATATGCAGTGGGACTTGTACTCAGACTACGACTGATGCTCACACCTACACCAGGGCCTGCGCTTATACACCAAAACCCAAGTGGTACTTCTTTCAAAGGCATGCCTATTTTGTTACTATTTTAGTGATATAAATTATGTAATCATAGCAATTTACCTGTTTCATCTATATTGAAGTTATTTTAATTTTACTGGGAAAAAAATTATTTGCTGTGAAGCAGGTGATTGAAGGAAGTTTTTTCTATGTTGGCTTACATTCTGAAGGAGGATCCTCATGAAGGCAGGGAAAAGATGTGGAGCAGAGGCTGGGCATGACCTTGACCCCAGCAGGTAGAAAAAAAGCAGCAGGAGAGTGAGCCAAGCTCTGGCAAGAGGGAGCTGGCTATAACATCCCTGAACCCGCTCCTCAACAACACACCTCCTCCAGCAAACCTTCTTCTCCCAGATTGCCACTAGCTAGGGATTAACCATTCAGAACACATGAGTTCATGGGGGACATCAAACTACCACAATCCATAAAACTTAAATGACAATTTCAGTCATGTAGAGTCCTTCATAATTCCTTTGCTTCACCTAATATCTGCTGACACTGCCCTAAGATCAAGTGACAAGTTGCTTACAGGCCTAAGGGTGTCCACAACCTGCTGCTAGGGAATCAGTGCCTCATCTCATCTCATCTCATCTCATCTCATCTCATCTCATCTCATCACAATGAGGATTGTGGCCTGATGGCCTAGCATTAAAATAGTCTGGATAGAAGATTTTAAGTGTCTCATCTTCTTCACTTTCAACATTCTTTTGTAGCCCACTTGGTTCTGCCAGACTTTTACTGAAGTGCTGCTTCCAGTGGAGCTGAAACTCTGCCTGGAATTTGAGGAGCCAGGCGTTTTCTATTTAACTGTTCTTGTGTGATGGTTTCTTTGCCACCAGTACTTGCAAATCAAGAAAAGTGCTAATGCTAACTTCCAAACCTAAAAGCCCAAGCTGGAATGATCATTTTTAATGTCTCTGATCTAACACATTGTATGATTGAGAGAATGGGGGGGAGAAAAATGATGACGTGCTCTTTACAAAAATGGAAATAAAGAGCAGTCAACAGGCCTGTCATCCAAACAAAAAAATCTTATCACAATCAACATCCAAACAATAACTGAGGGGTTTCGAACCTTAGTGAAAGCTAGTCCTTTTTATCAAAACATAAGAAAACAAAAACAAACAAAAAAGACCTAACAGATCACTCTGAGGAACTTTGTCACGTAGGTGAAACTGTTATGTGTACTTAGTGTGTCTATACTGAAGGAAGGCAACCATTTCCATTTGAGAGTGGATAAATGGTGTGGTTTTCCAATGCAGGGATTCAAATTAAGGACACATACATAAAGCTTCTAATATGCTTGCATTCACTTGAATTAAAAAGAAAATCAATTTTCGTTATTTAAGGATCATTAACATATGGTGATGTGGTAGTTTGAATGGCTCTCCCCTAATAGGTTCAGGAGTTTAGTGAAGCTTGGAACTTAGATCTCCAGCCCTGGCTGGAGAAGGTGTCACTGTGGGCAGATCCTGAGGTCTAGCCCAAAGGTGTTACTGGGACGTTTCTGAATTCTGAAGAGCCCTTGAGTTCTGCCTGGGGTTCCCAAGCTTATGGTGTTGTTGGTAATTCCCTGTGGAGACCTGTGAAGAGGGAGTCAGCTTTTCCCACCATTAAGGAACTTCTGAATCTGTAAGTTTCAATAAATCCCTTCCTCCCATCAACTGTGCCTAGTTTGGAAGTTCATCCCAGCAATGTGAAGCTGACTTTGACAGGTGACCAGCACTTGGTTATGCTTGGTCTGCACTTTCACCTGCACTAACAGAGACAAAATGATGAGACCATAATGGAGGTATGTTTTGTTTTTTTTTTTTTTTTACTTTTACAAGAAATTAGGGGATTTGAATAATATGTTTGTAACCACAGAAATACTGCCATTTATTTATTTATTATTTTATTCAGGGCATTCTTTGTATGGATGCATCTCTGTTGGTATCATCTTTTCCCTTGCCCTTGCACCCATTCTGCTGGGGGCCCTCCTCAGTGAAATTACTGGTATTCTCCATGAGGTTGTGGGTTACACATTGTGAGATCAGCAGTTAGTTATTGGGGGGAGGCAGTGCCTCTGGGTATGAGGTCTCAATGTATGGCTATTACAATCTTTCTGACCCTTCTTCCACAAAATTCCTTGAGCCATGGTGGGTGAGTTTTCTTAGGATCTCTGGGTTTCTTCTTTGGTAGGTGTTGAGTAGCCTTATCTTCTGGTACTGATTTTCGGACTCACCATGGAAGTAGCACTCTTGTTCATCTCCCCAATTCCCAAGTAGTTTCATCTGAGCCTTGGATAAAGTGCAAAGGGTGGTTTTTCTCCTTGGGTCTCACGCCTTCTAAAAAAAAAACCATCAGATTCTCCAGTGGAGAGTGAAGTCAGTCTAGGTTAAATTGGATAGGTGTTATTAATTCAGGGAAATTTGATGGATGTAGCACTTTTCTTTCTTTCTTTCTTCCTTCCTTTCTTTCTTTCTTTCTTTCTTTCTTTCTTTCTTTCTTTCTTTCTTTCTTTCTTTCTTCCTTCCTTCCTTCCTTCCTTCCTTTCTTTCTTTCTTTCTTTCTTTCTTTCTTTCTTTCTTTCTTTCTTTCTTTCTTTCTTTCTTTCTTTCTTTCTTTTTTTAGCCAAAGCCTAGTGGGAGCTTGTCATTGGAGAGCATAATCTTTGTTGCCATAGGATTTGGACCTATTACCCAGTTTCAGATATAGGTTCCTTTACACTGAGTAGATCTCTTAGCCAATCAGGAAGCTATTGTTTACCGATTGTATTAGTCAGGGCTCTCTGGAGGAGCAAAAATGCTAGAATGAATTATATTTAACAAAGAATTTATTGGATTAGCTTAAAGAAGTCCAAATAGTAGTTGCAGGACCAAGAATCAAGGCCCCCGGTAGCCGCTCAGTCCATGTGGCTAGATGCTTCAGCAGTCCTGATCCAACACTGAAGGCCTGGGGGCTTCCTGAGGAGCCACTGGGTTTCAGTCCACCCAGGACTTCAGTTCATACTGGTCTTCAGTCTGTGCTGGCCTTAAATACATGCTGGAAGGCAGCAAGCAGCTCTGGAAGCCAGGTGGAAGGAAGGAGCTCATTTCATCCAGAGCTTCCTTACATAAAGTCCCTCTCTGAGAGGGGCCACCTGCTCTGGGAGAAGGGCTCACTAAGGGGAAGGACTTGCTCCTTCAGTTAAATGGAAGCATTAACAAGCTCATAATTCTGCCTAACATGGTATAAGTATCCCACATACAACTGGAAATACAAATCTTCCCCCAACACAAAGCAAGGTTCCTTGAGGAATGTTTAGTCTTTAATGTAATAGCTCTAATATAAATTCAACAAGAGTTAGCTACTGATATAATCTTAATATTGGTGTAGATATGTACAAATATTCCATATCAAAGCAGGACAGAAACATTGCACTTGTAGTAATTGCAGTCCTATTTTTTGTAACTTGTCATATGGCCTTATCTGGTATTTTTTTATTAGTTACATATCTAGTGTGTATACAGCCATGATGGTACTATTGCTAGCCTTCTCCCTGACATTCCCCCATGAAGATTGAGGGTCTTGCATTGTGGGGGTATCCATCAGCTATGGGGGACAGGCAATGTCTCTGTGCACAATGACCCAACTTATGGTTCTAACAGTCTTTCTGCCCCCTCTTTCACGAATTTCCCTGAGCCACGTTGGGTTCATTTTAGGTTTATTTCAGTGATGAGGTCTTGAGAGTCTCTGTGTCTCTGGATATCTAGTTTGGTAGGACCTGAGTGTACTCTGTGTCTATATCCTTCACCCTTGTGCTGGTACCCTTTCTCCAAGAAAGCAGATCTTGCTCATTTCACCCACTAAGTCTATGGCCTCAGCTGGTGCCCTGGTGAGGTGCGACAGGCTGATTCTCTCTTCAGGTTCTGCATCCATCTAAAAAAAACAAAACAAAACAAAAAAACAAATTCTCCAGCGGAGAGTGAGGTCAATACAAGATACACATATATCCATTATTATTTTAGAGAGAATTTAATAGGAGTAGGCCCTCTTGTAATCCACTATTGGTGGGTACTTGATATTGGAAAATGGGCTCATTTTTGGATATGGTTCTGACTTGTTTCCCATTCCACGTATGGGTTCTGTTCCACTGAGTTGATTTGTTAGCCAAATCAAGAGCAGTTGATTACACACTATGGCTGTGTGCCACTATTGTACTTGTGTGAGCATTGCATAAGGTTGATTGCTGCTAAGTAGCTTAGACCACAAATTGTTTAGACAGATATCGGTCATTTTCCCCCAGTTGCTCATATAACATCTTTTGGTACTAGACAAGCTAACTTTCTGGGGATTTACTCTCTCCAGCCTGGCTGCTCCATGTTTCATCCCAACAGCATATGGTGTCTTTGGCAGTAGGGTCTTACCATTAACCTTTTGTGGGTCATCAAGTACTGTGACAGAATTCTATCTTCTTTTGGGAAATCTTGTAGGTCTCTCTGATAAACAGCTCCTTGTGAATGTTATCCACATGCTGATACTCAGAGTTATAGGTCAGTGCCAAGGGAAAAGAAGGAAGAAAAATATTGGTAATATAAAAGAGAAAGTGAGAGAGAAACCGAAGATTGAAGATAGTCTTTATCATACCTTCTGCCCCTATGATTCATGTATTCTTTCTAAGCACCTGATGAAGGTTCAACTTTTTAGTATGTCTTTCAGAATGTAGGATTTTATGGTACTATTTCCATTTGGGTCCAGTTTTTTGTCCCCCTCCACCCTTCCCCTCCACTTCTGCCCCACCATCCCTATTGTCTAGTCCTTTTGTAGGTATTAGCTGGTATCTATAACTACCTTCTTCTCCTACCCATTCTATATTTCCTCCACCTTCAGCAAGAACCTTAGCAGGTCTTTGTTCTTCTCCTTTTTGGTGGGAATGTAGGATGGTACAACAACTTTGGAAAGCAATATGGAGACTCCTTTTTTTTTTTTTTTTTTTAAATCTTATAACAGTCTGTTAGAAAGAATGCAGACATTTGAAAAAAAATCCCCATTGTCATGAACATAAATTTAGGGTTTTTTTTTTTTTTTTTCAGCCAGGGAATGAGCTGAAATCCAAACCAGAAATTTAAAAAAAATCCAATAGTATATTAACATCTCTTCACTCATTTGCTATACTGACAATGCAAATACAAATTTAGTCTAAAATGTACATACTCTCAAGCAACAATGTACTGCTTTCTTCATCCTTCATGCTAAGAGATGTAAGTTTAAGGGCCAAATAATGCCAAATCTTTAGGCTTCAAAAACCATGTAAAGTTAAGGCATTCACTAGTTTTAGTTTTAGCTAAGATACATCTGGAACAGTGACAAGTTACATGTAATAATGTGAAATACATTTTTTTTTTTGAAAAATAATCTTTAGTGAAACAATCCTGAAAGATACAGATACAGGTAGGGTTGTCAGTTTAAGATGTCAGTCAATTTGTTTCAGCCACTTTAAGTCCATGTACTAGTATCTAAAACTAGTTATCTTTCCATAAGCTGAGAGCTTCCTATCATGTCAGTAACTATGTTATTAAGTAAAGGAGACCTAGGTGAAAACTTTTTATTTATCACAACTGCTGACTCAATTGTCTCGGTTCTCAACAGCTTCATGGGAAGTCTGGGAGATGTTCATGCATAAGGTTCCTTGAGGAATGTTTAGTCTTTAATATAGTAGCTCTAATATAAATGCAACAACAGTTAGCTACTGATATAACCTTAATATTGGTGTAGATATGTACAAATACTACATATCAAGGCAGGACTCTTACACTATTCTTTCTGTCTTGTCTTCGAGCTCTGAGGTTCTGTCCTCCACTTGATTAACTCTGTTCATGAAGGTTGCTAGACAGGTTTTCACCAGTTCAATTTGGTTAGTATCTTCTGTTGCCCTTTTTCTGTATAGTATCATATTTTGGTTTTCTTATTGTTTCTCTGAGTGCATTCTTGCATTTACTTATATCTTGATTAAACTTAACCAGCTGGTTAATGACATCCTCTACTTTTTACCTCACATTCAATTCTTTTATCTTTTGTCTGAGGTCTTTGTTATTTTCATCTATTAACTTAAGCCTAGTGAAGAAGCTGTGTGAATTTCATTTATGCAGTTATTGGGTTTATGTTGATTTGTAATTTTCTTGGCCAGCGTTACATACTTTGTGCGTTTATTTTAGGTTTCAATTCCAGATGCGTCCTCTATGTTTTCATCAGAAACATCCATTGAGGGACTAGACAACCTTGTTGGAGATCTCTCTGTTGTTTCTAGTTTTTTTTTTTCTTTTTGTATTGAGGGGAGTCTAATTTATTTAAGGGGGAAATAGGAGGCTTTCCCTGTAGTGTTTTAGTGAGTATTCTATTTTGTGTTTGAATAGAACAGGTTTGTGATGGCTTTGTATTTTGGGATGTGCAGGTTGTGGAGAGTGAGAAGCGTGGTTAAGAGGTTACCATCTTGTCTTGTGTTATAATGTATATATTTTTGCATCTTGGATTAAGTTAATGCTTGGATTTTCTAGCTGTGTATTCTTAGCTGTATCAATTGATTTGATGTAATATATTTTCAGGGTAGGACCTTAAGGTGTTAAGTGTGGCTCTTAAGACTCTCAGAGTATCTACAAAGATGTTCTTAGGGGTTGAGTTTCCCTGCTATAGGAGTATTCAAGCAGGCTGAGTGGAATAAAATACAGGTAGATTCTAAAATTTAACTAAACACTGTACACATTCAATCAAAAACAGCCCCGAGTATGTATGCAAGAGTAGTTATTATAATGACCAGATCCTCTATCAACAAAGAGGTTAAGATTTCTGGTCTGTTGAGGGATCCAAGTCAGCTTGTGACCAAGTGAGACCCTTCCCTGGTGCAATCCCAGTTACCTTGGATGATTTTGGTCTCAGTCAAGTTGCTGCCTGGGTTGTCGGGCTGCTGTTCTGATTTCTGGAGCTGGGCACTTGCTTTTCCTGCGGGGCAAAACGAGCCTGGCTAGTGTGGCCCTGCAGATCAGCACCCCTGCTGCTGGAACTGCTGCTGCTCAAGCTGCCCCTGCTGGGACTGTAGCCACTGCTGCTGAAGGTGTTGCTGCTGGACCCACCACTGCTGCTGCCTCTGCTGCTGCTGTAGCTGCCACTGCTGGAGCCACCACTGCTGCTGAAGCTGCTGCTGTGTCCACTGCCGCTGCTCCCCCTGTAGCTGCTGCTGCTGAGTCTGCCACTGCTGCCACTCCTGGGTCTGCTGCTGCTGGGGCCGCTGTTACCGGTGCTGGAGCCGCTGATGTTGCTGCCAAACTCTGCTCCTGCTTGGGTCCCGTTGTCAGCCCAAGTTGGCGTGGCCGGGTCCCGGGCCGCTGCTCTGTTCGCCGGAGCTGGGCTCAGGCAGTGGGGGAGGGGAGGGAGCCACAGCTGCTCCGGTTCTCTCGCTGCTCCACGTGTTCTTCTACCTCGTGGTCTTCTCCTCCGCTGCTCACTGCCGCTCTCCCCTCACGTTTCCCGAGTTGCGGAGAGCACCAGTGTGAGGGGAAGCGCCCGCACCTGGCTTTTCCTGTGGCTGGAGCCAAGACTGGCGGCTTTCTGGTGCACCGTGGCCGCGGCGGTTGGCCGAGCTGCCGGAGCCGCTTTTCCCGCCTGTGCAGGCTCTGGATGCTCTGGAACTCTTCTACTTCTCCGCTGCCGCTTCAATTTCCTATACATCTCACTTTTTAGTAAAAGTGTGTATTTTGCTGAGTTTTTTTGGTCTTTTTCCCCCCTAGGCTGCTTTGGCGTGGTACCTACGCCGCCATATTAACTGGAAGTCCCATCTTGTCTATAAGTCTGAAGATTCTTCAGAAAATCTGTCTTGCTTAAGTGATGCATAAAAGAAAAGAAATAGTCTTTTAGGAATTGCATTTGCCCATATTTGTACACAAAGAAAACCATAAGTCTACAGCTTTGTATCACTGACTAACTAAAATAAACATTGTAACTCATGGCAAGAACCTGGGTCTACCAATGCATAATGAATAAGGGAATCATGATACATCTATAGTAACATATACATATGCAAATATACACACATTCGATGAAATATTCAATCTTTTATATATGTGAAAATACAGAAAAGAACTGTGGTGGTTAAGCCAGGAGGAGAGAAACAGAAAATATAAGTTGGAGAGTATAAAGTTTAAGATATGTGGGTGAATATGCCTAAAGGTTCAATGTAGGACATGAGGATTGCAGTTAATTATATTATGTTGTATAGTGGCAAGAATATGTTTAGATAATTTTTCCAGAAGAAATAAAAAATAAAAAGAAAGAAAAGAGGGTATGCCTTTAATAACTTGATTAAATATTAGCAACTAAGTTCACTATGATATAGATACCAAGATAAGTATATTAAAATTGATTTTTATATTTAATATATACTCTTTAGAAAGAAGTGAATTAAAATATCAACAAGCTCTCTAGTAATTTCTTTTTCCTTTTTATTCTTTTTGCCTACTCCCAGTTTTTTGTTTCACTTCTCCCATCAAGGGCTTCTCTTTTTCCAAATAGAACCGCTTTAAATTTCCTGTTTTAAAAAATTTCTAGATTTCACATCTGACAAAAAATATGTGGCATTTATCTTTTTAAGTCTGGCATGTTTATTTCAACCTGATGATCAAGCTGTAGTTACATCAGTTCCCTATATGGCATGATGTGTTTAAAAAATCTCTGCTATAATCCAAATGTGTCCCCAGTGTTCAGATGTAGGATTTTAATGACTAGTGTAATCATATTAAAAGAAGATCCCTTAGGAAATTGAGTGACAAGTATAGAGCTTCCTACATGGGATGAAGTCCATTGAGGAGTTTGGAGTAAATCTTCTCTCCTTACACCATGTGAAGACATAACATGTTCTTCTTTTCACCATGTGAACTTATAGCAACAAGATGGCATTTTTGAAGCCTAAAGAACAGCCTTCAGTATTTCAAAAAAAAAAAAAAAAAAGGTAAATTTCTCTTCATTTTGCAACAACAATTCTATGATGTGTTGTTAAAGCATCACAAAAAAAGAGTCAGTTTTCATCCATGGGAGGTCAGTCTCTAGAGTAATAGCATGTTCTAGGGAGTGTCTAAGAGAAAAGAGGATCTCACCCAAAACTCTGTGGGATCAAGAGGCCTGAGATAGGGTCAGGAAACAAGTATTAGTAATTAAAATGATCAATCCAACATCACATGAGAAAACCCCACAGCAGGGGATAAATGAAAAAAGGACACTGATAGAGGACGTAATACTTCCATCCTTTCACCACTGACTTAAGCACAACACAAAGGAAAGACAAGAAAACTACAAGAGAATATTCTGAATGCTCTAATGTTAACAAAATAGCTAAACTTAAGTTTTGCCTGAATGTACAATGAGGTTCAGTGTGGAAAGCAAGCCAAATGTAGGACTACTGACAAAAATTGCTTTGTTATCATTGTTACTCTCCCCTGAACTATAACCTAAATATCAGAGTACTAAATTTACATAATTGTATATCAATGTCCTACTAAAAATGCATAGGTTGTTCTTATATTTCCTCTCCTGGAATCCATGAATTAAACAAATAAGTAAGATGCTAGTGAATAGAAATTGAGAGGAGAACCTGTTGACAAGGTAGATGAAACATGTTTCTATACATATCTTTTGTGTCATGATATTCTACATATCTTACATTTGTTTTGTCTTCACATTTCTCAAAATAGGTAGTGTTAACTTGACCCTCTGTCTTGTAACTTTTACTTAAAATTTTTATGATAGAAGTGCCACAAGTTGCTCGTGGAGTAAAACAGGATTTTCTTCAGGGAATGTTCTGGCTTATTTTGTTCAGTGCCCTTTTGAACTGTGGTGAAAAACGTGACAAAAACTCCAAAAGAGTGTTCTCTATAATATGTCCTTACTTAATGTTTTAAATAAAAATGTTTATTTCTGCAAGAATGTGTCAGTTCTGTTACCTGGCACAGGATTAGACTTCTATCATACCTCTGTGGAGAGGAGCACTGACTCTCTCAACAGCTTGCATGGTCATTAAACATGAGGATGTGTCACGAGTGTGTACAAGAGTGAGAAGCAAGCAAGAGCGTAATGCCAAGACACAAAGTTCACGATGATACAGTCCCTTGAAAACTCTGATAAGAAGGAATGACTGGAATAGTAAGGCATTCTACAAACACAGTATCAGTTTCCACATACTGCATAGTAGAAGTAACTATATTGAATGCACTACTTCCCAACTTCCCGTAATTCTTCATCAACAGAAATTTTAATTATAACAGAATGACAGCGGGGAAGTAGACTCATGAATTCAAATGGGGACAAAGACTCTTTTGCTATTAAGAATAAAAATTAGCTATTTCTGACTTATTACAGCTAATAAAAGAGAGTGTGAATATCAATTGATTGGAAATCAGTGAGGCAAATATGGATTATTGAAGTCAGTAATACTGAATCAATCAAAGTTAATCACAGCTGAACAACAACAACAACAAAAAAAATCCCACATCTGAAGGAGGGAGAACTCAGAATCTTCTTAACACTTTGAGGATAAAATCATGAAGAATTTATCTCTTATAATGGGATTGTAGGATCTGATTAATGAGTAAGCATGACAGTGCTGGTGAGGCAGGAATGACGACTATTATAGAGGAGAACTTCTGTATCATCTGGGCCACAAGGGCTTCAACTTGGAGTGTGACAGAGCTTGAAATTCCCATTAAAACATATATAGCAGAGGATTCCATGATGGGCCTAGTTGTTTGTCATGAGTGAAGAAAAAAGGAATACATATTATAGAAAAAAAGACTTTTTTTTTTTTTTAAACGAGCACTGTTGTTACTTTCTGTTGTTGGGACACAACACCCTTCTGTTTAAAAGCAGCTGGTGGAAGGAAAGGGTTCGTTTCAGGGTATAGTTTCTACCAAAAGCTTCATTGTGGTGGGGAAAGCATGGCAGATCAGAAAGCAGGCAGACATTTTCATCCATCAGCAGCTGGGAGGAAGTACAGTGGGCTGGACTTGAACCCCCAGTGGGCTGGACTAATCAACCTAAAGGCTTACCTCCAGTGACACCTCCCCCAGCCAGATTCCACCTCTCTAAGGCTCCATCACTCCCCCAAATTGCCAACAGCCAGAGACCAAGTGTTCAAAGCATATGAAGCTATAGGAGACATTCATAATAGAATAATGCGTAATTAATTAGACTATGTAAGAAAATATAGCTTTACATGTGAGGAACAACTGCCTTCCAAAAAATATAATACCTGAATAATCTCATAATATTTCTCCCAAAACTCATTTTAGTTGATGAATTCAATTTTAGCACTTTAAAGACAGTTGTCCTTGTCAAGCCCTTAACACGATCAGATGTAACACCTGTTCCAGGACGATGCACGTAAACACAGGTGATGTTGACAGAAAAGACTAGGTTTGGTCTGCTGCAAAAGCAGCCATGCCCACCTATAGTGAGTTTCTCTTTGAAAATCCTTTACACCTATAACTGCTGTGAGCATGATGATGAATCCAGTCACCTACACACATACACACACACATACACACACGGAGCGGAAGGGTAAGCCGCAAAGGAAAACCAGCCTTCTTCTTGCCTCCAAAGTCACTTAAGTTATAGCCTTGGGTCTCATCTAGGGCCTTCCTGACTCCCCATGCCACTGTACCTCCTCACACCTACTCTGGGTCATGTGACATGAAACTTTTCCCATCTCCTGAAAACTCCACAAAAGCATGAGCTCCCATTGCTCTCCAGAAAACCAAAGGCCACACCTTTTTCTTCAGTGGCCCATAGTGCTCTTGAATGACTGCCAGCCCCTACATTTTGGAAGTGAAGGTTTGGCTTTGCTACCCCATCACTCTGCCACATAGACATCTACACACAGTGGGCTGACTTGTTTAAAAGAAAGATATACTCTGTGCTTCCTTACTTTCCTTCACAATGTACAGCAGAGAGCATATATAATTTAGTAGTCAAGGTGCATTGTTGTGATAAATTGGTTAGTCAGTATCACCGAAAAAAACTCAATTTAAAATTCCTGAACAGATCTCCTTAAATGTAAGTGAAGACAAAATCCAATGAGAAAATGAATTCTGTAGAACAGTCTGAAATTCCTTTAGAAGATGTCTTTATCTACTCCTGTTGCTATAACTAAATATCAGACTGAGTAATATATACATACCAAAAATTCATTTTTCATAGTTCTGGGGCTTATATGTTATGATTAAGATACCAGCAGATTTCAGTGATGGTATGTGACAGAGTAGACAGCCATCACATTCTCAGATGACAGGTGAGATAGAAGAGTAAAAATGTGAATGTACCTTGTAGCTATGTATAAAATCACTAATTTCATTCAGAGGGGCTTTGTTCTCTTGAGGTACTTAAAGAAATAAGGCACTATCCCTGTACTAACAAAGCTTAAAGTGAATCATGTATATAATTAAATATATGAGCTCTTTAAGGATTGTATAGAGAAGCATGTCAGAGAAAGCATTATGATGATATAAACTGAATTATTCCCTCATCCACAAAATAGTGCCAAACCTGCATTAAAGAATCTAGAAGGCCAAATAACTGATTACAACTTTGTGAAGAGTTGAAATGTTGCAAGTCAGAGCCAAATTTCTTCAGGCTGTCTTTAGTTCCTTTGCTAACCATTCATTACTCATCTTTGTGTCTGACCGATTATTAATTTTTTTGGAATGCATTAAGTTAACAGACTAGTGGCTTCCACCAATCCACAAGGTAAGATAGTGTCTAAAACCCACAGTGGAGTTCCCTACTTGCCTACAACCCATCTACCCGATATTTCCATCAAAGTATTTGAAATAAAAATGTATTGGTTTATTACTTTCTTTTGTCTAAAACCATTAATTTTCCATGAAAACATTTCTACATTGAAATATGTTACCCACAGGAATCTGTATCCATTTTTTCCCAGTCATGGATATCTATTAAGTGGCTTAATAGTAAACTCTGTCTTATGCCGTTGAGGAGAGCTTCATTTAGTCAGTGACAGCAGCCTCTGTACATCTGAAGGTGCATGTGTAAGCCCACAGGCAGGAAACCAGACAGGCCAGCTGGGGGCTGTGTGGCTTCCAACACTTGCTGATCTTGGTTTTGGACATTTCCACATGCCATTAAGTTATTGTGTTGCTAAGGATGGCTTTGGCTGGGTAATGTGTTCCCTCACTCGCACAGCAGCTGCTGGAATGTGGTTCACGATGAGATGAGCTGGTGGCTCTGCCGAGTCTAACGTCCCAGCCAGTGTCAGTGTGCTCACGGGAGAACTCCAGGCCTCATGACACTCTCATCCAGAAGGTAACTGGCTTCTCCTTTGAAGAGTCCAGACTAGTCACAGGGTTCTGTGACATTCATAGTCTTGGCCTGCAGATCTAATACAATCCTTTGGGCACTCAGTCTCTGCTTGTTATTATTTGAGGGGTGGGGTTCAACATCAAATTCTCTGTGTGTGTCAGAACTTTGACATATCTATATCCATTTGAATACTTATACACATTTGAATGCTCACATATTTGAATAGTAGGAAGTTTTCAGCACATTTGAAGGGATAAAACTTGACTGAGTCATTTTTGCATCATCATTATTTAGCTATAGTAACATCTTTCTGGGATTATCTAGGCATCCATAGACAACTGCATCTGAATTTTGTCTCAGTAATCTCTGTCAGAGGGATCTTTGTCAAGGTCCGTGGCTTTCTGAACTTTTTGTGTCTTTGTTTCCAATGTGGATTAGAGAACCTATCGCACACAAAGCATTTTGCACAATGTTCAGAACTCACTGCTTTTTCAATAAAACTAGACGATTTATTGCATTTTATAATAATGGCATCATTGCTATTTTCATGAGATATTAAGTTACATGATACTTCTTTGTGAATATAATGGCTTCCTGTCTATATTTTTTCCTCTTGAATATTCATGACAAAAGTGTTTTATGAACTTTTTGAGCACACCATCTTAATTCTTGCTTATGTGAAGCCTTGCATGATGCTATGTGGATTACACAGCCACTCTTCCATTTGGTGCCATTCCAAATGCACGTATGCTTAGCTTGATGATAAAGGCCTTTTACAGTTTTGTCATAGTTGGAAGGCAAACCATCAAAGTTTCAAACACTGCCACACACAGATACTACCTAGGCTATGCTACAAAACCACTGAACAGGGCTGTAGAGATGGCTCAGCACTTAAGGCATTTGATTGCAAAGCCTAATGAGCTGGGTTCAATTTCCCAGTACCCATATAAAGCCAGATGCATAAAGTGGCACATGCATCTGGAGGTCACTTGTAGTGGCTGGAAGCCCTTGCATGCCTCATCTCTCTGTCTATCTTCTGTCTGTTTGTCCTCTTTCTCTCTACTTGCAAACAAATTACTAAAAATATTAAAAAAAAAAACCACTGAATAAAAAGCAGTAACCAGCATTCTCAACAAACTTCTGGACTAAGAGGTTATTAGAATTTTCCCCTCGATTTTCTGGGTCAAATAGAGTGGTTATAAAGGTACTTGAAAGCTTTAAGTGGCTGTTGAAACCAGTGAGAGAATAAGAAAAGTAAAAAAAAAAAAAAAAAAAAAAAAAAAAAAAAAAATTAAAAGATTAGTATGTTATGTGTGGGGGCATTTTTAAAGAATATACATTTATTAATGTACATGAGTATACTCAGATATTTTTTTGAGACAATGCCTTGCTATGTAACCCTGCTGACCTGCAACTTTTTTCAATCTCCCTGCTTCAGCCTCCGGAGCTGAGGTTATGGACCAGTGTGCATCATTGCTCACAGTGCTACCACCTACCTCTTATTCGGGTTTATACAGGTCGTAAGTAGATTCAAGAGAAAGACTGGAGAGTGGAGGAGTAACTTTCATAGAAAGTATGACAAAATGTTGTTTTAAAAATATTTTATTTATTTTCTTATTTGAGAGAGAGGGAGAGAGAGAGAGAGAGAGAGAGTATGGACATTCCTGGGTATCATGACACTGCAAACTCCCTCCAGACACATGTGTGACTCTGTGCATCTAGCTTTACAGGGGTCCTGGGGAATTGAACCCAGACTGTTAGGCCATTAAAGAAAGTGCCTTTAACTGCTGAACTATCTTTTCAGCCCAAAATGGGTGTTTTAATTCATCCCAACAAAATAGAGTCTATGTAAATATATTGATCATAAACTGGACAAACCATAAATAAACTTCTGACTTTATGTGCAATCATACTTTGGGAGCCAAGCTCTACAGACATTTAACATATTAAGGTCGCTCTGTAAGTTTCCACAGAATGAATGAGTGGAACTATGACTAACTCTACTGCATTTTTCTTTTTATTTGGATATTTTAGTTGAGGAGCTAGATAAAAAAAAAGACCTTGGCAGAAAAACAGACAAGATTAATAAAATTCTCCTAACAAGCTAAGACTAAAAAAGGAGAAATAAAGGCCCCATTTCATGTCTACCTGCATTCACTTTTGAGTTTTAGAATGCTGCCATGGTTTTGGAAATGTGAGTTCAGGAGCTGAACCAGCTTCAGTATGGTTTTCAATAATGTACAAATTCGGTATTTGGGGAAGGATTTCTGCTTATTCACTTATCACATTGTAGTAATTAAAAATATATTTTTATTTATGAGAGAGAGGAAGAATAAAGAGAGAGAAAAAAAGGAGAGAGAGAAAGAGAGAGAGAATGAATGAGGGCAGGCATGGCAGAACCTCTTGACACTGCAAATGAACTTCAGATGCATGCACCACTTTGTGCATCTGACTTTATGTGGGCACTGGAGAATCAAACCAGAACAGACAGTCTTTTGTAAGCAAGTGCCTTCAACCTCTGAGCCATCTCTTCATCCCAAATTGTAGTAAATTTTGATATCTCTTCCAGGAGTAAAACAATTTTAGCCTGAACTTGTAAATACACATGACTAATAAATGGTAGGAACTTGAACTTTATTCTCATTAGTCCATATCAAATGTCACTCTTCAGTCCCTTGTAAGGTCAGATATATTTTAGGCTAGATATCAATAATCAGGAGGTAGTCATGATTTTTAACAATCTATCAAATATTGTGATAGTGCAATTGTTTTTATTTCCCCCAAATTTATATGAAGAATCCTAAGCTCCAGGGTGATAGCAGCAGAAAATGGAAACTTTAGGTCATGCTAAAGGCCATTGAAAAGGGTCCTTATAGATGGGGTAAATGTCCTTAAAAGGTGCAAGACAGCTAGTTTACTTCTACTGATGCAGAAGGTTGTAGTAAAAACATAAGTTTGTGGAAGATCTTTATCATAATAGGAGAAAAAGAAGATGACATAAAATTGAAAGAGAGACTAATGGAGAGTGGGATGGGATATGATGGAGAGCAGAGTTATGAAGGGGTAAGTGGGGGAGGGCAAGGGAGGGAAATACTATGGTAACCTTATAAAAGAAATTGGTACAACAAACTGAACTAGTGTATCATCCAAAAAATATTAAAGTAAAATAATAGCTATGATCACAATCCATGAAATTATGTTCAATAATTCTTTCATTTTCTGTTTTTATCAGGTATATGTTTTCTTCCTTTTAAAAATATATTTTATATTATATATTATATATATTATATTTTATATTTATATATTTTAAATATATACATATATTTTAAAAAGGAAAAAAATATATTTATTTATTTATTGACAACTTCTATACTTACAGACAACAAACCATGGTATTTCCCTCCCTTGCCCTCCCCCACTTACCCCTTCATAACTCTGCTCTCCATCATATCCCATCCCTCTCTCCATTAGTCTCTCTTTTAATTTTATGTCATCTTCTTTTTCTTCTATTATGAGGGTCTTGTGTGGGTATTACTAGGCACTGTGAGGTCTTGGATATCGAGGCCAAATTATGTGCAGACAATTGTATGTAAGGAGTGGTATCCTTCCTTTGACTCTTAATGTTTTCTTCCTTTTTATAAAAATGCAAATTAATTTAATTTTATTTTCCACTACCATATATGATGTTTTGTTTGATTTTTCCCATCAAACCTCATCGATAACCCATAAACTTTTAAATAGATGTATTCTTGGATATGCACAGCATTTTGGATTTATCCCTTCTGAGGTCTGCCTGCTTTTCAGCACATGATCACTTTCAAAGTGTAGCAAATATGTCCAGAGACATCATTCTTACAAAACCGAGCAGAAATCATTCTTACAACATTGAGCAGAAATCATTCTTACAAAACCGAGCAGAAATCATTCTTACAACATTGAGCAGAAATCATTCTTACAACATTGAGCAGAGTTCCCAAATAAGCTCTACCCCACACATGCATAACCTCCCGCATTATCACATCCTTCATCAAAGCAGTTAACTTGCTGCGTTTGATGAATCTGCATTGAAACATCATTCCTCCTCAGTAAAGTTCACAGCCTCCGTTAGTGTTCATTCTTGGGGTCATATAAACTGTGGGCTGTGACAGACAAGCACTCACTTAACAGCACCGCACACCCTCACTTCACTCTTCTAGAATCCTCTGTGCTTGCCTTTTCATCCCTCTTTCTTTCCTTGCCCTGGCACCCATCACCAAGCTTTCTCTTCTCTTCTTAGTTAAACATTTTCTAGAGTTTCAAGTATTTAGAATTATAAAATATGAAACACCTTCAAATTAGCTACGCCATCCAGTGATTCAAGTTTCTTCTCTGTCTTTTCTTTGCTGAAATGATAAAGATCCCACTGTTCACATGTAACCAAGAGTTAGTTATCTGCTTCTCACTGAAGGGCATCTTGGTTTCTCCCAAGTATTGGCAGTTATGAAAAAATCAGCTATCAACCTCTATGTGCAAGTATTCATGTGGACATAAAATTTCATTTTCTTTGGGTTAACACCAAAGATCAGGATTGCTGAATCTCTGGTAAGAACATGTTCAGTTTTGTAAGAAACACACAAACTGTCTTTCACCATGATCATACCTTTGGTTCTGCCAGCAATAAGCAGCACTGTCATTACGTCATGCTCTCGCCAGCACTTGGCGCCAGGGTTTTGGATTTGGGGTGCTGCGTGTTCTAACACATGGCTAGTGATGGCGTTTTTGTTTGAGATTTCCTAATGACATATATTATTGACTATGTATTTCTACCTGCTGTTCTGTTATCTCCATTTCTTCTTTTATCAGGCTACTATTTGGCTCATTCTCTCACTTTATAATTTATGTTTATTTTCTGATTGTTGAGTTTAAATTTTTTTGCATTTGTAAAATAATAATCCTTTATCCAATGAATGTTCTGCAAACAAATTCTTAGATCTGGTGGCTTGCCTTTAGAGTCTTTTGACTGCTGGTTATAGTTTCATCGAGCTCGTGGTTTGGGCAGAGGTAAAACAAAGATTCTCAGTACTGAGACATTCAAGCAGAATGAACAACAATTTGGAGATATTTTATTTTTAGGTTTGGTGAGTATATGTGAGATGTTTGCAGATGTATGGGTGTGTACTTGTGTGTGTATGAGGGTATTCACATGCTGCCTACTACATCCTTGTGGAGGTCAGAGAACACCCTTGGGGTGTCAGCACTCACCTTCCACCATGTTTGAAGAAGGTTCTCCAGTTCTCATTCTCATTGTGGTACCTTGTTGCCTTTACCAGGCTAGCTTTATCCATTGAGCCGTCTCCCCAGCCCCTGGTTATGTCTGTTTTATGAATTTATTCAAAACTCAAATTTTCAATCAGGACTTCCTATCTCTATTTCCCCAAAACTGCTAAATGTTTTGATTAAATGGATAGTCTGAACGATTACATTAAATCCATCCCTTTTCATAGAATTCTGACATTGTGGAGGAATTTCATTTAGAAATATGAGATTGAAGTCATAAATATTGCTTGACTGGCTCTGAAACTTTAGATTACAAATCTTTCCTGCCATTACTCTTTGGGCTCTCATATGTTTCCTCCCTACATTTGCCACTATTGAAAAACACCTACTTAACCAAACCATTTTTACCTGCCAGAGTATAGGATATTCTTTTAATATATCAAAATAATAGTACAGGACAAGAAAGCATAACAGGTATTGTGGTGGTTTGAGTCACATGAATGTGTTTTAAATGCTTGGTCCCTAGCTGATGGCAGTTTGGGAGGTGGAGCCTCTCTGGACGAGTTGTGTTTTCTGGGGGGTAAGCTTTGGGGTATTATAACCAGCTTTCTCTTGTAAGAGTTCTCCTCACTCTCTTACTGCTTTCCATCTACTGTGGCAGAGGTGATGTCCAGCTTCTGCTTGTGCCATGATTTCTTCTTCCATCATGAAGTTTTCTCTCAGGACTTTAAGCCAGAATAAACAATGTTCCTTCTATCCACTGCTTTTGATTGGGTGTTTGTCCCAGCAACTTGAAGGAAACTCCAAGAGCTCTAGATATTCAGTCTTTTGCTGAGTTTGTATGTGCGTGGTGAGGAATTGTGATGTGAGAATGAGGGTTCTTTGACTATTGCCTTTGTGACTCTGGTTAATTTTCTTTGGGGCATATCCATCATCCATGTTCTTCATCTGTATTCCAGAGCACTAGTAAATTCTGTAGCCTTCACTTTTATTTTACTAATGTGATGTTTATCACTGGCTGGGATCTGCACTATTCCATCTTGTTCTTTATTACCATCCCTGGAGATTCTACTCCCTAATATGGCACTTTTTCCCTTTCTGTGTTTGCCTTTCATCTCTGTGTTTTCATTTATTTGTTCTTATCTTGCATCTTTGATTTTGAGTCCATGTTTGCTTCAATGTATTAAATAATGCAACTATTATATTAATTTCACATGTTTTAAGCCATACCTCTCCTTGGGATCTTGCCAGTCTATTTTTTGCTGTTGTTTTTATCATTTAAAAATTTTATCATTTAAAAATTCTTAAACAGGCAGGAAGAATTCTTATTTGTATTTGGAAATAGGGTGCATAGAATGTTTCAAACTTCTCTACTATCCATTTAAGTTCAAGTGGAATTTATCCCTCCATTTTATTATTTGAAATTTGTATCTGCAGAAATGCATATTTCTGAGCCAAACAACAAATATATTCATTAGTTGCCTCTGGTTAGGCTCCATACCTTTCTGGAGAGTTAGGAAAAAAGTGCTTTTTTCATATCCAATGCAAGGAAAGTAACATAAACCATTTTAAAGTTAGTGATGAGTTATATAAGGAAATATGTTACTTGATATTGGATCAATTATTTAACCCATAAAAATGTTCTTTTCTGTAAAATAAGAAAAGTTGTTCCTATTCTAGATGCTAACTGAATGAGTTGAGCTCATGTTTGTAAAAGCTTTTATCTCAGAGCATGATAGAGAATATGCATTTAAATTTGGCTTAATCTTTGTTCATCATATTATCGTTTAAACTTTAGTTCTACAAGTTACAGAGAAGTGTTTGATCTCAATGCAACCTTTTTTTTAATAAACAAATTACTACAACATTGAGCTTGGATATCTGGTTGGATAAGAATGTTCTTGCTGAATCTATTTCATATGACAAGCTACTGAGGTTGTTCAAAATGGACAATGAAAGTTATATTGTTACTATAAACCTAATTATTCCAAAAGCTAGTTAAGATTCACACTTTAATAACATATTGTCATATAACTATTTCTAAGTCATGATACTCCTCACAAACTAGGAACTGAAGAATGTACACCTGTTCCCTGTTTGGGGAAAAATTCCACGGGATGGGAGAACAGGTCTAAGGCAGTGTATTTCACATAGAGGGTGACATCTAATGCTATTTTAAAGTTCCATTACTTGTTAGGTTATAAGTCATATCTGCATTTACTCTGCAGTGAAAGAAATGAGGTTTTAATGGTATGTTGAATTATGTAGTAAATCTTCCAATGGGATCACGATTAATTCATAATCTGGGTTCAGTTAGCAGTATGACTGAATGTGTTTGTGTATCTCCCAATTTTATGGGATAAGTCTGCACATAAATTTAAAATTCAGTGACTTTCCTGGAGAGTTAATGGCTACAATAGATTCTTATAGAATACACAATGAGAGAGAATGCCCTAGCTCCTCATAACTGTAGGAAGAGCACCTTGGTTGAGCACTTTTCTTCTATTTCCTAACTAAGTCATCAGGAAGTAAGGCTTGCAATTCATTTGAACTTCAGTTTCACTCGTGATTCCAGTCTCTCTCCTCTATATTAACAAAACTACAATATCTGTATTCTCTTTCAAGAAAAATCATGCTGAAACTCACATATGTATAATAAATAAAAGGAGGACACTAGTGATACACTTTGAATGGGTAATTTTGCAGCTACTTCCTGTTAGCCTGAAACAGAGAGAATCAAGAATGAGTCAGAACATGGAATGCAAACTTTTGAGCTCCCTAATTAAAACTTGACCAGAGAAAGTCATGTACTTACACTTACCAACAATAATTGTCTCTTGAATTGCTCTTTGGAATTTGATGAATATTTTTTCAATATCTATTAAAGATAATGAAGATTTCTTGCTTTCTAACAGTATATATATTCACATATCTTTTGAGTATAGTGTGCATTTGGTATATGTATGCATGTTTATATGTGTATATTTGCACTTGTATGTGTAGGTTAATATGCCTGTTTGGGGGAGATGGGTGTGCATGTGGAAATCAGAGTTAGATGTTGGTTGTCTTCCTCAATTGCTCTCCATTTTTCTTCTTCAAGATAGAGTCTATTATTCAATCTAAAATTCTCTGATAAATTTAGAATGGCTAGCCATTGAGTGCCAGGCATTCCACATCTCCTCCTCTCCAGCATGGGATTACAGGTGCTCTCTAAAATGTCCAGCATTATACATGGGTTACAGGCATCCAAACTCAGGTCATCACACTTGTATGCATGGCAAGAACTTTTCCCATTGAGCTATTTCCCCAGGCCCTGATGTGTTATCTTTATTCTATATAACAACTTTATAAAAGATCTGCAAGACATGGAGATATATTAATCTTGTTTATTTCTTCAGGAAGTTTCTGACATTTTCAATTCAAGTGGATGGCCATTTACCATTCATTAATGTAGTTTCCATATTTTTTCTTAAAAAGCATTTTATTAATTCAATTCCAAAGCAAGGAGATAGAGAATCGGCATGCCAGGGCCTCCTGCCACTGCAGAAAAACTCCAGATGCATGTGCCACATTGTGCACCTGGCTTTACATGGGTACTAGAGAATCAAAACTAGGCTGTTGGTCTTTGCAAGCATGCAACTTCAGCTTCTGAGCCATCTTTCCAGCCATTCCTTATTATTGTTAGCATACAAAAACTTTAAGATACATTGCAATTTAGGCTAATTGTGATCCAGGACTAAAGTCATGATACAACTTCAAAACTCACCAATCATGTTATGCCCAATGCTCAAAATTGAATGGCAATCTGATGCTGTTTCTTTCTTTCTTTGTTTTTCACCTCAATTCTGCTTCTCTGGAAGGTAAGGAACTCTTAACACCTGATTTGAAAGGGCTTGGAGACCATGTAGTCTGTTTATCTAAGGAGCTACTTTTTTTGACAGAAAGAGAGTCTCTGAATGAGATAACTTATTTCTGGAATCTTCTCACTTTGTTTCTTGATTCTTTAAAAATAGTGGATAAATTTCAGATCCAATGTGACTGGAATCTTATTATTAGATTTCTTTTTACCCTGATTGAATGAATGCCAATTCTCAGTTGGAACACATAATATCCCTTAATATGCATGGCCACTATCAAAGAGGGATAGAAGAGGACTTCAGAAAGAAATGAAGCAGATAACAATAAATGGGAAGAAACTGGTAATGAGCACAGCTCCAGTAACAGCAGAATGGCAACAACCTTAAGTGTTCAGAGGTGCATCAAAGCTTACGGGGAAGGAAGAAAAAGAATGAACATGGATCCGAACTCCAAGTAACAATGCCAAGTGGGATGTAAAAGTCGACAGCTGAGATTGCCACCCTTATCTTTACCATTAAATTAGGAATTCTTGGAAGAAGTGGAACTAGTCCACGCAAAGATATATTTAAAATTCAGTTGAAATTATGTGCATACAAATATCTTTCTTAGAATTTTGTTTTTACTGTTTAAACACTATTTAACAGTTCTCAAAATAACTTCTGCTCCTTGGAAGATATGATAGATAAACTTTTTCCTGCTTTTCTTTCCAATCAAAAGTCTTGCAACTTATGCATGAACTAAGCATAGGCAGATTGTACAAGTTACAGAGGAGAGAAAACACTGATCAGGGATCATGGATACCACCTCTTAGTGAGTTCCTTGAGGGGATTTTGCTCACATTTCCAAGCCTTTGAGTCAGCTTAACTCACAACTCGGAAACTTTAATAGTTTCAGAAAGAAAATAACTTCCAAGAAATGTTCATTTGTTATTGCAAATTCAAGGCCAGCCTGAGACTAAATAGTGAATTCCAGGTCACTTTAGGCTAGAGCGAGAGTCTACCTTGAAAAACTAATAAACAAACAAATAAAAGAAACAAACATCAAATCAATATAAACTTTCATTTCAAGAAATAAAATAAACATAAAACAAGCAGAGAAATAAAATGAGATGAAATTTAGTACAGAAAAGGAATAATAAAAAGTAGTGAAACACACAAGCAGTTTTTGTGACAGTGCCAATAAAATTGACAAACCTCTAAGAAGACAAGAGAAGAAAACTGAAGAAATAGGTAACAAGTATTAAGAGTGAGGAAGGGATCAGAACTGTAGCCCCATGCAAGTATAGTAAGGGTATATGAATTGAATAATCTGTACATAAATATATTCCTTGGCATAAATGAACATGCACCAATTGCTTGAAAAACAATATTACCATAAACTATCCAATGTGAAATAAATAATTTGAATAGCCTTTTACATATCAGGGAAACTGCTTTTTTGTTCAAAACACCCACCCTCTGTTTCCCTCTGTATCTGTCTCTTTCTCTCTCTCCAATAAATAAAAATAAATAATAAAATAAAAGTGACAACATATAAAAATAGACATTAGTCAAATACTGTTTGTACCAGTGATGCAAGGCAGGCGTATTAGAACTTCTCAGGGGTTATAGACAGAGTAGATGCAAGGTAGAACTGTGAGCGTGACTACAGAAAACAGAAAGGACCCTGTGATAAAGAGACAATTCCATATCGTGACTGTATTTATGTCAGTGTTAGTATCATGGCTGTGCCATTGTACTGTAGTTTTGATCATCTGAAGAAACTAGGTTTGTGGAGCACAGTATTTCTCCATAATATGTCTTGCTACAACATGGAAATCTCCAATCATTTTCAAACGAAACATTTGATTAAAATAGGTTACCAGTCTCTAGCTGCATGCCACAAATACATCTCATGCATAAGTTGTTATTTATTTTTTAAATGAGTTTGACATTTAAAAATTATAATATATTTGAGAATATTCAAAACTGCTTCATAAATTAGAAGCTTTTAAAGTCTGCCTGTGAAAATGTTCCTCCTCTTTCCTCCCACCCACAAAAATGTGATGATAGATTGATAATGGTCTACCAGCCCTAAGCCAATTTTTAAATTTTTTTTTATATATTAACTAAAAAAGTAAGGTGTTACACACCAACGTAAGCCAATTTGGTCTTCACAACTCATGTTATTTATAGAAGTCTTATCTTATTTTTGCTAAATAATGACAAAACTCAAAGATGATTGAAGAAAGGATAAATCCATTTCTCAAAACACTTGGTAGATATAATAAAGGCAAGTGACATACCAAAGACATACAACACAAAGTTATTTGTTAAACATTTATTGATAAGCCAGAAATTAACTTGGTCATTCACATGTTATGTAAGTTCAGTGATGTCAACCCTTTTCTACTATAGCTAAGGAACAACAATGAGAAAGTACCTAAAATCGTTAGATTATGACAAATTCACTAAAATTCTAGAGACAGGATTCTGAATTCCTTAACTGATAATCCTGATATTTGAAAGGTTCCTCAAACACAATTGGTCATTGACCCTCTTAAGAGTGAAACCACTCTAAAAGTATGCATTCCTTGCCTTTTAAAAAGAATATATTAGGGGTTGGAGAGATGGCATAGCAGTTAAAGCACTTGCCTGCAAAGCCTAATGACTGAGGTTTTATTCCATAGTACCTACACCAAGCTGGATACATAAAGTGGCACATACCTCTGGAGTTTGTTTGAAGTGGCTAGAGGTCCTGGTGCACCTGGTCCTGGTGTCTCTCTGTTTCTCTTTGCTTTCAAATAAATAATACAAATTAAAAATATTTTTTGAAAAAGAATATATTGGCCAGGTTTCATGACACACATTTGTAACCTCAGCACTTGTGAGGGTGAGACAGGTAGACCACAACTTCAAGGCTAGCCTGTGTTACATAGTGAGTTCTGGATTAACCTGGGCAATGTACTGAGATCCTGTCTCCATAACCCCTCCTCCCAAAGTAATATATGTTATCAGTTGTCATTTATTTAATATACTCTAGCCAATCCCCCAAGTAGAATGTTCTAAACTTTAAGCAAATTAATTTTTACATCAGCATGTCAAGCAGTCAAATGTCAGTTGCTTGTCAATGGTCAGATAGAAAAAGGTCTTCTATTATGCAGTCGTAGCTGTGTTCCAGGGTCAGGCTTTACAGATAGTTCTTCACAGGAAATTAATAATATACAATAATCAATAATATACAAAGGATGGTGTAATGACATTCTTAAAGGGCAAAAAACACATTTCATACTATTTTGTAAAGGGGGAAGCATCTAGATGGAGCCTCTAAAAATATTTATGTTGAAGGTATCTAAGAGAAATTTTCCCTTAGACCAAAAAACAAAATGGCAAAAAAAGGTTAGAATGCATGTCGTCAATACTCATTTATTGGATTCATGCCTGGAAGAAGATCAAGGGGAGTTCTACAAAGATTGATAAAGAAAAGGAACCCAGATAATCAGGTCTGGATTAAAATAAACAATAAAGGTGAAAACAGTGACATCAAGGTCCACACAGTATAAATACAGAATTTCAAGAACAACATTACAAAAAGGGAGCAGTGTGTGTGAAGGTGACAGTAATGACAATGGTAGTCTTTAATTACAGATACAGAAAGAAGGTGGTTCTAGGGAAAAATAATCTGTAATGAACACAGGCATAAAATAATGATGAAATAATAATGCTGACTATATATTATACATTGGAAGCAATATAGAAAATATAGAAAATGCTGAAATTCTCAGAGTCATGAGCTAGAGAGAGAGAATTGATAAACAATGAAAAGAAAATTCTGGAATATTTTATTTAATTAGTAATCGCTGTATATAATTCCTTTTATTAAAGATGTATATAGATTTTTTTTTTTTTTTTTTTGGTTTTCTGAAGTAGGATCTCACTCTAGTCTAGGCTAACCTGGAATTCACTATGTAGTCTCACGGCGATCCTCCTACCTCTGCCTTTCGAGTGCTGGTATTAAAGGTGTGTGCCATCATGCCCAGCTGAGAATTTTCCTTTTTTTAAAATATATTTTATTTATTTATTTGAGAGAGAGAAAGAGGGAAAGAGAGAGAATGGGCATACCAGGGTCCAGCCACTGCAAAAGAACTCCAGATACATGTGCCCCCTTGTGTATCTGTCTTACATGGGTCCTGGAGAATTGAACCAAGGTCCTTTGGCTTTGCAAGTAAACGCCTTAACCACTAAGCCATCTTTCCAGCCCATGGCTGAGATTTTTTTAATTTGGTTCATTACCTACTAAAATTTCTAAGGTATTAATTACCTAAGTAGAAAATTTAGAAAACCGATTAACAGATGTGTTACTGAGAGTAAACTCAAGACTACTTTCATAATGAAGTAGTTATTGTCAGTTAACCTTAGAGCCCCAAGAATGAAATTAGTTGCCAATGTTTAGTCTTATAATGTGAATTTCTAAATGTTGCTTATGTGATGTACAGTTGGTCTGCCTTATCTTCAGGTTCTGTCTCCACCAATTCCTTATCACAAGCCAACTAATGTGTGG
Organism: Jaculus jaculus; assembly: GCF_020740685.1. Taxonomy (NCBI): domain Eukaryota; kingdom Metazoa; phylum Chordata; class Mammalia; order Rodentia; family Dipodidae; genus Jaculus; species Jaculus jaculus. The sequence continues at coordinate 28,451,898 of NC_059112.1, read as the reverse complement.
ACCCAATTTTTCCCCCCAAACCTTTGTTTATTAGAGTTTTTTTTTCATTACTTAGAACAACATAGGAAACCACTATTTACATAGGACTGATATTGTCTTAGGCATTATTTGCAGTGTAGAGTTGATTTAAAATACAGTAAACCATTGCAAAACTTATATGCAATTACTACCCCACTTTCCAAGAGGCCCTTGCTCATGTATGGGTTTTAGTGTATACAAAGGATATCTTTCACTAATTCCAATGTATGACTATACTGTGAAACTAAATCTTTGACCTATACTTTTTCTTGTAATGACCATAAGAAGACAAAGAAGATATGTTTTATTGTCTAGGTCCATTTGTGCTACTATACCTAAATATCACAGAGTAGGTAATTCATAAAAGACAGAAATTTGTTTACAATAGTTCTGGAGGCTGGCAGTATAAGATCAAGGAGCCAAATGGTTTGTGCCTGGTAATAATCTAGTCTCACCTTCTATTGATGGTCCTTCATGTTCCTTGTAACTGTGTTCTGTGGATAGAGGAATGCTTTGTCCTTACTTAATGAGAAGGATGGAAGAACTGAGAAGAGGTGAACTTCCTCCATCAAGCCTTTTTGTAAGTACTTCATTCCATTCAGGGTGTGAGAGACCTCATGCCTCAGTTGCCTCCTAATGCTCATAGCTCCTAATACTGATACATTGTAGGTTAACTTTCAATACCAATTTTCTGGAGGCCCAAAAAATTAAATACCATAAAACCCATTAATATTAGCATATTCCAGGATTTCCTGGCGGTTTCAGTTAACCAATACTAAAACAATCCAGTGAATTTTTCAGTCCCATAGACCTGAGCAGGAAACTATTTAATATCCTAAAAGTATGCTCTGGCCCACAGTGATGTTCATTGGCTACCCTAGCATTTAGTTGTAGTGCTATACATCAGAAAGTCTGGGAAACTTGTTTAGCTAGAGTCCTCTAATCAGTCAGAACCTAGCATGTTCATAGATAGCAGCTGAGGTAGTTTGAATGTGGAATGTCCCCCATAGTCTCAAATGTTCCTAATCATGATAACTTGGGAGGTTGTGCATTGCTGGGATCAGGCTTTGTGGTATTATACTCCAGCTTCCCCTTTGTCCAGCAACACAAAGATAACTATAAGACAAAAGAGTTACAAGAGGTATGGGGTCATTGCTGCTAGAAATCTGATTGGCTTTTGATCTTTTTGAAGGGATTTATAGGAAGACTATGGAAGGATTTGAATTTTCAGTTTATTTATTTATTTGTATGTGCATCAGAGCCTCTTGTCACTGCAGGACAATATTCATCCCACTTTATGTGGGTAGCAGGGGAATTAAACCTGGCCCCATGGGCTTTGCAAGCTAACCACTGAGTCATCTCCTCACTTGTAGAAGGATTAAAACACTGGATTAAGAGATATCTTGTACTGTATGCAGAGGTGAGAGACAATTGTGATAAGAATTGAAACAGTTAAATGCATGAAGAAATTGTTGATTGTGGCGGCTTGGTTTATGCGAGGAAGAAGTGTTTGGTCTGGATGAGGTGACAAACAGTGTGAGAGCCTGTCTGTGCTCCTCCTGGGTCCTGAGATGTTAAGAAAAGCTAAATTTAAAGGTAATGTGTTGGTGTGTTTGGTAGAATACAGAGCAGAAGAATATGAAAAATATAAAAAAGATATAAATTAACACAGAAAGAAATGAGTTTCTGACTGGAGCCTGCAGCCCAGTTTAGTCATAGCTGTTTGAGAAATTGACAACACTGAGCTTCCAATGGCTGTTTTGAACTGGAACAGAAGAAGTGGTGACTCTTCCAAGAAGAGAGCTTGAAGCTTGAGTGTCTTGCTCCTCAAAATCTGCTTTGTTCGCTCTGGACTAACCCATCCATTATCCCACCTGCTACGGGGTTATGGAAGTATAAGTGGTGGAGAGAGGAGGTCGTTGGATTTGCAACATGATTATTGAGAGATGACCCCTAGGGGATGTGAAACAATGTTATAGTCTGTGTACAAAGTGGGTTCATGTGGGTTCCATTGCACGGAACTGTGAAGACAATCCATGGGTTGTAGTGGAGACCCTTGGATTTTGGAGATGCCAGCACTATAGTAAGGCTTGGGATGATTTTTTCCCCCCATCTAAGCAGTTTGAGGGGAAGAATTGTATTCCAGTGATATTGTTGAAGGTCCCAGATGCTGGAAATAAAGCTACAGAATTTTGTTTGTCCTGCTTCTTTTCCACCTTGCATTGATCTAATCTTTCCTTGTTCCCTTTGCAGTGGGCATGCTTAATTATGTGCTAAATGTATTTAATTTGTATTTTGATTTTATAGGCTCACAGTTAAAAGACTTTGGACTTTTAAATGGTGTTGATTGATAAAAAGAATTGTGACTTTTAAAGTGGGTCCAGATACATCTTACACAATGAGATGGTTGTGTGTCTGTGAAGACCATGAGTGGAACAGAGTAATTTTAATATTAAATGTTCCCCATGACCTCACGTGTTTTCAATGCGTGGTTATCAGCTGGTGGCAGTTTGGGAAGTGGAGTCTTGTTGGAGCAGATCTGTAGTGAGAGGTAAACATAATGGTGTTATAGCCCGTTCCTCAACCCTTTAGCAGAGCTCAGCTACTCTTCTCACTCTCTTCTACTTTCTATGACATGATGTGCTATCTCACTTCTGCTCTACCATGCTTTCCTACCTCGATGAACTTTCCCTTTGAGACTATAAACTGAAACAAACTCATCAGCTGCTTATGGTCAGGCATTGTGTCCCACATGAAGGTTAGTACCATAGCAGCTACGTTCTGTCTAGTCCTACTGAGTAGACATTCACATTTTACTTTACAGAATCTTCCAGACAGCTCCACTTAGGCCTGTTTTATCTCATGCCTGTGGCAGGCATAGACAGCTCTCTAAAGAAAAGCATGAAGAGGAATACCCAGGGGACACTTACCCAGGCCTTAATCCAGAAAAAGAAGAATCACGTTTTCTGTATTATCTCATGCAGATTCCAGAAGGTCAAAAACCTTCTTCAACATCGATCAAGAAAAATAGTAGCTTTAATAATGTCTTAACAGATACTATTCTAAAATGACTTCAGTGTCTAGCAACTGTTTCTACATAACACAACTAATTTATCAAATGATCATCAAAGCCTGTGTTGTGCTCCACAAAATCAGAGTGTCAAAGAGAAAGAAATTTTATATACAAGCCACTCTATAATAAATTATTATAAATTTAATACCTTTTAAGAAAGATTTCTCAGGAATATATAGTTAGAGAACCCTTATGGTGCTTGATCAATGCCATGGTATGCAGTAGACATTCCTTTCCTGTGGCCACAAGTCTTCTAATGTTGGCAAGCAAGCACATTAGAGCATGGCATGCCTATAAATAAATAATGAAAGGCTTTATCTCAAAAATGTCAAATCAAATTATTTCCCAGAAATACACGACATGCTTTATACCTTTCAGAAGTACAAGTCCTAATTGGAAATTGTAAAAAAATTATGTCAAGGTAAAAAATGGTGGTCAAAGTAAAAGGATAGTTTGGTGGTAAAGAGAATTGAGAAACTATGTCTGGAACAACTACAAAGACATTAGGGAAGACTGCAAGAGGAATGGAGAGTGCAGGGTAATGAATAGTCATCCAGAACATGCTATGCTGGAAGATGTTCATCAGTGATTCAAGTAAAGATGTGAGGAGACAGCAGGGTGAATGAGGCTGATGTTCAGAGAAGGTGTCTTAGCTGCAAAATAAATTAGAAAGCATTTAGATGGCTTTTTATAAAGCCTTCAGACTAGATAAGATCACCAACAGAGAAGACACATTTCAAGAAGGCAAATGTGGGCTGGAGAGATGGCTTAGCGGTTAAGCGCTTGCCTGTGAAGCCTAAGGACCCCGGTTCGAGGCTCGGTTCCCCAGGTCCCACATTAGCCAGATACACAAGGGGGCTCACGCGTCTGGAGTTTGTTTGCAGAGGCTGGAAACCCTGGCGCGCCCATTCTCTCTCTCTCCCTCTATCTGTCTTTCTCTCTGTGTCTGTCGCTCTCAAATAAATAAATAAAAAATATTAAAAAAAAAAAAAAAAAGAAGAAGAAGAAGGCAAATGTCCAAGCACTGCAGCTCTTCAGCTCTGACAAATGAAGCAACTGTCGGGGACAACCAGCAGGAGGAGCTGTGGAGGAGGGAATGAAGGGTGGGGCGCAGTGCTGACGGTTAGGAGGCCAACAGAAAACTTATGTTAGTAGTGATAACCTACCCAGCCCTGTCTTCCAGTCTAACCTTATTTAGTGGCCTCTGGAAATGCTATCCATGGAGGTGAAATGAATTTCTTTTCCTAGCCTAAGGAGTAGTTCACAGAGCCAGCAGATAGAACAGGTCACAATCCCATAGCTATATTTCTATAAAACCAAACTTCTGAAAACCTGAAAGTGATTTGTCATTCACTAGGTAACAACCTCATCTGGACTTTACTCTTTAGGCAAAAATGCCTGATTGGAACTGATGAGACAAGTTACAATTTTCATTTCCCCCTTAGTGAGAAGAATCATTTTCTGCCGCCCCCCCACAAATATATATTCCTGGGGTTGACATGGGCACTGTGGCATTAGAGCTTTAATGAGGTTCAGGGTAAAAACCTTATTATCTTTTACAAACCTGAAAATTTTAAATCTGAACCACATTTTATTTCAGAGACATTTGAGAAGCAATTTCTATCTTCCATAAAGTTATTCTAGATGACTATAGATTCCATATAAAACAATCTATTTTACTAGGAAAGCAGTATGACTGAAATGCCCTGGTAAGTCATAAAGTAATTACATTTCCCACCCCCTCACCTAGATTTAAGAAGAGCCATCTTTTTCCTTGCAAACTCATATATAGAGAACTTTTAAAATTTACAAGGATAGTTCTTAAATTTGCTGGCTTGTGATTCACTTGGAAGGAATTTGAACCTTATTCTTAATCTGTATAAAGTAATGTTTAATCAACTTTCTGTTTCACTTTCCAAATAGATAATTTGAACATACTATCTGCATAGTGCTATATTAAGCCTGGAGAGAAAACATTTTTTCTGGTACCAATTTGGATGCCTTGATTTATACTTCCTATGCTATGGCTATGGGGATGAATCTGGGACTCTTAGGAAAATCCAGACAGAAGGAAGTCATCTGCATTGGTACCTCCATGCACTAGCCTGAGGGGTGCTGAGGGAGGTGGTTTTTGGCAACTCAAATCACCTTAACCTGTTAAGACAGAGGTCATGCAGCTTAAAACAGGTGCTGGAGATTTATTAATTGGAAGAATGAAATATATTTCTTGCAGAAGATTGCTAACTTATTTAGGGGAGAAATTGCATTTAAATAATTCAGCATTTTATGCATGTCAAGATATTCATCATGAGTCTTTGCCCATTATTCTAAACCTAATTATTAACTGGCATATGGATGTAGAAATTGGTGTAAAATTAAAGCCAGGAGACAGCTGTATCACTAGCAGGATGAAGGACAATACCTACCCTCTAAATTGTACCCTCTGCAAGGCAAGATGCAAACTTCAGCTTTACTACTGTGCTGCATAACTGGGAAACAGCTGAGGAGATCCAGACAGAGTTAGTTAGCAAATATAAGACAGTGCAAGACCAAAATCATCAATAATCATCAATCTGTCTTGGTTGCAAAGGAACAACCCATTGGGGATAGGTTGCAGCACCCCAATTCTCTTTCGGTGAATAAATGGTCATAGATGTGAAAGGCTTTGCTTACAGAAAGCTAGCTACTTTCCCAGGGTGCAGAAGAGGTTGCAGCTAATAGAGGCAAAGGCTGGAGGTCAGTCCTCAAAGGAATACTGCAGCAGCTGGGCAATGCAGTGACAACGCAGAGCAAAGCAGACACTATGACAGGGAGCTGACAGGAGCAGCTGTTGTACCGAATATGGTTGTGATGCAGCCAGAGGCAGCTGTGCGAAGACATGTCATTCTCAGTGCTCTGAGTCCAGGGAGGAAAACAGTTTTTCCTGTGGTGCACCCAGTGGCAGCATCCAGAGGATCTTATCTCCATTTAAGTGTCAATAAAGATTCTCAGGAATGTTTGGGACGAAGAATACATTGAGGTAGTAGGATCCTCCTCTATTCAAATTGGGATTTAGGTTGTAAATCTGTACAATTGCACCCAAGAATTTTTGGAGTTTGTGACATCCCAACTAGTCACAAACCTAATGAAGAAATTTAGGTTTTAGTCAGATATGCATGTGTGTTTGTGTATGCATAATATTCTAATTCTTCTTACATTCATCATCAACTCTCACTGCCAGAGAGCATGATGCCATTTTCTTCCATCTACATTTCTCATAACGGTACACAATCATACCATACAGGTATCAGTAAGCCAATAAATTCTGCTTGCGTTAGAGAGATGACTCAGTGGTTGAATGCACTTCCTGTGCAAACATGAGGCCCTGAGGAGGCCTGACACTGCCAGAGTTTGCATCTCCAGAACCCACATAAACATCCTGGGGGTGGCCACATGTGTCTGTAACTTCAGATACCCAAGGTAAGAATGTCAAGCTCCACAACTGTAAGAGATGGCTGCCGAAGCAAGAATGGGTGGAAGAAAGATGGAGTGAGGCATGGACGTTTAGCTCCAACTGCCAGAGTGCATGGGATGCCAAAGGCATACATATGCATACACCACACACACACAAATAGCAGTAAGTTCTACTATATGAGTGCTGATAAAACAAAGGATTTAATTTGGCTTTAGTGGGTAGGTAAAGCTAACATAGTCACTACATGTTTAGTTTTTGAACTGTTGATCTGTTTAACTTCTAGATCATCTTTAATTTCCCATTTATATTAAAAACACAAACTCAACTATATAGATAGATATATCATGAATTTTTCCATATCATCCACATTTCAAATCAAACGTGTTAAGAAGGATGCATATATGTTCATATATAAGTGTATTATAAAGATCTTAGAGTATAGACAAAAACCCAAGCCCAAGCATCAGAGTCAGGTCTAAGGAAAGAGCAAACTCCACTGCAGTCTTGTGCTTCCTTTGTAAAGAAATCTCCCTTTTTGGTCTTCTGAAGATAATTATGAGACGCTAGGGGAAAAAAGTGTTTGTGGGCTATAGAGATTGCTTAGTGGTTAAGGTGCTTGCCTGCAAAGCCAAAGGATCCAGATTCGGCTCCCCAGGACCCATTTAAGCCAGATGCACAAGGTGGCACATGCGTCTGGAGTTCCGTTTGCAGTGGCTGAATGCCCTGGTGTGCCCATTCTATCTGTCTCTCTCCCTCTCTGTGCCTCTTTCTCTCTCTCAAATAAATAAATAAATAAATAAAAATAAGAACATTTTTTAAAAAGTTTGCATTTGCATGGTGGCATGAAGAAGAATCTTAAGTCTATGGCAAGGCACTTGCTTCTAGTACGTGGCCCTGGGTACCAGACAGAATCACCGCAATTGAAGAACACCTTGTTCTCTGTGGCGAGTGCCAGATCAATCCTGCTTCAAAGCAAAACAACAAAAAACAAAACAATGATCTTGAGTTCATATTTAAGTCTCAGGTATTGTCCTCAACACATCTGGAATAAAAATCATAATACAACAAACAAAAAGTATTTATCTGAGGCTACTTGAGGAACTTCAATATGAGGAGAGACCGTGCACAATGGTAACTGGACTACATATTAAGGGATGGAGAGGAAGGGCGGACTTTTATAAGTCAGAATCCACAACTGTGCAAGTTATTCTGCAGAAATTATGACTGGGGACTCCAAATGGTCAGTGGTGTGTTGGTTGTTGCTGGTCTGTATTTGTGACTGTGGCAAGGACTAGCAAAATTGTAGATGCTGTAATTCTTGTGGTTTGATCCCATTTAAAAGAAATGAGTGAAGATGTGCATGAGTCCTGCTTTCCCAAGTGGTCCCCTGCTCTCGTCATGGTTCTGAACCAACGAGAAAGCACTTTTCCATCTTAGATCACATGCTACAGTGACACTGGTCTCTACTTGCCAAAATCAGTCCTCTCACATCTGCTCCCTGAGACTATTCTGCTCTTACATTCCAGGGGTTCAACTTTCTTTCACCACTTTTAATTGTCTACTTAAATAGACGGCAATCTCACTGCACCGTGTGTAGGTTTTAGGGCCTTGAGAAATAGCTCAGTGACTTTCGTTGCACAGTGAGGCAGGACCCTGCTGGGATGAGGCATCATGGTGCTGATAATGGCCTTCAAAGGCTTAGCAACTTTCTCTGAATAAAGTAAGGCAAGACCAAGCTAGCACTTGCCTCTTACCTGAACACCTCAATTTCCTCAAGGAACTATGTCTGTCTGTCTTAGTCTCCCATACTGTCTCATCAGGATGGCCAGGGCCAGTCATGCCATCTATCCTTCCACTCTCTTTCTTCTTCTTTTCAACAGATGAGATTTTAATTGTCCTTTCATAAGAAGTTTTGTAGGAACTTGTTTTGTTAAGGTGAAAGTTCTAAAAAATGGACACATTGAGAACAAAAAGGAGAAAGATTAATGCTAGGAAAGATGAGAAACTGAAAAAAAAAAAAAAAAAAAGACCCAAGTTAAGATGCCCTTGTTCTCTTGTTCTCACTCTCAACTTGTAGTATGATTTGAGGAGTCAGCCAAGCTAGGTTGTCAACCAGGCTTGAGTCGTGACACTTTTCAAGGATAAAAAAAATAATAATGAAATTTAATAGATGACTTTCTTAATAGGATCTGTCTTCCAAAAGAAGTGCTTTCCTAGAGCCTCTTAAAGTAAAGTTTTATGGCAGTAATCAGTATGTTCTGGGTAGGAGCAAGAGTTTTCTGAAGCAGTATTTCTCTTGGGAGAGCCAGAAGTGGGTGTGGGAGGATATTATTGGCACTATTTGTCTTATCAGAACAGCTGACAATTGTGCCACACTTGTGAGTCTGGCGCTGTAGAAATATTGATGTGTTGCAGATCTTTCTTTACATGCATTATTTTTATTATGTATACCCCATTGTTGTTTGGAATTATAAAGTACTAAAGTGATAAGTTTAACTGCACATGCACAATGAGGTATTTTTGCTATAAGTGAAAACGCCACATTGGCATTACAAGAAGTATCCACAATATCTTATCTATATAAAATGAGGGGTTCTGTTGTTTCAATTTTAGAGAAAGTTGGCAGCCAACATTTTAATTGCACACTTGCTATGCTCCAAATTGAATTTTTTGAGAAATGCATGCTAAATGGTTTTATTTTCTTCTACAAGTAATAGCCAGAAGCATCTAAACTGTATGGTCATGAATAACAGAATCCTCATTCTGTTGCAGATGCAGACACAAAGAAGCCCTTTAATTTCCAATAGAGAGAAATGGCAGAGCTAATTTTTAGCTATACTATTTCCAGTGATATAGGTGAGTAATTTAAATCAGGGTAAGGTTGTTTTTTTTTTTTTTTCCATACTTTTCTCACTGTAGAGTTATGTTATCTGTTTATGAACACCTAGGTAGATGAGCAGAAAGAATATAAACTGGTGGAAATGGATGAGCTACAAATTCTGAAGTGTATCAATAGGTTTGCAAGTGGGAGATTGTAAAAGGCAGAGGGAAATATAGGACAAAATAATTACTTAATAGGGCTTTTGTAATTAATAATATCTATTTTACTATTAATCAAAAATAATTTGTGGGGGGGGGTTGGAGAGATAGCTTAGCGGTTAAGGCAGCTGCCTGCAAAGCCAGAGGATCCTGGTTCATCTCCCAGGACCCACGTAAGCCAGATGCACAAGGGGGCACATGAATCTGGAGTTCGTTTACAGTGCCTGGAGGCCCTGGTGTGCCCATTCTCTCTCTCTCTCTCTCTCTCTCTCTCTCTCTCTCTCTCTCTCTCTCTCTCCTTCTCTCTCTCTCCTTCTCTTCTCTCTCTCTCTCTTTCTCCCTCTCCCCCCCTTGCCTTCCTTCTCCCTCTCAAATAAATTAAAAATGTACAACTGCATTTAAAAATAATCTGGAATTGGGAAGAACTGAAACACATTAGTGGAAAGTATGAAAAGGTACAATTAAAATCAGCTGAAGCCTATGCAGAGATATTTATTTGTGTTTTTAGAACAAGAAAACAGACTTTTAAAAGGTCAAAATGCTTGTAAATATGTTTAGAAAAAGGGAAAGAGTCATCTGTCAGCTACTTAATATGACAAATACCATGAGCCATATCCAACTTCCTTCTGGACGCCTGCCAGAGATACATGTTTTATATCATAACTCTTCACTGTTACTCACCAAAACATGGTAAAAAAATTCAGAGGAGAAGACAAAGTGGGGAGGGCAATATTAAACTCCAGAGTTTTAAATGAAAGGAAGCTTTGTCCAAAGAAAACCCAAAATTGTATTTTTATGTGTGTGTATATAGTATGCATGTACATTGTGTTTGTATGTGAGAGGATGTTATGTGCGTATGAATCTATGTGTGCATGTATGCACAGGGCAATCTCAGGTGTTGGTCCTCAGGAATATCATCCACTGGTTTTAAGACAGATCCTTTCACTGGCCAGGAGATTGTCAATTAGAATAGGCTGGCTGACTAGTAAACTCTAGAGATCTCTGCCACCCAAGACTGAGATTAAAAGTGCATGTCCTCCTCAGAAGAGCCCAGGCTGGTGTGTGCTAGTAACAGGGTTACATATATATGTAAATTATTAGAGTTATTAGGAATGTATCATCCTAATATTCTTATATTCATCTCTCTCTATATATGTATATACATATATATACATACATATATATTCATTCATAATAACTCTGCTAATGTCTAATCTGTTTTGCAAAACCTACTGAAACAGATTCAGACTATGTCAGACAGTACTGCACCATTCTGTAAATAGTTCTGGGAGTGGATCTCAGGTCTTTAATGGTGGAAAAGATTATACCTATTATAACCCTTATAGCTGTTCTGTTAGTTTTTGGACCCTGTATACTCAATTGCTGTTTTAACTTTATCTCTGCTCCTTTATACCCAGATCACACCCAGATGGCCCTGAAAGAATCTAACTCCTGGCTTCCCATGACTGCACTCTGAGGCCTGACAGTCTACAAGCATGGCAACTCCAAAGGCCTCCAGTTTGCTGTGTGCCTACTTCCCCTCAAATTCTTGCTTTTATTCTTTCTCTCGAACATTTTCTTCCAGGACTGTCTTCCTTCACTCCACCAATGTACTTTTGGGGTCCTTTAGTCCCATTAGAGAAGTTTCCCAACTACCACACCAAACAACCCCACTCAGCTTGAAAAAGTGTCTACTCTAATTCCCGAAAAGCAGTTAGTGTTACTTCTTTGGGGAGTGGGGAGAATTGAAGCAGTTTAGGGTGAGTGAGCCCCAAAAGTAAAAAGCAGGAATGCCTCTGGGCCTATCCTTGCAGTCTCCACTTTGCTAGAGATCAGAAAATAATCTGGTTTCTCTTTATCTTGCTTAAAGGAGTCCACTAGATCTGTTTTTCCAAAAACAGCCTGAGTTCCTCCCTGGGAAGGAGCATTCCTGGAAGGCTTTCATCTGTCCTAACACTGTAGTTGGTTAAACTCAGTCCCAAACTTTGACTTCTTGGCTGGTTAGCTCAGTCCCCATTAAGAATCTCTAAATGAGGGCTGGAGAGATGGCTTAGCGGTTAAGCGCTCGCCTGTGAAGCCTAAGGACCCCGGTTCGAGGCTCGGTTCCCCAGGTCCCACGTTAGCCAGATGCACAGGGGGCGCACGCGTCTGGAGTTCGTTTGCAGAGGCTGGAAGCCCTGGCGCGCCCATTCTCTCTCTCTCCCTCTATCTGTCTTTCTCTCTATGTCTGTTGCTCTCAAATAAATAAATAAAAAATGAACCAAAAAAAAAATTAAAAAAAAAGAATCTCTAAATGACCCCAATTTGTATCACAGGGTGAGCTTTATTACCCCTTCTCACCTCTCTCAAGGTGGGAGCTCTTTGTACTTCCTCCTCTTTCCTTAAGTTGATAACATCTCTCTAAACTTAAAAAAGAAAGTGCAGGTATCCGGTTCACAGGTAAACATCACCCTTGCTTATTTCGCCAGTTGTCCTTAGTTTCAGTTGGGCCCCTTTTGATGTATGTTGGGGCAGCTCTCTTCTTAGGATCTGCATCTATCTGGAAAAGAGCTGGATACCAGCACAAAGGGGAAGGAGATCAACGCAGAGAAAAATCAACTCCTACCAAATCAGAGAGCCAGAGCCTCAGAGGTCCCCAACACCTCAGCACTGAAGCAGACCAAAAATGAACCCAACATGGCTCAGGGAAAGTTTGCGGAAGAGGGGGTGGAAAGAATGTCAGAGTCACATGTTGGGTCATGATTTGCAGAGACATTTATCATACCAATAACTGGGGGCTAACTCCACAATGCACGACCCATTTTCATTAACAAGGAGGGTCTAATGGGAGGGGGTAGATCACGGATGAGCCTAAATAATGGTACCAAACTGCCTGTACTTACTGAAAAGAAAACTAATAAATTAAATTTAAAAAAAAAAAAGAAAAAAAGAAAAAAAGAAAGTGCATGCTACCAAGCCGAGTAGTTTTGTATGGGTTCTGGGTATCAAACTCAGGACTTCATGCTGGTGATATAAGCACTTTTATCAACTGAACCATATCTCAAGCCCCATCACCAGCTACTTCTATCATGTTCTGAACAAAGATGGACAATGTATTGACATAAAAGGATAGCTACAACTGATCTGCTCAGTGAAACAGAACCCATAGCTGGAGCTGGGAAACAAGTCAGAACTATATCCAGAAATGAACCTGCTCTCCACTAAACTCTCTCTAAAGAACAATGGTTAACACATCTACTTGGTGCTAACATTACTCTCCATTGGAGAATCTGCTTCTCTTTTTCAGATAGATGCAGATTCTAAGGAGAGAACCACCCAATCATATCACAAAAGGGCCCCAGCTGAAATGAAGAATAGTAGGGGAAACATGCAAGAGTGCTATTTTCTTGGCTAACGAGGAACCAGCACAAGGCTGAAGAGATAGACACAGAGAACAATCAACTCCTACCAAACCAGATATCCAGAGACAAAGAGGCTCTCAAGATCTCAACATGGAAGAAGACCTAATATGAACCCAACTTGGCTCAGGGAAATTTGCGCAAGAGTGGGCAGAAAGAATGTCAGAGCCACATGTTAGGTCATAACACAGAGACATTTCCTCCTACCCGAAACTAAAGGCTAACCCCACTATGCACGACTCATATACTCCAACAAGAAGGGTCCTGGTGGAGGGGAGGACAGGGAGAAGGCTAACAATGGTACCAACTTAAATTTATTCATGGACTACAAAAAATAAAATTAAAAACGAGAAAAGAGAACACAAAGACAATAAATAAATAAATAAAAGGATAGCTATGCGACCCACCATGTCACCACTTATACCCCCTTGTACTAAGGCACAAGCCATGCTGCTTTGGAGTCTGGCAGTGCCTACACTATTATGAAATCACATTTCCAAAGAAACCTTGAATCAGGGAAGAAATTCAATCCACTATTAATAAATAAGAAAAAGAAGCAATGTTTATTTTGAAGTATAACAACACATTTCAAATTTAGACAAAGGCAAATTCCACAAGACAGTTCCTGAACATCTGGTGACAATTGTTTAGACCTGATAAAATGTTTATGAGCCCTTCTGTTTAACTTGTGAAATGCACAAGGCTTAAGTACTTTATTTTCTTGATCAACAAATTTAGAACAAGATATTTATCTATATCTTTAGGCACTTCATAACCATTGGAAGGTAATGAAGGATAGGAAATGGAAAACAAAATTTCCCATGAAATAAGAACATGGGAAAAATGGATACTTAATTTGGGCTGTGTGAGCCCAGGGTGATTTTTTCTTTTCCCTTTGGTGATTTGTGTTCTTGACAACCCTATATGCCTCTGAAGACAGATTGTAAACAGCAGAATGGGAAATCAATGCAACCAAATTCAGTGTTTTTCCATGAAGATACAAATAAGCTACCCAGTGCATTAAATTAACTACTGAATACAAAGAAGAATTGATGTGCACAAAACTGAGACCCAAATGCTGCTACTTGGCAAGGTTACAGAGCGAATCAATGCAGACAGTCCTCTGAGTAATTCCAAAAGACAGCATTCGAGTGACCTCTTATGTAAGTGACACCTACAGCTGTATTGCATAAAAATTTAACCATTCCTAAACAATAATAGAAATTGTTTGAAGGAATCATGTATACCAGGTCTCTTTAATAAGGGAGTGCAAAATCTCAATGTTTAATTTTTATTTCAGAATGATGTATGTTGAGCTTAATAGACTGGATTCAAGTTAAATCAACCCATGGTGTGCCCTGACCATGTCAACACAGTGCACAGCCATCACTGAACTCAAGAAGAAGCTCACTGCTTCATTACCCTCATCCTCATTTAGCTTCCTTGTATATAAAATGCCAATAAAAATGTGAAAAAAGAATGGTGGAAAAATTAAGGCAACAAGTTATCTAAAACTGACTACCATAGCCAGCCCAGTCCTGACTTTTTTTTTTTAAGAATTTTTGTTTATTTTTATTTATTTATTTGAGAACGATAGACAGAGAAAGAGGCAGACACACACACACACACACAGAGATAGAGAGAGAGAGAGACAGAGAGAGACAGAGACAGAGAGACAGAGATAGAATGGGCGCACCAGGACCTCCAGCCACTGCAAATGAACTCCAACACATTCGCTCCCTTGTGCATCTGGCTAACGTGGGTCCTGGGGAATAGAGCCTTGAACCAGGGTCCTTAGGCTTCACAGGCAAGCACTTAACTGCTAAGCCATCTCTCCAGCCCTCCTGACTTGTTTTGCTGGAGCTGTCTTTTGTATATTTGTAGCTATTCTGTACAATTCAGGGAAGATCAAACTATTATCTCCCCCTTGTAATTACTTGGAATGTGGAAGGCATCCTCTCTCTCCTCCATGCACTGCTTTCATCCGCAATCCAAAAGCAAGTCTTCCTCAATTCCCACCTTTGAAATGAAAACTTCTGCAAACTTTGATATTTATTAGTAAGAGAGGAATGGCAATGGGAACATTAATTCCCTTGGTGGGGGAGGAACCAAATAGCAACCTAACTTAAAGGGATGTACCCTTGGTGCCCTGAGTTCTAAAGGCAGTTTAAAAAGTGGTACAACACAGGTGCATTCAAATATACTACCCTCATTCATTGTTTCTTGATTTGGGGCTATATGGTTATGATCACACTTATTTTGCATTATACAAAAATATATGAACTGTGACAGTTTCTTTTGATTATCATCAAGTAGATTTGTATCTTTGCACTACTTGGAATATAATGTGAATATTAACTTGAAAAAAATGCTTGGAAAATTGGTTAAATTACAGCCTCATAGTGCAAGAATCTATGAACATTTAAAGGCTAATATATCCCATTTCTATATTATGAAGTTTAGGGAAACACTATGTCAGCACAGTGATTAATCAATCGAAGAAACTTCATTGTTAAAACCAGACACTGTCATGTCCATGATAAAAATGATAACAATTACATGTTTAAAACTAAGAAGAATTCCCTTAGTCTCTAAATGACAACTCAGGAAACTTCTATTTAACTGAAAATGTACATTTCTACTATCTTCTAAATTTAGAATGATTCTTGGCACTCATGGAATATGTATAAACTGCATATAAAGTACTTTAGAAAATGTGACCATGAATGTATAGTTATTTAACCAGAGGAACATAATGTGAGATCTAAGGAAGTATTTTATAAACCTGATCTTCATGAGTGAATTTAAAAAAAGCTCTTTTAAAAATATTTTATTCGGGCTAGAGAGATGGCTTAGCAGTTAAGCGCTTGCCTGTGAAGCCTAAGGATCCCGGTTTGAGGCTCGATTCCCCAGGTCCCACGTTAGCCAGATGCACATGAGGGCGCAAGTGTCTGGAGCTCGTTTGCAGTGGCTGGAGGCCCTGGCATGCCCATTCTCTCTCTCTTCTTTCCCTATCTGCCTCTTTCTCTGTCTGTCACTATCAAATAAATAAAAATAAAACAAAAAAATTTTAAAAAATATTTTATTTATTTATTTTGAGAGAGATAGACATCATATATATGTGTGTGTGTGTGTGTGTGTGTGTGTAGAGAGAGAGAGAGAATGGGCATGCCAGGGCCTCTAGCCACTGCAAACCACCTTGTACCACCTTGTGCATCTCACTTACATGGGTATTGAGGAATTGAACCTGGGTCCTTAGGCTTTACAGGCAAGTGCCTTAACCACTAAGCAATCTCTCCAGCCCTTCAAAATATCTCTTAGCTTAATATTTATGTTTATAGTTGGTCTTAAGCTCTGTTTGTAACAACTCCCTAATGTCACCTAGATTGCCTATCCTCTTCGATGCTTGAACACAATTGGATGTAGAGGAGAGTTTGACATAGACAAAGAGAAACTTTTGTGGATCCTGTATTAAAATTTATCTCTATTTTCCAGAGTGTATTTTGTGGCTCATCTGAGTTGCAAAATAATTTGTTTTATAGTTTTTATGCTACAAATAATCACATTTTACTGCATGGAATTAAGTGCCTAGCTTTGTGTTTGCAATATGCAAGGTGAAGTTAGTATGTAAAAAAAAACTGCTTAATTAATGCATGTAGAAAATATGAGTAAATAAATTCCTGGAGAAATAAATGAACTCTTAATGAAATAAAATAAACAACAAAAAGGTAAGACACAGTTTTCAAGAAGCAGGATAATAGGAAATAAAATTCTTGAGCCTGCAACATTTCACTCTTCCATTCTGCAAACCAACTAACCTGTTTTCGATGATTTAAAATACAATCTTACATTATGATGAAATATTAGTTTCATCTCTCATCCTATGAAGAATCTTGTCCATAGAGTAATAAAAGCTTCAGAGGAGAGATTGAACTAACAGCTTTACAACAAAAACACATAGATTTTTTTTTTTTTTTTTTTTTTTTTTAATATAGCAGGATTCAAGTATTTGGCAGAAGTAATAACAAAAAAAAAAAAAAAAAAAAAAAACAGAAAGAAAGAAAATGAGCCCAAGTTTCTGCTTTTGTTTGTAAAATCCATATTTCATATCAAAATATGAAAGACTGAGGAGCATTAAAAATAGTACATGTAAGCTTCAGTACAGTCCTTCTCCAAGGATCCCTTCCTCCATACAGCAGTGTTATTAACTGCAGAGCCAATGCAACAAAAATGTTATCTTCAACACTTCTATCTCAGAAGCAATATTTCATTTTCCTAGATTTAGTCCGATCACTTAGAACAATATGTGGCCTACAAAAATATAAGGTGGGTAATTAGACCATAACATCAACATCATTTTAGGACAATAGGGTCAATGAATGAGATGTATTAGCTAATAGTGTGTGTGAAGTTAAAGTTTGTGGATGGGTTTACAAAAATCTGAAAAGTGAAAATAACCATGTACAAAATTGATGTTTAAGGGGATTTTAATATTACCTGCCCAATCTAATATTACAGGCTTGCAATGATGTTGGGAAAGCCCATATACTGGTTTTGTTTCATGTCAGCCTTTCTACTTTTATTTTTTCTATGGTCTTAGGTATCTCAGTGATGGTTCCAGATAGGTGACTTCTTTATTCAATCAGGTATGTGTTTCATTATCACTTAAGTTTCTGCAAAGATAACTTGTGTCCACTGTAATGGGGATAATACCCTTGGCTCCATTAAATGTATCGTGAGGAACCATAATAGGACTGCTATTCAGTGAAAGGAATTTCTGTATACTCTGCTTATGAAACTTTCTTCTCAAGGGCTCAAAGACCTTGGTAGTTTACAAGGGTTCTAATATGCATGACAAGCACTCTAGAATGCTACTGTTTTCTTTCTTAGTTCATCTACAATTTTCCTTCACCTTACAGTCATTCATTGGGAACTAGACTTTTGTAATCTTTCCCAGTGCCCATAATAAGGTTTGAATTTTACTGTGTTAACAGTTAGCATGGTCTAGTCTATTTGACAAGAAAATAACATTCAGCTACAAGGAATGAGTACAGTCAACATAAAATATTTTATGAAATATTTATTTCTTTATACCTTTGGCCAAAACTATTTTTTTTTGCTCTCTTATTTTTTTTAATTTTTAATTTTTTTAAAAATTTTATTAGCATTTTCAATGATTATTAAAAAAATCCCATGGTAATTCCCTACCTCCCCCCCCCCTCAACACTTTCCCCTTTGAAATTCCATTCTCCATCATATTACCTCCCCATCACAATCATTGTTCTTACATATATACAATATCAACCTATTAAGTACCCTCCTCCCTTCCTTTCTCTTTCCTTTATGTCTCCTTTTTAACTTACTAGCCTCTGCTACTAAGTATTTTCATTCTCACACAGAAGCCCAATCATATGTAGCTAGTATCCACATATGAGGGAGAACATGTGGCGCTTGGCTTTCTGGGCCTGGGTTACCTCACTTAGTATAATCCTTTCCAGGTCCATCCATTTTTCTGCAAATTTCATAACTTCATTTTTCTTTACTGCTGAGTAGAACTCCAATGTATAAATGTGCCACATCTTCATTATCCACTCATCACTTGAAGGATATTTAGGCTGGTTCCATTTCCCAGCTATTATAAATTGAGCAGCAATAAACATGGTTGAGCACGTACTTCTAAGGAAATGAGATGAGTCCTTTGGATATATGCCTAGGAGCGCTATAACTGGGTCATATGGTAGATCAATCTTTAGCTGTTTTAGGAACCTCCACACTGATTTCCACAATGGCTGGACCAGATTGCATTCCCACCAGCAGTGCAGAAGGGTTCCTTTTTTTCCACATCCCTGCCAACATTTATGATCATTTGTTTTCATGATGGTGGCCAATCTGTCAGGAGTGAGATGGAATCTCAATGTAGTTTTAATCTGCATTTCCCTGATGACTAGTGACATAGAACATTTTTTAGATGCGTATATGCCATTCGTATTTCTTCCTTTGAGAACTCTCTATTTAGCTCCATAGCCCATTTTTTGATTGGCTTGTTTGATTCCTTATTATTTAACTTTTTGAGTTCTTTGTATATCCTAGATATTAATCCTCTATCAGATATATAGCTGGCGAAGATTTTTTCCCATTCTGTAGGTTGCCTCTTTGCTTTTTTCACTGTGTCCTATGCAGAGCAAAATCTTTGTAATTTCATTAGGTCCCAGTGGTTAATCTGTGGTTTTATTGCCTGAGCAATTGGGGTTGTATTCAGAAAGTCTTTGCCAAGACCGACATGTTGAAGGGTTTCCCCCACTTTTTCCTCTAGCAGTTTCAGAGTTTCAGGTCTGATGTTAAGGTCTTTAATCCATTTGGACTTAATTCTTGTGAATGGAGAGAGAGAAGAATCTATTTTCATCCTTCTACAGATATATATCCAGTTTTCCCAACACCATTAGCTGAAGAGGCTGTCTTTTCTCCAATGAGTATTTTTGGCATTTTTATCGAATATCAGGTGGCTATAGCTACTTGGGCTTACATCTGGGTCCTCTATTCTGTTCCACTGATCTACATGTCTGTTTTTGTGCCAGTACCACACTGTTTTTGTTACTATAACTCTGTAGTATAGGTTAAAATCAGGTATGGTGATACCAACAGCCTTATTTTTGTTGCTCGGTATTATTTTAGATATTCTAGGGTTTTTTGTGATTCCAAATGAATTTTTGGATTGTTTTTTCTATTTCCATGAAGAATGCTTTTGGAATTTTGATAAGGATTGCATTAAATGTGTAGATTGCTTTTGGTAAGATTGCCATTTTCACAATATTGATTCTTCCAATCCAGGAACAGGGGATGTTTTTCCACTTTCTAGTGTCTTCTGCAATTTCTCACTTGAGTGTTTTAAAGTTCTCATTGTAGAGATTCTTTACTTCCTTGGTTAGTTTTATTCCAAGGTACTTTATTTATTTATTTATTTTTTTGATGCAATTGTGAATGGGAGTGATTCTCTGACTTCATCCTCTGTGTGTTTGTTCTTAGCATATATGAAGGCTACTGATTTCTGTGTATTTATTTTGTATCCTTCTACATGGCTGTTGTTTTGATCAGCTCTCTCTCTCTCTCTCTCTCTCTCTCTCTCTCTCTCTCTCTCTATATATATATATATATATATATATATATATGTTAGTAGAGTTTTCAAGGTCCTTTATGTATAGAATCATGTGATCTGAAAATAATGATAACTTGATCCCTTCCTTTCCAATTTGTATCCCTTTTATGTGTGTCTCTTGCCTTATTGCTATGGCTAAGATTTCCAAAACTATTTTAAATAAAAGTGGGGAGACTGGACACCCTTGTCTTGTTCCTGATTTTAGTGGAAAAGATTCCAGTTTTTCCCCATTTAGTAATATGTTGGCTATAGGCTTGTCATAAATAACTTTTATTATATTGAGATATGTTCCTTCTATTCCCAGTCTCTGTAGGACTTTTATCATGAAGGGATGTTGGATCTTGTCAAATGCTTTCCCTGCATCCAATGAGATGATCGTGTGATTTTTGTCCTTCAACCCATTTATATAATGTATTACATTTATAAATTTGTGTATATTGAACCATCCCTGCATCTCTGGGATAAAGCCTACTTGGTTAGGGTGAATGATCTTTTTGATATACTCTTGTATTTTGTTTGCCAATATCTTGTTGAGAATTTTTGCATCTATGTTCATGAGGGAGATTGGTCTGTAATTTTCTTTTTTTTGTTCTATCTTTGCCTGGTTTTGGTATCAGGGTGATGTTGGCCTCATAGAAGGAGTTTGGTAGAATTCCTTCTTTTTCTATTTCCTGGAAAAGCTTAAGAAGCAATGGTGTTAGCTCTTCCTTAAAGGTCTGGTAAAATTCAGCAGTGAATCCATCTGGGCCTGGGCTTTTTTTAGTTGGGTGATTATTGATAACTGTTCGGATCTCCATGTTTGTTATAGGTCTATTTAAGTGATTAATCTCATTTTCATTTAATTTAGGTAGGTCATATAAATCAAGGAAATAATCCATTTCTTTCAGATTTTCATACTTTGTGGAGTATATGCTTTTATAGTATGTCCCTATGATTTTTTGAATTTCTCTGGAATCTGTTGTGATGTTACCTTGTTCATCTCTATTTTATTACTTTGTGTCTCTTCTCTCTTTCTTTTGGTCAGATTTGCTAAGGGTTTATCAATCTTGTTTATCCTTTCAAAGAACCAACTCTTTGTTTCACTAATTCTTTGGATCGTTTTTTTTTTTGTTTCTATTTCATTAATTTCTGCCCTAATCTTTATTATTTCTTCCCGCCTACTGATTTTTGGTTTGCCTTGTACTTCTTTTTCCAAGGCTTTAAGGTGAAGCATTAGGTCGTTTACTTATGACCTTTCTAATTTTTTAATATAAGCACTTAAAGCTATAAATTTACCTCTTAGAACTGCCTTCATTGTGTCCCAGAGATTTTGATATGTTGTGTTCGCATTATCATTTGACTCTATAATTTTTTTTGACTTCCTTCTTGATTTCTTCATTGACTCATGCATCATTTAGTAGTGTATTGTTTAGTTTCCATGATTTTGTGTATGCTCTATGGCCTTTCTTGCTACTGATTTGTAGTTTAATTCCATTGTGGTCAGATAGAATGCAAAGAATTATTTCTATTTTCCTGAATTTGTTAAGATTTGCTTTGTGTCCTAATATATGGTCTATTTTAGAGAATGTTCCATGTGCTGCTGAAAAGAATGTATATTCTGCAGCCTTTGGATGAAATGTCCTGTATATATCTGTTAGGTCCATTCCTTCTATCACCTCATTTAGTCCAAGTGCCTCTCTGTTTATTTTTTCCCGGGATGACCTGTCAATTGATGAGAGTGGGGTGTTAAAGTCACCCACCACCACTGTGTTTGGTGTTATCTGTGACCTTAGTTCTAATACTGTTTGTTTGATGAATTTGGGAGCCCCCATGTTAGGTGCATATATGTTTAGGATTGTAATGTCCTCCTGTTGGAGTGTGCCCTTAATCAACATAAAGTCACCTTTCTTATCTTTCTTGACTAATGTTGGACTAAATTCTACCTTGTCTGATATTAGGATAGCAACCCCTGCTTGTTTTCTAGGCCCATTTTCTTGAAACACCGTCTTCCAACCTTTCACCCTAAGATAATGTCTATCCTTTGTAGAAAGGTGAGTTTCTTGGAGACAACGAATTGTAGGATCCTGCTTTTTAACCCAGTCTGCAAACCTATGTCTTTTCATTGGGGCATTGAGGCCGTTGATATTAAGAGATATTATTGAAAGGAGTGTATTTATGTTTGCCTTTTTTTTTTTTTTTTTTTTTGTGGTTCTGGGTCTACCTGTGCTCTCTTCTGTTAACTAGTATTTGAGTATAGCTTGTTTTTTCTAGGTTCCTTATATGTGTGCTTTTCCTTTTGTTCAGCATGGAGGATTCTATCAAGTATTTTCTGTAGTGCTGGTTTTGTCTTCAAATACTCCTTTAACCTGCTTTTGTCATAGAATGTCCTTATTTCTCTGTCTATTTGAATGAATAACTTTGCAGGATAAAACAACCTTGGTTGACAGTTGTTATCTTTCAGAACTTGGAATATATCACTCCAAGCCCTTCTGGCTTTAAAAGTTTGTGTTGAATAATCTGCTGTAATCCTGATGGGCTTACTTTTGTAGGTAACTTGATTTTTCTCTGTAACTGCATTCAATATTTTTTCTTTGGTGTGTGTGTTTGGAAGTTTGATTATAATATGGTGAGGAAGTTCCTCTCCAGGTTTTTTCTGGCTGGGGTTCTAAAGGCTTCTTGTATCTGTATTGGCACCTCTTTCCCAATTTGGGGGAAATATTCTTCTATGATTTTGTTGAAGATGCCTACTATGCCTTTGGAGTGGAATTATTCTTCTTCTAATATGCCATGAATTCTTATATTTGATCTTTTCATAGTGTCCCAAATGTCTTGAAATTCCCACTCATACTTTTCTATAAGTTTGTCTTTCTCTTTGTTGGCCTGTATTAGATCTGCCACCTGGTCTTCTAGCTTAGATAGTCTGTCCTCTCCTTCATCCATTCTACTGGTGAGATTTTCTACAGAGTTCTTTATTTCATTAACTGTGTTCTTCATTGCTAGTAATCCTGACTGGTTTTTCTTTATTATTTCTATTTCCTTATTTATGTTTTGTATTGCCTTCTTTATTTCATGAAATTGGTGTCCTGCATCTTCTTTGATTCCTTTGATTGCCTCTTTAAGTTCCTCTTTTCTCCTTTGATTTGTTCTCTGACTTCTTTGAACATACTTACAATCATTCTTTTGAAATCTTTCCCAGGCATTTCATTTAACTCGTTCTCACTGGAGGTCATTTCTGAACGCATCAATACTTTTAAGTGGATTTATATCATCTTGATTTTTAGTGTTTCTGGTGTTATAATGTATATATTTTTGCATCTTGGATTAAGTTAATGCTTGGATTTTCTAGCTAGCTGGGTATTCTTAGCTGCATCAATTGATTTGATGTTATTTATTTTCAGGGTAGGAGCTTAAGGTGTTAGATGTGGCTCTTAAGACTCTCAGAGTATCTACAAAAGTGCTCCTAGGGGTTGACTTTCCCTGCTATGGGAGTATTCAAGAAGGCTGAGTGGAATAAAATACAGGTAGATTCTAAAAGTTAACTAAACACTGTACCCATTCAGTCAAAAACAGCCCCAAGTATGTATGCCAGAGTAGTTATTATAACAACCAGATCCTCTATCAACATAGAGGTTAAGATTTCTGGTCTGTTGAGGGATCCAAGTCAGTTTGTGACCAAGTGAGACCCTTCCCTGGTGCAATTCCAGTTACCTTGGATGATTTTGGTCTCAGTCAAGTTGCTGCCTGGGTCGTCGGGCTGCTGTTCTGATTTCTGGAGCTGGGCAGTGGCTTTTCCTGTGGGGCAAACCGAGCCTGGCAACTGTGGCCCTGCAGATCAGCACCCCTGCTACTGGAACTGCTGCTGTGAAAGCTGCCTCTGCTGTGTCTGTCAGCAGCTGAAGCTGCTGCTGCTTGGCCCACCGCTGCTGCTGCCTCTGCTGCTGCTGTAGCTGCCACTTCTGGAGACACTGCTGCTGCTGAAGCTGCTGCTGCTGGGTCTGCCGCTGCTGCTGCTCCTGGGTCTGCTGCTGCTGGGGCCTCTGTTACCAGTGCCGGAGCAGCTGATGTTGCTCACAGACTCTGTTCCTGCTTGGGTCCCGCTGTCAACTCAAGTTGGCATGGCCGGTTCTGGGACCACTGCTCTGCTTGCTGGAGCTGGGTTCAGGCGGTGGGGGAGGGGAGGGAACCGCAGCTGCTCTGGATCTCTCGCTGTTCCACGTGTTCTTCTACCTCGTGGTCTGCTCCTCCGTTGCTCACTGCTGCTCTCCCTTCACGTTTCCTGAGTTGCGGAGAGTGCCGGTGTGAGGGGAAGCTCCTGCACCTGGCTTTTCCTGCAGCTGGAGCCGAGCCTGGCGGCTTTCTGGTGTGCCCCGCTGCAGCCATGGTTGGCAGAGCTGCTGGAGCCACTTTTGATGGCCTGTGTGGGCTCTGGATGCTCTGGATCTCTCCTATTTCTCCGCTGTTGCTTCAATTTCCTATACACCTCACTTTTTCGTAAAAGTGTGTATTTTGCTGAGTTTTTTTTGTCTTTTTTCACCCCAGGCTGCTTTGGCATGATACCTACGCCGCCATCTTAACCGGAACCTCCCTTTGGCCAAAACTATTGTTTGTGTTGTCTAGACAGAGTTTTTCTGACTCTCCTCGGTAGTAGGCAATATCAGCACTAAATTGTTTAATTTTTATTTCGATTGACTATTTTCATATATTTAGGGTATTTTGAACTTGTGAATGAAGCCAGGCATGGTGTCTCATGCTTTTAATTCTCGCATTTGGGAGGCTGAGTTAGGAGGATTGTTGTAAGCTTGATATCACCCTGGGCTATATTCTGAGTTCCAGTTCAGCCTAGGGTAGAGTGATCCCCTAGATCAAAATAACTATTTAGTACAGAAACACATAGTAAAAGACTAAAGTTACAATTGTTTATGAAGAAAAGCCCAAATCAATTGTTCTTCACATTGCCCAGTACAGGGATACATCATGTTGACCTATTCATGGAAAGAAGTTGAAAGAGACCTGTCCAAGAAATTTCTGAGCCTTCTACCCTAAGTTGTTTCATGTATCAATCTTGTGGCCATTTTTTTTAAATAAAACAATTATTTTGAGTCACTTGCCTTATTGATGAAGACATCAGGGAATTTTATCCAACATGCACAATCACTGGAAACCTTGACAGTAATTGTAGGTTGTCATGAAATACTGCAGACATCTGAGGATTTGATTCCTTCTTAAAGTCTTTTGAGGAACAAAGGACCATTTAAGAGGCACTGACTGTGGCATGTGCTTGATCTGCCTCCAGTGTCAAGTGTGGCCCTGATTATGCTCAGTGTAGTGTCCTGTGGTATACAGAACTTGATTTTCTGTCAAAACAATTGTTTTATCACTTAAAACTATATAACTTTGCGGCATCTCATTTTTATAGTTCCATTTGTTTACATATAAAATGGAATAATGATAAAGATTCTAGGTTCAAGAGAGGAACTATGTGTGGCACACGGTAAATGGTCAAAATATGTTAGTTGTGGGTTAGAGAGATGGCAAAGAGGTTACGGCACTTGCCTGCAAAGGGTCAGGGCTCAGATTTGATTCCCCAGGACACATGTAAGCCAGAGACACAAGGTGGCACATATATCTGGAATTCATTTAGAGTGGCTACAGGCCCCAGCATGCCCATTCTCTCTCTCTCTAATAATAATAAATAAAAATTATAATTAATAATAAAAATTAAAATATATAAATAATAATTAAAATAATAATAAATTAAAATTTAAACAATGTTAGTTGTGATTACTAGGTCACTATATTGTTGCTCTGTGGTTCTGCCTACTTGAGTATTCCAAATCATTCAGAAGATATTCAAGTTAGTACCCTTATTTCTTTCTTCCCTCCTCCCTCTTAGCTTTGTTTTCTTCCTTCCTTCCTCTCTCACTCCTTTCCTCCCTGTCTTTTTCCCTCTTTTCCTTCTTTCCTTACTTCCATTTAACTTACTTTCTCTCTGCACTATACAAACTTAAGCATTTCATCTGAAATATCATCTGACAGCATGCACAGAAGGAAGACTAAGGGTTGGGAGCTGACATCATGGGAGGCATCACTGGAAGGTCAAACTCCTGCTGTTGAGGCCTTGGCAGCTTCTGCCACATAAATATGATGCTTGAATGATCTGTTTTTGCCTTAATGGTGTTACTCTTCCCCGTATAATTGAAACAAATTTTCAGTGTTGAGATTATGTCTGTGAGCTCAGTGACAACATTGTTCCTATGTGGAACTAGAGAAGTAATAATACAAACTATTTACTTATTTGAGAGAGAGAGAAGCAAATACAAAGTGGGCACACCAGGGTCTTCAGCCACTGCATATGCACCACTTTGTGCATCTGGCTTATGTGGCTCCTGGGGAATCTAACCTAGGTCCTTTGGCTTTGCAGGCAAGCACCTTATTTGCTAATCCATCTCTCTAGCCCAACAGTACAAATTTTATGTATTACTGAACTAAATGAATAATATCATGTATAGTTAAGGATATATATTATATGTCTAATACATTTTCTTCATGAAGTATTAGTTCAAATTTGAGGAAATATTTATGAAATTGTGCAGATTAAGATTTTATTCTATTAAGCAAATTGATTAATATAAGAAACCAATTTTTCACATTATTGTTAAAAATGTCAGTGAAGGGTCAGAGGATCACTGTGAGTTTGAGGATAGCCTGGGACTACAGAGTGACTTCTAGGTTAGCCTGGGCTAGAGTGTGACCATACCTTGAAAAAAAAAAAAAAAGGTTTGATGCCTAACAGACTAGAAAGGAGTTAAACATAACAAGCAAGCCTAATGATTAAAATCACAATTAATTATAAATAAAAAATATAATATAAGACAATGAAATATACAAAGAAAATGTCCTACAACCTTGTTACCTTAGGCAAAGCCGTTTTGTCACTAAGTCCCATGATTACAATTCCAAGTCACCACTGAAAAAATCACTCAAAGGGCTGGAGAGATATATTACCAGTTCAAAGCATTTCCTGTGCAAGCATTAGGTTCTGGGAGACCACTCAAATTTGATCCTCAGGACTCACATAACCAGCGAAGTATGGCCATGCAAGCATAGTTCCACAGGGAAGCAGAGACACAGGAGTCACCAAAACTCATGAAAAATGGTAAGACTTTGGCTCAAATAAGAACGGGTGGATGAGTGATGGAGCGGGTTGCTGGATGTTCTACTCTGGCCACTGATGGCAAATGCACCCCACCACAGGTGAGCTTACCCTCCACAGGTGACACACGGTTGTATACATGTATAGATAACACACACACATGCAACCCTATAACTCTTAAAATCTTTGTGAACATGTATTTGACTCATATTTATGTAGTCAGTATTAGATACCAGGAACTGTTCTTGCAATGAGAATTAGAAGCAGATCAGCCAAATACAAACACTGTTATCATAGAGTACATATTTAAAAATTATTTAATTGACAAAATAGAGGTTGGTATGTTTTAATGAGATCACAAATCCCTTCAATTTCATGTCAATTGTTAAAAAAAATTGAGTTGTTTACTTACCCAAGATATTGAATATATATGTAATTTCTTCAAGAAGTATCTTGGTACATATGGCTAATGGTGGTAATGATTTAAAATGGATTTTAAAAACAAATGTACACAATATTTTAGGAGAAATGAGACATGTAAACAAAGGAAGTTTTTATTTGAAATAGGATAAAATAAACATGTTGAATACTTACTTTTATGATCAATCTAATTTTGTTCCTAATGACTGCATAGATTTATTCCTTGACAGAAATATATGTTGATTAACTTTTTAAAATCTTTTGTTATAGTTAGTCTTGGTTTTACGATTTGCTACTTTGACACATGCTGAAAAACTCAGTAGAGTACAATTCTGAGTGTGTTGTTAAGGTTGTTTTTAGCCATGATTTACTTGTGGGTCAGCAAATTGAAGTGTGAAGATCCATCTTGAGTATGGGTGGCTAAGAGGGACAAAAAAGAGAAAAGATCCAGGCGGTCCAGGCATAGACTTGACTCTTCTTGAATGGTGCCTTTCTTCTTCTCCTTCTCCTCCTCCTCCTCCTCCTCCTTCTTCTTCTCTTCTCTTCTCTTTACCCTTCTTTTTCTTCCTCTTCCTCCTCCTCTTCTTCTCCCCCCTCCCCCTCCCCCTCCCCCTCCAGATTCCAGTTTCCTGACACTACCTAGAAAGATGTCAGAAGTCTCAAAGATTTATAGCTTTCAACCTAATTATGTTGAGATGAAGATTATTGGAACAATAGGCTTTTAGCTTTTTCAGAGTGCTCAAAAATTTCTGGTCATGTCTACAATTATGAAATATTGAAAACTTTCCCTTAGTTGATAGAATGCACTGGACATATAAAACACATGATTATATTGATGAAAGTTATTCTCATTTTTCCTGAAAATTGCTATGTTGTTCAAAATGTAAGCATTCTATTTAGTTGTGGTCTATATTCTTGTCTCATAGTCAGGTCATCTTTATAGGAAATTGTAAAAGGTAACTGAAGTACAACCATGTAAATACTTTTCTTTGCACAAGCTTAAAACCTTTCATTATGAGAAATTGGGCAAGACCTACACATTTCTTTAAATGTACTATGTGTCTCTATAATTGACATAGATTCTGCTCAAAACATGGAACACAGAAAGTTTTCAAGTTCCTTTTCTTGAATATCTCATCTAGCATGTTTTTGAAAACAGATGGAGATTAAATGGTTCTAGAAACTCACACATTATTTTTTTAGGAGCTTGTAAAAATGCTCTTGAAGTAATTCCTGTTTATCTCATGATCACTGCTTCCTGTAGTCACAGTACAAGAGGAGCAGATTCAACCTTTCCTATGATGGTCTCTTTCCTGTACCAAATGTAGAAATACTGGTGTTTCCCCACAGTGGAACACTCCACTATGGGATAGAGAGATGAGTTTCTGAAACATGCAGGAGTGATTACTGCAGATGTAAGTTATAGTTTGAGAGAGTAAAATATTCTGGAATCATGATCAATACAGTAGTGAAGGCAAGGCCAGTGTATTAGATGAGGAGTGGGTATCAACATGCAGACACATTTTTTACTACTGTTGTGATATCAATGGAGACCAAGTTTAAAATGACATGTGATGGGTTCCTATTATTTTGTAGATACTTTGGTAAAAACAACAACAGTATTCCTTAGGGACTCTAGGAATGTTTGGAAGTGCTGGTTCAGTCTGTGATATTGCAAATATGTGAAGACTATTGAAATTTGGTTCAGTCTGTGATACAGGAGATAGATAAAGGCCACTGAAATTGTATACCAAGATTTTTACATAGATGAAATAAAAGGATACTTTCTAAAAAGCTACATTTATATTAAATAACTTAAAATTTCATTTTAACAGAAGGTATATGATACAAAACTATACATTTTGTTCATTTTCCTCAGTGCATAAGTGTCACTTTTTAACAATTTTTTTTTGAAGTAGGGTCTCTCTGTAGCCCAGGCTAACCTGGAATTCACTATGTAGTCTCAGGGTGGCCTCAAATTCAATGCAATTTTCCTACCCTGTCCTCCTGAGTATTGGAATTAAAGGCATGCACCACCATGCCTGGCCAAGTCCTCATTTACACACACACACACACACACACACACACACACACACACACACAATTTTACAATATTATTCATTTATTTATTTATAAATATTTTATTTATTTATTTATTTACTGGAGAGAGAAAGAGGGTGAAAGAGGCAGATAGAATGGGTGTACCAGGGCCTCTAGCCACTGCACAGGAACTCCCGACACATGCATCACCTTATGCATCTGGCTTACATGGGTCCTGGGGAATCAAACCTGGGTCCTTAGGCTACACAGGCAAGTGCCTTACCCACTAAGTCATCTCCCAGCCTTTATTTATTTGCAAGCAAACAGAGATAAAGAGAACAGGGACAGACTGGGAAAATGGGTGGAATGTGCCAGGGCCTGCAGCCACTACAAATGAACTCCAGGTACATGCATGCACCACTTTCTGCATCTGGTTTTATGTGGGTACTGGGGAATCAAACTTAGGTTGTTAGGATTTGCGGGCATGCATCTTAACCCCTGAGCCATTTCTTCGGCCCATTTACCATATATATATATATATTTTTTTTAAATAATTACTGCTGACTGTGTTCTTTCCATCTACATCAAAGCAGTTTGTATAAATTTATTGACAAGTGAAAAACAGATAAGTTTTCAAATTCAAGTAGGCATAATTAGGGTTGGGTACATTCTTCTTAACAACTTTTCAGACTATTTGATGTTTTAAAATATGGTATAAGTAATAGTGATAAAACTCTAGAGGAAGCAAATGTTTCATCCTTGTCATCCTACAGCATTGAAGCAATTTGTCAGTGACTCAACACCATGTTCCCTGAAGCAAGTCATCCAGTGACAATTACTGCTTCTTGCTTTGAAGTGTATTTGAAAGTATGATAGGAAACAAAGCAATGGAGATTTCAGCAGTCTTATCTCTCTTGGGCACACTAAACGTAGATACTTCATTTTGAGTGTATCTTAGCTAGAGAACCCATTTTCTATGGTCCTTCTCTTCACTTGGTTCTTTTTATAAAACCTACATTTTAGAAACAAGCTTAAAATATGTGCTTAAAACTTGGATAGTCAATTTGGCTCTTTTCTTCACCTGTGTGTGTTTGTGTGTGTGTGTGTGTGTGTGTTCATATATTGTAGGCTGAACAATCTTATAACCCAAATATATACCGTAAAGTCTTAACTCTTAGTACTTCTTGTGAGTGTATGTGGAACAAGGATATTTAAGGAAGTAGAAAAGTTAAAATAAAGTGGGTC
The DNA here is from genome assembly GCF_020740685.1 of Jaculus jaculus. NCBI lineage: Eukaryota > Metazoa > Chordata > Mammalia > Rodentia > Dipodidae > Jaculus > Jaculus jaculus. Next base: position 28,420,926 of record NC_059112.1, on the reverse strand, counting down.
CTATTCAACTCTAAGCAGCCATTATAGGAAAAGGAAATTGGAACACAGCCTATGTAGATGTGCAGAACCAGGGGAAAGATGCCTACGTACAAAGCAAGATGAGCAGCCTCAGAGAAAGCAGCACTGTTTATAGGGTGATCTCTGAAATCTAGCATCCTTCATTGTGCAAACTATGTTGTTCAAAGTTAAGCCACCTGTTTGTTCTGGAAAACCTAGTGGACACGTACTAGCATCTTTACATGGTTTTCTCCATTTTACATACGCCTTAGTGCTTCCTATAGCAATTGTGGCATCATTCCCTCTTTCCCTGCTTCATTTTTCTCTCGATTTTCCATTTTTTCTCCATTTGCTTAGATCTTCTCATGCCATCTTTTGACACTATCTTTATTATCCTTGCTTTTCAAAGTAATAATTTATACTTAACATCTTTCTCCTTTTCAATTCACCTGTCGTTTTATAAAATCAGAATTATGCAATGAAATTCTGTAATTACATAAATCCTATTCATTTTCTGGCGATGAAGTGGCCAAATCTAATGACAATATAATATTATTGAACTTTCCTATTGTTTCCTTATCACTTCACTGTATTTTTCTCTTTCTTTCTTTTCACTCTCGATTAAGTAGCCAACTCTTTCAACAGCTTCACTCAGACTTGTTTCTTTGCCCACCTTCCCTTTTTTCTTGACTTTGTGTTCTTAGGTCCTCACAGTCATTCTGAGGAGACTTTCATCATTGCCAATATTAAACGTAATCTCAGTTGTGAGCCAGGGCGGATTGAGAGGTGCCTGAGGATCAGTGAAGCATATCTCTGGCTGTGTCTGTGAAGGTGCTTCTAGGTAATTATATCACGCTGCTCTGACCTAATCAATTTGTTAATCAGTTGATGGATTTAAAATCTGAATGGATTATTGAGAAGTCATAGAACTATGCAAGGTAGTGTGATTTTTTTTTCAAATTTTATTTTGGGGCTTCAAACACAAACTGCAAACTTGAGCTTGTGTCTGTTTTTAGCCAAAAAATTGGGCTGGTAATTATATATTTTTTCCCTATATTGTAAACTGAATTATGCTTATATCTCAAATATATACATTAAAGTCTTAACTCTCAGTTCTTCTTAATGTGAATGTACTTGGAATGAGGGTACTGTTCTTTGGGAAGGATAATTATTAACTTATTATATTTATATTATACATTATTTATTCATTTATGTTATTTTATTATATATTATTTACCAATAATATAATTTTATATATTATTATATATTCTATAGAATATATATAACATAGTATATATTATATATATTTATATTATAATAACTTATTTATATGCATTTATATATTATATTATTTATGTTATGTTATGTTATGTTATGTTATGTTATGTTATGTTATGTTATGTTATGTTATGTTATGTTATATTAATTCAGAAGGAGAGGTAAAGGAAAGTACATGGACCAAGGAAAGGGGAATAGATGAACCCATGTGGTCTGAGGGCCCATGTAAAAGTCCATGGGCCTAGGGGAAAACAAAAATATCCTTCAAACCCTGGAAGCCTAGTTTACCTGCTGCCAGGGTGAGAAGGACAAAACCTTACCGGTGGTGAGAACCTCAGGTGCTGGCACATGAAGAGACCGGGAGCTGGAAAGGAGACAGAAGTCCCTTGTTGGCTCCAGTGGGGCTTTAAAAAAATATATTTTTTAATTTTTATTTATTTATTTGTTTTTTAGAGAGAGTGAGAGAGAGAGACTGAGAGAGTTGGTACACCAGGGCTTCAGCCGCTGCAATGGAACTCCAGACACTTGCGCCACCTAATGGGCATGTGTGGCCTTGCACTGTCCTCATCCTTGTGCCTCTGGCTTATGTGGGATCTGGAAAGGTGAACATGGGTCCTTAGGCTTTGCAGGCAAGTTCCTTAACCACTAAGCCATCTCTCCACCTAAAACTTTTGTTGACTCACTAACACCCTGTAGAAATAATTAAGTTTGGACATTTCTCTTAGACTGTTCATTAGTCTTTGGGAATATACTACTAAATGCTGTGAACAGATTAAAAAGTTAATTGAAGATTTCATCTATTTTGATAAGTTAATTTTAAGGATTTCAATAGTTGAGTTACATAAATTAGGACTTGCTTCTACATTTAAAACTTTAAAATGTTTTAATACCTTTTATGTTAGTTTATAAATTAGATACCCAGGATAATGTGGGTAATATATGTTTATTCTCTTTATTTCAGAATGTGTTAGAAGTAGACCTAGTATATTATAATTATTCCAAACACCCATTTGTTGAGATTTTAAATTCCATTTTATTGTTTTTGTGATCACAATGACAAAGGGTGAATTAGCTACCCAAAGCAGTTATTATAAAGATACTTTCAAAGTTCATGATACATTGTGACATTTAATATTTGAGACCAAGAAACATAATAAATGCTCTTTCTAAATTGATTCTCTCACATATCTGTCACATTGTTGGAAAAGTCACATATAGCCAAGATCACTAATGATGCCCCAAATTACTAATACAATAAATATTTTAAGTGTGCATTTATTCAAAATAAAAAAATGTTCAGTATCAACTAAAATATTTTAATTCAATCTTTTTTATTTCATATGTCTATAGAAATTATAGAATGAGTCTTTGTATTGTTTAGGAAATTCTCCAATTAATAAGCCATGAATCTCTTTTAGTTGATTAAGCATTAATAAAGCTACTAAACTCAGCATATGGAGTTCTAATCTAGAATATGTCAGATGATGTTGAGTAATTTTCTGAAGAATATATTTTTATGTAATGGGGCTTAATACATTAAATTATTGTTCAGAATGTATGACATGTTAATTGTTTTCTTCACCTGTAGTGTGTATCATATCTCTATCTCCACCCTCCTCCTACAATGGTGTTCTCAAGGCTCATCAAGAAGCACGCAGGTTACACAAAGGAGAATATTTGCATAGGAGAAAATGCTAGTAGGAAACTTTTCCTAAGTCAACTAATTTAGTGCTTGAAGTACAGGCATAGGAATTAATTGTTATGAGTTTAAAGAACCAGTTAGGATGCATCCCCTGGGATGATTCATACAGACTATACAGATCATTTAAACTCAAGCTGATTTCATTACCAACACATTAAGAGTGTTTATTTCAAAGGTATGTAGAAAAATTGAATTGGATGGGTATAGAATATGTGTGGTTTGGTGCGATGGTTAAGTTTGGTGTGATAGTTAAGTTCTGTGGTCAACTTGATCTGATTAGGAATGAAGGCATTCCTATAGGTTGGGTCTTTGAGGTTGCTCCTGAAGGACTGACTGAAGGAGGAAGTCCTTCCAGAGTGAGCCCTTTCCCCAGAATGGTTAACCCTCCCGGGCGGTGGGGGGGGGGGGGAGGGGGCTTTATGTGAGGAAGCTCTGGGGGAAGAGAGCTCCTTCTTCCCACCTGGATGCAGTGCTGCTGATGCTCCTGGTGGTGAGTGCTGTTCTGCTATCCTTCCTAGAACCAAGGAACCAAGTTTCCTCAGCCTTCCAGTGTGGACTGAAGACCAGCATGGAGCGAAGACCAAAGGTTCTTTAGGAAGCCTTCAGGCCTTCACTGCTGGATTGGGACTGCTAGGCATCCAGCCACGTGGACTGAGCAGCTACCGGGTTCCTTGATTTTCACACCTTCAGACTGCTATTGTTGGACTTCCCACAATCTAATGCAATAAATCCCCCTTTTAATACTATTCATTCTATTGGTTCTGTTCCTTTAGAAAATCCTGACTGATACATTTGGTATGTGCCATGTGATGTATGTGGTGTGTGCTGCCCATATTGCAATAAATGAGAAAGGGAGATCATTGAGACATGGTCAACAACGTCTGAGAAGGATTACCGATTGGCTATATGTGACAATGAAATGCAAAAAGAAGCCCTGTACTAGCTCTTTTTCTCGTCGCTGTGACAATCGATTGGCAGGAAGATTCATTTTAGCTTAGAATCAGGAGCGATTCAGTCCGTTGTGGCATAGAAGGCATGAACCGATGTCTATTGTGCAGCTCCCCATATTGTGGACAGTCAGGAAGCCAAGGCTAGACCAGAACAAGAAATAGGCTATAATGCCTTACTTCTGTCAGCCACACCTCATGACCTACACGTTCCACAACCCCAAACAGCACCCTCAGCTGGAGACTAAGTGTTCTAACATAGGATCTTGCAAGGTGCATTTTACCTTCAAACCACAACAACCTTGAAAGCAATTCAAGGCCACCAGTGGTGTTATTTCCATTGCAGTCTATGAGTAGAGGGATCATGGGATGTCTGTGGGTTATTGACACTTATGGTCTGGTGGTATCTCTCTTCTTTGCTCTCATTTTTTCACTGTTTCCTTCCTTGGTATCCTCTGGCCAGCTCCAGCTGCACTCACTGTGGTCTGGACTCTAGCAGCTGAAATTCTACAGGGCACAGATGGTTAACTTTGTGACATCTGTGAGATGTTACTTCTACTGGCAAGTAGGGTAGATGTCATTGTGAGCATCTTTATATTGATTGTGAAGAATGGAGCCTCTGGTACAGACACAGACAGAGGGCTGCCTCAGGGGTGAAGTTGCCACAGAGTGCTAAACCAGGCAATATTTAACTAAGTCACAAATTAAAGCCAGATTGGAACGTCACCATGATAGTACCACAGTCATGCAGTGTTAGGCAATGTGAACAGGTAGATGCCTGCTTAGAACCTTGGAGAGTTCTAACATGACCTGCATTCCATTGAACCATGAAGGGAGGGTTGTGTTGAGCCTGGATTCCAATCCCCCAGACAAGTGTTTGGAAGGCAGGATATGGGACAAAGGTGATTGTTTTCAACTTTTGGGACTTACTATGGTCTCTTCTGCTGCATTTCAGATTTGTGAACTATTACTGCTTTCTTATTTTTATTTTTTTTCCTTTTGGCATGCAAATGTCTGTCTCACCATTGTGTTTTGGCAGCAGATAGCTTGTTTAATTTTGCAGGTTCGCAGCAGGAGGTGTATTTGCCTTGGAATGAATCATTACTGGAGTCTGACCCATATCTGCTTTAGATATGTAGATGAGATTTCAGTTGATGCTGGTGTGAATAAAGAGGACAAGGCCTACTGGGATGGCATCAGCTTGTCCACCTGTGCTTCTATAATAAGATACCCAAGAGTGAAAAATTTAAAAAGCAAAAGAATTTCTTTTTTTTTTTCCACTTCTAGAAGCTAGAATGTCCAACATTATATTTCCAGTATGTTCATTCAGTCATCTGGTGAGACCTACTTTCTGCATAGAAGATTCTCCTTGATTTTGAATCTTCCAGAGGAAAAAATGTCATGTCCTCACAAGGCAGAAGGTTGAAGGGAAGAAGGCTAAAGTTCTCTTTCCCTTGAAATCTTTTACATAGGGAGCTTTTATATAAATTCCTTAATCTCATTTACAAGGGATAAGCCCTAATAGATCTTTTTTTTGGATTTTTAATTTTATTTTATGTTTTTATTGACAAGGTCCATAATTATAGCTAAAAACTCATGGTAATTCCCTCCCTCTCCCTAATAGTTTTAACTAATTACTGTGGATCAACTGTGTAGTAATGCCCATGACAGGCAAGTACCTGATCTGTGTCCTCTGCTCAAAACATAACATCTTTTCTTGAAAATAGTCTTATTTAGCCTTTAATCCCAACACTCGGGAGGCAGAGGTAGGAGGATCACCATGAGTTTGAGGCCACCCTGAGACTCCATAGTGAATTCCAGGTCTGCCTGGGCTAGAGTGAGACCCTACCTTGAAGAAACAAAAATAAAAAAAAGTTTTATTTATTTATGATAGAGAATTACTATTTATTTGCAGTGTGTGCATATATGTGTGTGTCTGTGCGTGTTTGTGTGTGAAAGAGAGAGAATGAATATGGCTATGTCAGTGTCTCTTCCTAGTGCAAATAAACTCCAAATTCATATACCACTTTCTGCATCTGGCTTTATGTAGGTACTTGGGAATTGAACACAGGCTGGCAGGCTTTGCAACCAAGCGCCTTTACCTGCTGAACCATGTCCTCATGAGTGTTGCAAGATCCTCCAAGTTGAAATACTCCCTCCTGGAGAGAGACTGAGGCTCATGAGATTCTGAAAGTAAACAACTGCTGGAGAGAGAGAAAACTCTCGTACCAGCCAAGCAGCCTACTTGTCATCCAGTGATGCTAAGGATGCAGCTTGGGTGAGCTGTCACTTATGTGGATTGGACTTTCTGGTGGTGCTTCGGTAAGTAACCTCTCACCCATGCCCTCAAAGTAACTCTAATGAACTCATTTGTTCACAGAGTTGGATTTTGGTATAATTAATGCTTTGGTCTGTCTTCTGGTCCCTCTCTGGGATGAATAGATATCTGTTTGTGTCTCACCATGAAATGTTCACATGACAGTAAGACACATGAAAACTATATATAATGATTTTTTCATATGAGAATGATAAGAAGGTGGGAGGTTGGAATGGAATACTCTGCTCTGACCATTTGGGTCCCCCTAAAATCATATATTGAAACTGTGGTAGTTTGAATGCAAATATATGTACATGATGGACTCAGGTTTTTAAAAATATTTTATTTTTCTTATTTACTTGATAGAGAGAACAAGGCAGAGGGAGAAAGAGAGAGAGAGACAGAGAGAGAAGGAAAGAATGGGCACTCTAGGGCTTCCAGCCACTACAAACAAATGCCAGATGTATGTGCCACCTTGTGTGTCTGGCTTATGTGGATCCTGGGGAACTGAACGGAGGTCCTTTGGCTTTGCAGGTAAGTATCTTAACCACTAAGCCACCTCTCCAGCCTGACTCAAGTACTTTTGATTAGGGTATACACTTAGTCTTCAGCAGGTGGAGCCCTTGCTGGAGGAGGTGTGTCACTGGGGGCGGATCTTGAGTCTAGCCCAACTAGCTGTGTAGAGTTTGAATTCTGGCTGTTCGTGCTTGCTGGCACTCACTTCTCTCTCTGTCCATGTCATGGATGCATACTGAAGTGAGCCAGCTTCTTTTGCCATGATGAAGTTTCCCCCGGATTCTATAAGCCTGAAATAAACCATTTCCTCCCATAAGCTGTTTCTGGTCCTGTGTTTGTCTCCACAACATGAAGGTAAACTATGACAGAAACAAAATTACTAATCAGATAGCATTAACAGGCAAGGCTCTGAGGATGATCACTAGAGCAAAGCCTTTAGGAATGGGAATGGTAACCTTATAAAAGAACCCTATGAGAGAGACCCTGCTCCTTCTACCATGTGAGGACACAGTGAGAAAGTACTATGTATGAAGTGGGTTCTTATCAGGCAATATGACGGCTCCTTGACCTTGCTCTTTGTAGCCTCCAGAACTGAGTGGAATAAATATCTGTCGTTTATAAACTCTCCAGTTTAATGTTTTGTTCTAGAAGCCCAAGTGGAATAAAACAGAGACTAATTAGCATCTTGTTATATAGCTATAGATAATTGAAATACTATGTGGTTAACAGAATATGCAAATTCACCTGACCCAGTATGATTCAAGAGAATTTAGGAATTCCAATTTTGACTTGACTTAAGAGGAATGATAATGGAACTTTATGTATCTCTTAATTTATCAGCAAGAAATAATCACCTTTAGCATCACAGTGTTTTAAGACAGGTGTTGGAATCACAATTAAGAACAAGATGTCTTTGGGGAAATTGTCTAATGCTATTGAGCCATAGTGTCATTATTTGTATTACAGGGAGAGCAGAAGTGCATCTTTAATTCAAGGATGGAAATCATATAGTAAACATAGAGCAATATTTAACTATTCCTCTATGCCCAAACAATATTCTAACTACACCTATTAGAAAAAAATAAAACAAGTAATTTATTATAGCATATTTCAGTGCAAACAAGAAGAAAAATGAAAAAGTACCCAGGAGATCAGATGATCTCCCACCTTAGTAACAGGAACTTTTTGTGCTTAAACAAACATATTCCAGACCATGTCAGTACTTAACAGTTTTTATTTTAAGTACCTTCAACTTGAGAATGGGATTGCGAGTACTTAACTTTGGCTTTCTCAGACATTATGAAGGCTATCTGATATGTGGAAATAACTGCCTAACGCATACACCTTCTTTAGTCATTAGAATTACAGGCATTTTAGTCTTGAGTCTATTCTTCCATCGATCTTTTTCTGAGAACAGGGATTCCATATTTTACTCTTCAATACCTACTTAATTTATTAGAATATGTGAAGAAATTAATGCAGGAAAGTTGAAAACTGATAATGTAACATTGGATTCTCTATTGGCACAAATTGACAAATGTAACCTGGGTTATAACAAAAAATTATTTTAGCCAAAATCAAGATAGTATGAGATAGTGAATGTAAACTTAAGGTAAATCAATGTGAACACAAACTCATCAACCAAAAATTCAAAGTCAAAGGAAACACGATAATCTTTGGTGTTGGGGTATACCTATAGGTTTCAAAGTGGTAAAGTGAAAAGAATCCAGAGGAAAGAAAGATATTAGCATTGGGGTGTGAGTTCTCCTTTCACACTCTGCAGCTTAGGAACATTGTGGAAGAGAAAGAATGTAAGAACCAAAGGATGGGAGGAGTGCCTTGGCTGCTGTCCTCGGGCATGATGTGGCTATTGCAGTCATGCCCTGTGGTGGCTGTCGTTATTTCTGCAAGACCTGCACAATATTGATTCCGTCAACATTTTGTTGTGGACGATGGAGGCGGGCAGAAAAAAATATCAAAACACACCAGGTACTGGATTTAGTGGAAGGGGGTCAAGAGTTCGGGGAGGCAGAAAAGAAGGTAACAGAGTGAATTATGATCAAAAAGTAATATGTACTTATATGAAAATTATAAATAAAAAAAGTTAAAAGCATGTGCAGTGTCTTAAATCAGAGTGTCCTCTCTCTGTGGCAATCAAGCTGTAACTTAGCTGAAGCCACAAGGCATCATTAAGTGATTTGGACAAACTGCTCTGATTGAGTTATTTTGGGAAATAATCAGTTATATTTTTTTTACAAGATGTTACAAGTTGAGAGGTCCAAGTTGTTGATTTGGAGCCATTCACATTGAACAAAATAAAAGGCATTCTTTTTTCTATACTCACGAGAACAATAAAAAATTAAAATGTCATTATAAATAGATTTTCTGCTTCAAACTTGGCCAGGGCTTCTATCGAGAGAAAAATGCAGTGGTTGTATGCAAGAAATAAGTTAACAATCTAATTCTTATTCTTTTTTATTTGAGATAAACATAAAGGACTCTAAAAAATATTTGCCATTGTTTGATTTTTATTTCATTCCTTCCTCTATCTGGTTAATATATGTTGGATATATTTATAATCTTTCCTAATATAATATTAAACATACACATATATAATTTGATGGTATGTTCAGTTAAGCAAACATAGAATATGTTTAAAAAGAATAATGATTAAAATATCAAACATGATTCAATACCAACATTCTATCTGTGGCTGATATTATTTTAATAATTATTTTTCCTTTTAAAATCCTATTGCACTTAACCACAGGTTAAGAACATTTGATCTTTTCTCTCTCACTTTAATTTGGGCTCTGTTTTGTGTGAAATATTTAGGGAGCATTGAAAGACAGGATTTTCATCCTGATGTCTGTGCTTGATCTAATCATGATGCTAGGGAAATGCTGATTTAAGAATTGATGCTCCATGCCAGTGTGCGCTAGGTCAATATTGGATTTCCATGCAAGGATTATATTAAATGAAAGGAGAGGGAGTTGGAAAAGACTGGAGAGCTATGTGACCAAGGTGCAGTTCTAATTTAAAAGAAGTTGAAGGAGGATCCTTCAGTGTTATGGAGGAGAGTGTTGGAGCCATCAGAAGAGGCCTGGTCTGCTTTGGGATTCTTACACACTCCTACATCTGTCCTGCCCATTGGGTGGTAGTGACCTCATCAGTAATATGGCTTCTGTGTACAGCAGAAAATGTCTTTTATTATTTATTACCTTTTAATATGTATGTGATGCTCAGGCATGTGTGTATGCATTTTTAGATATAAGTGCATGTGCACATGTTTGATTGTGGATGTGGAGGCTGCAGGTCAGCATAGATAGAGTATCTTCAGTGATCATTTCTCCACTTTCCTATGTGAGTATGATGTATGTGTGTGTATGTGTTTGTCATGCATGTGAGTGTGAGCATGTGCATGCCATGGCATGTGTGTGGATGTCAGAGGACAACTTAGAGTGTTGGGCTTTACTTTCCTTCCTATTTGAGGTAGGGTATCTGATTTCACTGTTCCACAGTGCACTTACAGGCTAACTGCCCCACGGACTTCAGGCAAGTGTACTGTCTGCACCCTCTCTCCATGCCCCAAGTGCTGGGGGATTACAAATGCAAGAGTTACAGCATCCAGATTATGTGGGTCCTAGCGATCCAAATTTGGGTACACATGCTTGCACAGCAAGCGCTCTATGCACTATAATATCACTCAACCCTCTCTCCACCTTATCTTTAGAAATACAATCACTCACTAAACCTAGAGTCCCCCATTTTCTGAACTAGCTAGCCAGCAAGCTACCTTATTAGCTCTGGGATGATAGGCACACTTGATTTATATGTGAGTACTGGGGTCATGCTTGTGGTGGGGCAAATACTTTACTCTCTGAACCATCTTGTCAGCCCAGACTTTAAAGCTGAGCCATTGGAACTGTTGGCTAGTATGGCCCCTGAAGTCTTCCAAGTCCAACCTTATGGTGACCAGCTGGTCCTTTACAGCTGAAAATGGACATGGAAAAAAATTTCTCGCAGCTTTCTGTTTATGGAAGTGATACCAATTCATCTTTGGACTAAATGATTTTTTTTTGTTTGTTTTGTTTTTTCAAGGTAGGGTCTCTAGGGTCTCACTCTAGTCCAGGCAGACCTGGAATTAACTATGTAGTCTCAGGGTAGCTTTGAACTCTCGGTGATCCTCCTACCTCTGCCTCCCAAATTCTGGGATTAAAGGTGTGTGCCATCATGCCCAGCTAGACTAAATGTTTTTCACATCAGTAAAATTCTCATCTTAGTTGAAGTCACTATTTAAAAATATAATATTTGTGTCTTCACATGATTGGTCATGATTAGGTAAGAACTTGTTTTAGATTTAAGAGCAGAAGCATGGCTGTGAAGCCCCATTAAGCCCCATTAGAACTTTCTCTATGTCCACCATGTACATTTTAAAACCTGGTATGCATTTTAGTTGCCTTTGTTTCTCCTCCACAGCCATGTCTCAGAGGTGATTGTGCTTGCCCACCTACATCCTGTCCTTGTCCACGGCTCTTCTCCTGCCAGCTGGTGCTTCCCTGTAATCGTAGCTCCCACCTGGCAGCGCTTCTGGGTCTGTGAAACCTGCTCGGTGTTTCTGCTGTCATCCAAGGCAATTGCTAAGCCAGGCAATGACACACAGCATAGCTTTTGGGGTTCCGCAGCTGACAGGCAGTTCATGCTGTGTTCTTTTGTTTGAGGGGTGATTTGCTGCTCTTTGAAGTGCTTTTTCTAGTGAGATAATCTTTCTGAAGCAAGGGACAGGGCATTCATATTTCTCAAAGGTTCTGGATTATAAGAATAGCTGTGCCAAATCTTTCTTTTGTGAAAAAAAATTAAATGAGGTCTGTCTCTAATATTAAAGAAATAATCCTTTTGTTCTTAGAGTTAAAAAGCCAAGCCTAATCTGAAAGCCAGTAGTAAAGACTGAAGATACCAAAGGATTTGTATTGGTTATTTATGTATAATGGAGATGCTGGTGTATTTTGGCATTTTTATAACATGGTCCATATTGATAATATCACTCTTACTAAAATCATCTGTCTAATCTATTTTTTTCCTAATCTATTCCAGAGCCCAAAGTACAATTATGTCCATGGGCACCGTGATTTTACATTTATTTATGATATGGATAGACAATATCTATTTTCATTCAGTTTTTATGGTGAAGTCTCCATATAATCTCCATCACAAAAAGTAAGAATAAAATATTCCAATACAATGAATAGGTTTGATTTTTGCTAAATTATTTAGAAAATATCACCCATGTTTTGTCAAACCTTCTGAAAAAATAACTACCTATGTTTAACTGAATGTATTTAATATTACTATAATATGAATAAAAGTTTAAGTCAGCACAAAAAATGATAAAATAATTTAGTTTTGTTTAATTTCTAATGGTTTCAAGTAATGTTTAATTGCTGCATATTTCTGGCCAGCCATTTGTTATTTGATGCAGTGGCTACTGTTGATTGATCAGATTAATGTACATGTATTTTTCCAATTATGGCTTCATAAGTAATTTACAATGATAGTAACCATTTTATACTTGGAGACACTAAGGCAGAAACACTTAAGTAATATTCTACACCTTAAATTCAAGTAAACTGCAAATACTGATTAAATAATATTACATGGGGCTGGAAAGATGGCTTAGTGGTTGAGACACTTGACTGCAAAGCCTAAGAACTCATGTTCAAATCTCCAGGTCAAACATAGCCAGACACACAGTGATACAAGCATACAATGTCACACATGCTCTACAAGAGAGTGCCTATGTCTGGAGTTCGTTGTCAGCAGCTGAAGGCTCTGGTGCGTCTATTTTCTCTGTCTGCCTCTTTCACGCTCTCTCAAAATAAATAGTAAAGAAATATTATATGAATAAAATAATGCTACTACCCTTTGTAAGTTTTCAGAATAATAAAAGCCTAAAACGCATCATAAGTCAGTTTCTTTGTTATCCTTTAAGCCAACAGGATTTTGACTCATAAAAGAGGAGCTCTGGTCTGCCACTGAAAGTCTGTTAAGTTTCCTAAATCTATTTCTTTTTAAAAAAATATTTTATTTTTACTTATTTACTTATTTGACAGAGAAAGAGAGAGAGAGAGAAGGAGAGAGAGGGACAGAAGGGATGTGCCAGGGTCTCCAGCCACTGCAAATGAACAGCAGATGTGTGCACCTCCTTGTGCATCTGGCTAACATGGGTCCTGGGGAATTGAACCTCAGTTCTTTGGCTTTGCAGGCAAGTGCCTTAACTGCTAAGCCATCCCTCCAGCCCCTAAATCTATTTCTTAATTAATAAAATTATTTGTCCTTAAATTTATTGTGAAGGAAAAATGATAAATGGCTATGAAAATGCTTAGTAATCTGGAAACTGAAACTATTATTATCTGACCCAGTAGGTATAATGATATCCTAGTATGTAAAATAATTTTTGCAGATCAAAGTTATGAGATGATTAACTTAAATTCTGTCTTATGACCAGGGTTTAAACACTTGGGCATGGGAGGTTGAAGTCACAAATATCACACTATGAAAATATGAGTCTGCCTGTCTATTCTTTTCCCTCCTTCCCTGCCCTTCACACTTCTGATTTCCTGTGTCACTAGCTATGACTGGGGAACCAATAGCTCCAATGCTGTGCAGTTTAGAGAAACAGCTATTTCTTATTTCTCAAGAAGGATGGTGGGGACCACTCTGACAATCTGGCTGAAGGCTCCAGAATTTCTGGCCACTGCTCTATGAAGGCCTTAACTCCCAGAATTTGTGGCTGAGATATGTATAGCAGCTATCGATATCCAAGAGCTTAAAAGCACACATGATCCATTGAAATTTAGACTTGAAACTGGTACAAATGTCATGTCTCTACATTCTATTATTGATCCGCCAAGACACAAGGCAATTCCCATTCAAAGGCAGATGAATACCCTTTCCCTTTTTGAACAATAGACTTGCAAAGTAACATTTCAAAGGATGAAAATACAGTGAGGGTTGATGAATTGAGGTCATCCTTGTCTCTCTCTCTCTTTCTCTCTCTCTCTGTATGTGTGCTCGGCATATAATTGCAGACACATACGTGTTATGACATATGTGTGGAGGTCAGAAGACAGCCTCTGGTGTTGGTCCTGAGCTTTCACTTTGAGATGGGGTATCTTGTTCAGTACTGGGAAACCAGGTTGTCTGACCATGAGGTTTCAGGACTCTCCTCCTCGCATCTCACATAGGAGGGCTGGGATTATTATAGATGCTCACTAGTGCACATGGCTCTACATGGCTTCTGCGGCTCCAAACTCAGGTTACCACATTTGCATAGAAGTGCTTTAACCCCTGAGCCACCCCTGCTGTCCTGAACCACGCTCATTTTACAACCTAGCTCTCAGATTTCCTGTAGTCAGTGTCTATAACTTGATCAAGTTTGTGGTGTTCATCCCTTACTTGTGTCACTCCCCAGCTAAGAAGTCCCCTAGTTCTAGAGAAGCTTCCATATCCTTGCACAGTTACACTCCAATTATTCAAAAGATTTAGGGGGTTGCCCTATGATTTGCAGGAGATGTACTTTCTTTGCAAGTGATATGCCTTGAACACAGTGTATCAACAAACTCTGGTGTGAACTGGTCCCAGTGCCAAAACCTGCTTCATATGGTGGCTTCCAGTGGTGGTGTGTGGCTCGAATCTACCCAGCAGAGATCTATGTGAAAGGACCAATCCTTTCCAGCTGCCCACCAAGAAACTATGTGCTTTTATAGTCTTTAAACTTTTGGGGGGCAAAAACTTATTGCAATTAAGAAAACTGTGGCTATGTAGCCTTTATTGTCATGTATCTCTAGTTGCCTTTGACTGAGTCCCTGCTACAACATCTCTAGAACTTTCTGTTATGCCAAAGTGGTAGTTTTGAATTAGTAAAGATGTGTTAGGATTCATTTTCAATGTTGTGCTTAGGAACATTGCAAAACAAAATGGACTAGATAATAATCAAGTGTCACGAATTTAGAAAATGAGGCTCTTATGTTATACTTAACCATTTTCCACCTGTATAGACCCAGGAACTAGGTAATAATTCTGAGGAAGGACTATCCATCCAAACTTTTATCATCAATAGTTGTGACCTCTGACATATTTTAGTAAATCAGGCAATATATATATATATATGCATATATACATAATTCAAAAACAGTCATGCCTTACTTCCTTATAAGCTGACATACAAGGGTAGTTGTTAGTTTCTTGCATGTATAATCAGAATTTTTATCAAAAATACCAAGCAGTCTTAAATATATATTTTTACTCACTTAAATAAAGATGTGTTATTTATATTTATATAAAGATTGGTTTGTTTCTACTTAATATTTCTTCATACATTTCTGTGGATACTTCATTTCTTTTAAAATGTTTACTGAATATTCCATTGTATGTATATATTATAGCTTATTTAACCAATTCCCCATCCACAGGCTTTGAGGTTGTATTCAATTTATTGAAATAATAAACCATGCTTTAATTGTTCAATAACCATGAGTATAAATCATTTCACACATGTGTAATCTTATGTTTATTAGAAAATTGGTCATATGAAATAAACCATCTCATTGTTGGGACAAAACACCCAGTTAGGGGTTGGAGAAATGGCTTAGTGGTTAGGCTGTATGCTAACTCTAAGGACCCATATTCTACTCTCCAGATCCCACATAATACAGATGCACATAAGTAAAGCAAGTGCAAGGTCACACATACCCACTAGGTGGACAAGTGTCTCGAGTCTGATTGCAGTGACTGAGGCCCTGGCATGCCAATTGTCTCTCTCTCTCTCTCTCTCTCTCTGTCTTTCTCTAAAATTAAAAAAAAAAATAAATAAATCAATAAATAAGAACGCTTTTAGGAATAGCTTATGAGCTTGTACATTGGAAAGAACATTTCATTTATGGTGGAGAAAGCATAGCTCAAACAGGATCATGATAAATAACTTGGAGGAAGAGTCTAAGCACTGGACTTGGAGCTGGGCTTTACCTCAAGTTCTGTTCCCAGTCACACTTTTCCTCCAAGAAGCTTCTACCAATGGCTCTGCCAATGGCTCCACCAGCCGTGGTAGATAGAAAGTGCTACTACAGTGCATTTTAAAAAAAATTTTGTTTATTTTTATTTACTTATTTGAGAGCGACAGACAGAGAGAAAGAGGCAGACAGAGAGAGAGAGAGAGAGAGAGAGAGACAGAGAGAGAATGGGCGCGGCAGGGCCTCCAGCCACTGCAAATGAACTCCAGATGTGTGTGCCCCCTTGTGCATCTGGCTAACGTGGGTCCTGGAGAATTGAGCCTCGAACTGGGGTTCTTAGGCTTCACAGACAAGCGCTTAACCACTAAGCCACCTCTCCAGCCCTACAGTGTAATTTTAATTTGCATTTCTTGGAAGTAAACTTGAAAACCTTTCAAATGGTTGCAAGGCATTTGTATATAACATTTTTTTTTTGTTTTGTCCTATTTATATTCTTTAATTTTTCATTTTTTATTAATTTCTAAATTAATTTATATATTATCTTTGTCATATGGGTTTTAAATACTTTTCTCAATTTATCTTCTTTTGAATGCAACTTTTTGTTAAATTTCAGTTTTCACAGATGTGGTCTTTTGAATGAGAATATATGCCCCCACAGCCTCAGATTTTAAAAATTTTATCTTATTTTATTTTTGAGATAGAAAGAGAGGGAGGGAGGGAGAGAGAGACAGAGGGGAGTGAATGGGCACACCAGGGACTCTAGTCATTGCAAATGAACTCCAGATGTACCTTAACCATCAAGCCATCATTCCTGCCCCTCAGATATTTGTTGATTAAGGTCAAGCTTCTTGCTTAAGTCCCCAGCAGCCTGCTGGAGGGAACATGTCACTGGGGGTGGACTGGACTCCAGCCCAAAGGTGGGAGAACTTGCTTGTGGTGATCACTGCTTGGTGCTGTCTCTGTGGTTTCACATCTGTGGAAGGGAGCAAGCTTCTTCCACCATTGATGGAACTTCCCCTGGATTTGTAAGCTAAAATAAAACCTATCTCTGGGCTGGAGAGATGGCTTAGTGGTTAAGGCACTTGCCTGTAAAGCCAAAGGACCCAGGTTCAATTCCTCAGTACCCATGTAAATCCATATACACAAGGTGGTGCATGAATCTAGAGTTCATTTGCAGTGGCTAAAGGTCCTGGTGTGCCCATTCTCTTTTTCTCATAAATAAATACATTTTATTTATTTATTTATTTGACAGCGACAGACACAGAGAGAAAGACAGATAGATAGAGGGAGAGAGAGAGAATGGGCGTGCCAGGGCTTCCAGCCTCTGCAAACGAACTCCAGACGCGTGTGCCCCCTTGTGCATCTGGCTAATGTGGGACCTGGGGAACCGAGCCTCAAACCCGGGTCCTTAGGCTTCACAGGCAAGTGCTTAACCACTAAGCCATCTCTCCAGCCCAAATAAATACATTTTTTGAAATGTAAAAACAAAAATCCTTCCATATAGTCTGGTTGGATGTTCATCCCAGCAATGTGCAGGTGACTACAACAATAATGTAGAAATTAATATCTAGTTTTGGAACATTGGTTAAAATGGCTTTCTATAATTCAAGGTTTAAAATATGATAAAATATTATGCTATTATATTATAACATTTAATTTGGACAATTTGTTTACTTGAACCATTAAAGGTATATCCTTGTATATGTTATGAGCTACAGATCAGAATTAATCTCTAGAATTACTTTTCCAGTTAGCAAAAGATCATTCATTGCTTCTTTCCTTTCCTATGCTTCAATAAATGATATTTCTGCATCAGTTGGCCTGGCAATATGCTTTCTCCTTTAGTTTACTGATGTTGTGGTGATGTCCTTGGTTGATTTCCTGATGTGGAGCCTGCCTGACATCCCCAAGAATAAATCACATTTAGTTGTGGTTTATACTTCTTCTTTTATATTTTATGATTTGATTTGTTGTTATTTTGTTGATGACTTTGCATATAAGTTTATGAGATATACTTGTGTGCAGTTTTCTTTCCTAATGATTTTTTTTTATCTGATTTTAATCTTAGGGCTACCACTAGCCTTATGCAATAATGTATTCTTGCTTTTATTTATTTTTTGAATGGGATCGTGAGGCATTTATATCACTTGTTACATAAGTGTTGGGAGGAATTTATGAGTGAGGATCTCCTGGTATTATGCTTCCTTTACCTGGAAAGTTATTGATTACTGATTCCATTCTTGGTTTTATTCCTGAAAAGCATTTCTTTTCATGAGGGCTTGAGTATTCTGTATCCTTAGAAGGAATTGATCAATTTCTTCAAAATTATCAAATTTAAGACCAAAGAGTTTTTTTCCTAATATTTTTTTTTAATTTTATTTATTTATTTATTTATTTGAGAGCGACAGACACAGAGAGAAAGACAGGTAGAGGGAGAGAGAGAGAATGGGCTCGCCAGGGCTTCCAGCCACTGCAAACGAACTCCAGACGTGTGTGCCCCCTTGTACATCTGGTTAACATGGGACCTGGGGAACCGAGCCTCGAACCGGGGTCCTTAGGCTTCACAGGCAAGCGCTTAACCGCTACGCCATCTCTCCAGCCCATTTTTCCTAATATTTTAAGTGCTATCCCTTTAAAGTCCTTGGAAGCAGTAGAATCAATTGTTGATAACCTCTTCTTGACTTTTGATATTAGTAATTTTTGTAATATTTGCTTTATGATTAACCTGGTTAAAAGATAATCAGTTTTAATTATTTTTCAGATAACTAGCTCTTGGGTTGTTATTTCTCTATGTAGTTTTACTGCTTTAAATTTCACTGAAATCTTCTCTAATTTTATTATTTATTTTATGTTTTGTTTTTATATTTAATTTACACTTCTGTCATTTCCTAAAATGGAAGCTCATACCATTAATCCATATCATTCTTTTCAAATAAAGGCATTTAGTTTTGCACATCTCACTCTAAGCTCATTACACACTATACTCTAGAAACCTTGTTATTTTATATAATTCAAAAACTTAAATTCCTTTCACTATTGTTGCCAATTTCCAAGTACTTCAAGATGATATGTCTATTTGTTTCTAGTATAATTTCATTATGGTGTGAGGATACCTCATTCAGTTTTATTAATGGTCCTAAACTTTATCTCTTGTTGATGCTTCATATGAAACTGAGAAGAATGTTTATCTTGTTGAGCGTCTTTTAAGGACATCAGTTCAATCAGTTCAATTGGTACAGATGCTTATGTCAACTAATCCTTCCTTACTGTTTTTCTTTCTGCTTGGCTTATCAATTATTGAAAGAGAGGTGTTAAAATCTTTAGCTATGATAGTGGGTTTGTCTATTCTCATTGCAATACTACCAGTTATTTTTTTCCTCATGTATTTTGATTCTTGTTTTTGTGCTGAATTTGAATTACTATGCCTTCTTTATCATTATGTAATCTCCCTATTTATCTATAATATAATAATAATCTATATTAATCTATAATATAATTTTCCTAGTTCTGAAGTCTGCTTTGTGATGAATTAATAGAGAACATAACATCCTTTCAGATACTACCACCATAGTTAATCATTTCTCCTTTAACTTTACTATAGCAGTTTTTGTATATAAAGTAGGTTTGTGTGCATGTGTGAGTGTAATGTGGTGTGTGCGTGTGTGTGTGTGTCTTGTATGGGAGCATGCACGTGATGACAATTGTGTGGAGGTCAGAGGGCGGGGTGGGGTATTTGTCCTCTCCTTCTGGCTCCTTTTGTTGAGACAAAAACTCTTGTTGTTGGAGCTACTGTGTTCACCAGCCTAGGTGGCCCTTGAACTTCCACATTCTCTTGGCTCCACTTCCCATTGACATAGGCATACTTGGAATCAGAGGCACATTTGGGTGCTGAAGTGCTTTTAACTACTGAGCTCCTTGTTCTCTTATTTAATTGATGCATTTAGATTATTTGGATCTCTTTACATTGTCTTACCACTTCTTCCCTATGCACTTGAATATGTGCTCTGTTCATGTTTTATAGTTGTGTAGAAATACTGGATATAATTTTTGTCTACTTTAGGCCATATGTTTCTGATAAAAGCTTTTTTAAAGTCTGTTCATACATTTTATATAACTTCCAAGTGCTCTATTTATCTCTATGGATAGCATTGAAGTTGTTTCTTTTGGTGGTTTTGAGCTACTTACTTATGAATGAATTATATTTCCATAGACAAACTACTTAGAGGATATTAACTGCATCTGTGAAGACAACTCATCCCGATGACTCTTTCATGTTACCTAATGCACAGAATCCTGTTTCCACTTCCAGGCAGGAACTAGATTTGAACACAACCACCACAGGAAAGAGATCTAGCCCATGGCCCTCAAGAGCTATAACTTGAGCTTAAGGCATATAAATGTCTTCTGTATTTCTGTTAATACTGGTTTCCCTGCATATTCCTCACCCTTTGAGCTTTAACTCTTCCATGTGCTGATTTGGCTCCATCTCATACAGGCTCCTATCAAAATCCAAGGTTTATGTTATACATGTGAAAGAACAGTGCCTGCAAGCTCTAGACCAACTGTAGAAAATGCCAAGTCATAACACACCACAAAACACCATAAAGACCTCTTGAGAATCATTACCAGCAGCCTCAGTTCAGAGTAAGGCAGCACACGAAGCTCAGCTCCAGAGTGAATGCATGGAAGTGTGATGCTTACTAGTTTTGTTGTCACTGTTTTAAAAGACAAACCTTCAAGTCAACTTAATCCTCCAGTTACTCTCCATTTCAAAAGCATATTTACATGCAAATCAGAAGAAAACATGTTTTATTACATTTTCTTTGTTATTGTCACCCATTGTCACAAGCTCCTTTGTGTCTCTAGTTCTCTTTTGGCCTTTGCAATAGAACCGATCCCAATAATCCCTACAAATTGGAAACAGAATTAATTTGGATTTAGCATAATAAATCCTAGAAAAGCATTTATGTCCATCTTATTTTTCAAAACCTATTTGAAAGCATAATGATTAGTAGGTGCATGGTGATACTAATTTTGCTTTGAAAGCTACTGAGTCCTCTTTGGAGAGGCATTGGTGACTTATTCAAACATTGATGGAAGGAGCATTCAATTTTATTGACTAAAAGTTTAAGTAAATCCTTCTTGAAACAAATAGCTTTAAGATATATAAAATATCTTGAAAAAGTAGTTCTTCAGCTCTCAGATGAACTACACTTCGTATGTAGAAATTTAAAATTTGGTTTCCACACTGGTCATAGTGGTGCTCTCCTTTAATCCAAGCACTCGGGAGGGAGAAGTAGGAGGGTCACTGTGAGCAAGGCCAGTATGAGACTGCATAGTAAATTCCAGGTCAGCCTGGGCTAGAGTGAGACCCTACTTTGAAAAACCAAAAGAAGAAAAAAAAAATTGTTTCGAATTTAACAAATAGATATTTAATTCAAATTCTGAGCAGAGATATAGAAAAAAGAACTCATTACAATAACAATAAAATGAATTCACTGCTATACATTAAATACATATAAGTACAAACATCTATTGATAGGTCTCCTTATATACCTTATAAAGAAATTATATATTCTATATATTATATTTAGGAATATCTAAGTATTTGAGTCTACTTTATCCATTGCAAAGTAACAGAATTAAAGGAAAAGAGACTACCATGGATGTCATTTATTCTAATAACTTCCCAAAGTTCAGCAACAACATGTGTTTTCCCAAGTTAAATTTTAAAATATTTTTATTTATTTATTTATTTGAGAGCAACAGACACAGAGAGAAAGACAGATAGAGGGAGAAAGAGAGAATGGGCATGCCAGGGCTTCCAGCCTCTGCAAACGAACTCCAGACGCATGTGCCCCCTTGTGCATCTGGCTAACGTGGGATCTGGGGAACCGAGCCTCAAACTGGGGTCCTTAGGCTTCACAGGCAAGCGCTTAACTGCTAAGCCATCTCTCCATCCCCCAAGTTAAATTTTAGGATATTGCTGACTACCTAGTTGATGTTCCTTGTGATAGATTGCATTCTGCTTCTTGGAACTTCCTATGTATCCTTCAACCATACTAGTTCCCTCTGGAACTGCACCCATTAAGCACAACTGCTATATCTGAAGACAGCATATGAGATACGTGAAAGCAGTCTTGGCTTCTTTTACAACTTCTCCACTCCAGAATCACATCTCCATTTCATACAGGAACAGCCAAATGATGCAATTTATGTAGATTTGTATGTTGGTTTTGTCAGTGTCCTTTAGCTCGCTACTGGCTGCATCTATATATGCTGGCACCCAGCACTAAAGAAAAATACACTGTTAGTAACATTGAGTCCATTTTGTAACTATTCCTTGGAGACATTTCTGAAATTGGAATATCTTTAATAGGAATGACCCTTAATTTTGACAAGTCTTTCACATAAAGTAATTTTAGACCATATATTTCTTAACAACATAGAAATTTTCAATAAGTATTTTCAGTCCCCTGTAATCAGTGAATGATATGGTAGGTCACTATAACCACTTTTATCTTACCCTAACATGAAGAAATGTAAAGAATAAAATTATGGGCTGGAGAGATGGCTTAGCAGTTACGGCACTTCCTAGAAAAGCCTAAGAAGCCATGTTTGACTTTCCAGGTCCCATGTAAGGCAGAAACACAAGGCGGCACACACATCTGGAGTTTGGATGCAGTGGCTGGAGGCTCTTGTGTGCTGATTCTCTCTCTCTCTTTCTCTCTCTCTCTCTCACTTTTTCTCAAAAAATTACAAAATACAGAGTTATTTCACAGAACTTTCAAAATTTAGAGGTTGAGTCCCTCTGATGACAAAGAAGCATACTTCTATTGCATGTTCTTAAAGTCCTGCAGGTTGATAACAATCAAACTTTCTATCAGTGACATTCAATTCTAAGCCTTTTGGAATGTCAGCCAGGTAGCAAATGAGAGCATAAACAAAGATGAAGAATAAGACAAAAGTCCTGTCTTCAAGATTGTCGTAGTTTTGGGAGAGACAAGGGATATAAATTACACTGTCAGAGATTTGAATTTTCAAATATTAAAGTATGTGGAATGAAGCTGGAGAGATAGCTAAGAGGTTAGGGTGCTCTCCCATAAAGCCTAACAAGCTGAGTTTGATTCCCCAATACTCACATTGCACAAAGTGGTGTGTGCATTTGGAGTTTGTTTGCAGTGGCTAGAGTTCCTGGAGTGCCCATTCCTATCTCCCTATTGGGCATGGTGGTATATACTTTTAATGCCAGCACTCAGGAGGCAGAGGTAGAACTGATGTGAGTTTGATGCCAACCTGAGACTACATGGTGAATTCTGGGTCAGCCATGGCTAGAATGAGGCCCTGCTTCAAAACCTTCCCCAAAAGGATGTGAAATACCAACCACAGAAATTAATAAGGGATGTGACTACCTCTCATATAGGTAAGGGACTATCCTTTTTTTCTCAGTAATATGTCCCAGAAACCAAACAGACTCACTTATAGAGTGAACTGAACAAAGTAAATGGTAGCCCCATTTGGGATCAAAAAATCATAGTAAGTGAAATAAATTGATGATTTTTACCTAATTGTATTATTTTATGTTCAACCTGATTATGAAAAAGTGATCCATGAGCAGTTCTACTATACTCTCTCCTTTCAAAGTAAGTCATACCCAGGCCTTGGTTCGAGCAACTACAGCTACCTGATTTTTGACAAAGGAGCCAACAATGTTCACTGGAAGAAAAACAATATCTTCAACAAATGCTGCTGGATAAATAACCACATGTAGAAAAATGAAACTAGAGACACTCCTTTCAGCATGCACAAAAATCAACTCTAGGGCTGGAGAGATGCCTTATTGGTTAAGGTGCTTGCCTGCAAAGCCTAATGACCTATGTTGAACTCTGGATCCCACATTAGCCAGATGCACAATGGTGGGGCAAGCACAAGGTTGCATGTGCCCACGAGGTGGCCCAAGCGTCTGGAGTTTGATTTCAGTGGCTGAGGTCCTGGTGAGCCAATTCTCTCTCTCTCTCTCTCTAAATAAAATATAGGGGAAAAAAAGCCCCAAATTTGTTAGGGACTTCAACGTAAGACCTAAAACTCTTAAACAATTGAAAGAAAAAAAATAGGTAGAACTCTCCGCAATATAGGAGTGGGGAAAGATTTTCTGAATAAAACTCCAGTAGCCCAGGAAATTAAACAATCACTCAGCCAGTGGGATATCATGAAACTAAAACAAGGTATTGTACATACAGGTATACCATAAATAGAACCAACAGACAACTCAAACAACTCTTACAGTATCCAGATATCTAGAATCTACAAAGAACTCACAAAACTAAAGAATAAAAAAAAAAAAATCATTCAAACAATGGGGCAGAGAACTGAATAGATAATTCTCCAGGGAAGAAATAAAAATTGCCAGTACCCACTTAAAGAAAGATTCAACATATTTAGTCATGAGGTAAATGAAAATTCAAACAATTATAAGATTTAACCTTACTTCAGTCAGGATGGCAATCATTAAAAAATCAACTAACAAATGTTGGTGACTATGTGGGGAAAGAAGAACCTTTATTCATTGCTAGTGGGAGTGCAAACTTGTAAAACCACTATGAAAACCAGTAGGGAAACTCCTGAAAAAGATGAAAGTAGGTCCACCTTCTGACCCAGCTATTCCTGTCCTGAATATTTTCCCTAAACACTCCACTGTTTACTAGCGAGATACTTGCTATAACATGTTTGTCACTACTCTATTCACACTAGCTAGGAATTGGAATCAACCCAGATGGCCTTTGGCTAACAAATGGTTAATGAAGATGTGGTACATAAACACAATGGAATTCTACTCAGCAGTAAGGGAAAATGAAATAATGAAATTTGCAGGAAAATGGATGGACTTGGAAAATAGCCTAAGCAAGATCATATGGTCTAAGAAAGACTGATGCTGCATGTTTTCTCTTATATGTGGCTCCTAAAATGGACCAGCTGAAAATCACTGCAAAACCCAGTAAGCATTAAAATTATGGGTATATAACTAGAATGAAAGCAGGAAGAAGTGAAACCAGAAAGGAAGGAGAGGAGGGGATACCAGAGAAACTGGTTAAGGGAAAGAATGTGGGTGTGGCAAGGAGGGTGGAAAGGTTGGGGCAAGGGAGGCTGGGAAGAGGAACTATACAAAACTAAAGACCTAATAGTACATTAGGCAACTTTCTTCTGGATAGTGAAATACAAGATATAATTCCAAATTATGGTAGGTGGTTGGACTAGTCAATATGCCCAGTAGAAGATGAAGAAAGCTTTATCTTAAAATCACTGGCTCTGGCCTATGAATCCCATGACCAGGACTGGGTTAACATCCACAGTAAGTAGTTACCCCCAGGGATACACAAACTGGGAACCAGGGCCAGGGAACCAAGCACAGAATCACCCAACAGAGCTAAAAGGTAATACCCCATTGAGACCACATGGGAACAGAGAGGAATATCTCCTGGTAAACCCTCATAGCACTGGAAAGGGCTATGGGAAGTACTGTGTGACTATGGTCACCAACAGCAAGAAAAAGGAGACCCTGAAAACTACACAATCCACTATCTGGACAAGAATATAAACGTGTAATAGTGGCACACAGCCTCTGTGGGTAACTAACTGCCTCCCATTGGCCATAAGGCAAGCTCTGTGGGAGACAACATATAACTGGTACTGGGAACCAAGTCAGAGCTCCACAGGCAGGAAGCTCACAACTGCCAGGGAGAAGCCCCCATTGTTCTCTGGACAAGTTGAGTGGGTATCCTCATGCCGATACCTCTCAAAATTATAAACATATCTCCCTTAAAGCTTTTCTCACCCCCACTTTTAGAATCCACTTTATTTAACAGATGGACAGAAGACAGCTGGCCGCCCACCAGGAGATGTGCCACCTCTACAATAGTCACCATGGTCCAGGAGAGCCTGCAGAAGTAGTGATGAGTATTGCTCCCCGTGCTAGCCCAACAACCACCTCCAGGGAAATAGCAACAAACGTGGTGGTGAACCAAAACACATAGCAACATAAATACAGACTCTACAAAGAACTCAGTACTGTACTATTTCAGCCAAGACTCAGGAGCTGCTGTGGAAGAGGTAGCCTGAACACTGTAGGAGCCACAGGGTGGGTAGAACTATCCTGAGACACAACCCCTCTTCCCCCTCCCCACAGAGACTGACAGAAGCTCTGATTACTTCCAGGAGGACCCTCAGGGAAATGGAATGAGGGTGAAGGAATTCAAGATTATAACCTATCATATATACAAAATAATTTTAAAAAATAAGAAAAATAGCCCTACTATTATTGATTATTGCTTTAGTAAACATGAAAATAATTGCTCCTTTTTAAAGTGTATGTTTTTCTCTTTTACAGAACTTGACAGCCTCCAACTTTACCTTTCAAGAAAGTCTATCAAAATCTGGGAAAGTTACATTAATATTGCTATACTCATATTTCATTATTTTTTGAAATAAAGGGTAATAATTATGACTTCCATAACATAATAAAATTATTTCTTGAATTAGAAAAGCTAGTTAAAATTTTAAAAAAAGATGGATTAACAGTTAAGACACTTGCCTGTGAAGCTGAAAGACCCTTGTTCAACTCTCCAGATCCCATGTAAGCCAGACACACAAAGGTGATGCAAGCACACAAGGTCACACATGTGCACAAGATGGTGCACACATCGGGAGTTCTATTGCAATTGCTGGAGGCCCTGGCACTCAAATTCTCTTTCTCTCCCATAAAAAATAATGACAAAAATGTCAAAAAAATTCAAATAGCACATGCCAAAATTTTAGGTACGTGTTATGTGGTGGGATAGTGGTTATTTCATATACTATGGGGCTATCTAACTTTAAGCATTATTTCAAATTGTTGATAAAAAAAACATTGATTAGTAACAACACTTCTAAAGTTCTTGTATGCATAAAAAGAAATGTAGTGTCTTTCCAGCGAAAATTTAAACTCATTGCCAGAAATCTTTCTATATTTTGTGTTCTCCTTAGTGCATAGCAAATTCTAAGCACCACTTTAATAATTTCCTTGTTTTTATTTACCTACATTTATTCCACCTACTCTTTCTCTGTGTTGCTAATTCATTCCATTCCTTTCTCTTGCCAAATGTATTACCTTCAACAACAGATTGAAAACTTTACCTTGCCTATTGAAACGTTTTATTAAGTAAGTAAGAATTAAAAGCTTTCTTGGCAATCTCTAGATGCTGGCTAGAAAGAAAGATAGTGGAAATTGGAGGGCATTGAATAAAAGGACATTTAACTTGTTTCTCAAAGCAAAAATTTTGTGTTTGCTTTGATGTGCACCTAGGACAATTTTATATACATCAAATCAACTCCATTCTAGCAATACATGTTTTTTTTTCTGGTCTCTTTCCTGGAGTCCTGAAAAGCTTGGAAGTGGTGAGGTGTGTAGAGATAGTAGAGATTTTCATATGGGGATATCTAATCATCTCCCCTACCTCAAACATATAGAATGTGATATGTGATTCAGTCCTATCTTAAACACTTTTGGTATGTCAGGTATCCTGTAATGTATGTTCTTCTAAGTATGATGTTGTTTCTCAGTTCTTAATAAGACAATGTACAATCTTTCCCTTTTCCATGACATATATAAGGAAAATTTGCCTTTGACACATATAATGTTCAATATTAATTATACTTTTTCTCTGTGTGGGAATGAATTGAAGAAGACAAAGCTATTGGCCATAAATTGGTTGAGTTTTCTCCTCTGTGTATACAATGCCAAAATCTATGTTGTTATCCCAGTAGAAATTAGCACTTGTGTGTGGTATCTAAATTGTCCAAATTTTGCAAATATTGCAAAACCAGAAGGGACATCTATCCCCTCCGGCAATGCAATATAACTGGGTGCTTTATTGATTGTCTTGTGTCACTTTATCCAAGTTGATTTTTATAATTAAAATGTCACCAGTCAGAAATGAGGAATGTATTATTTCCAGCTAAAATGAAATTTGAACCTGTTCTGCATTCTTACAAAAATCTTTATTTTATAGAATATTGAAATTACATGTAAAACCTAAAACTACCAGTCAAAATGATTTTTAACTAGACACCATGTGTTTTCTATGTAATGCTTGAAGCTGTTAAAGTAAGATAGATTTACTTCATTTAAGTTTCAATATACTTCACCCAGAAACTTTATATTTATTTCAAGATCTCCCAGTCTAACCTGCTCAGTTTTTATTTTATTGAAATTCTTTTCTACGCCTCTTAGGATCACTGAGGGTGGTGATATTAGAGGAAAAAAATCATAGGCATGATAGGAATGATGGAGTATTCATTTTAGTTCTTTCTTGACTACCAAGAAATGTCATAATCTTGTCTACATAAATGTGAATTACTTGAGCTGAACACCAAGTGTCTTCTAATAAAAGTGAATTTACTTATCCAAGACCATGTGCCCAGATACCTGATCCTTCGTTTAATTTTATGGATGAAGTTGCAGACTAATTAATTTTCTGGTATCTTTGCCATGTCATGACAAGGACAAATCTGCCTTCCACTGCGCTCCTCAGACACTGGGATATTGATGGCTACATTAGCAAATGCATCTTGGCACCAGAATATCTGGAATCAATGCAGAGGGTGACTCATCATCGCTAACAGTCTTCCCAGAAGCAACATGTTCTGCAAGAAGCAGTAGCTCTGGCTTTCTTCAGCATACCGATGCTCATGGTCAGAATGTGAAGGGACAGAGGAGGGCCAAGGTAGAAGGAAACAAAACACAAGTCTCACTCTGTAATCCCCAAAGAGCACTTGCATTGTAGTAATTGCAAAATCCCTAGAATCTTTCCCATATTAATATTTTTTCTCCTTCACTTTCAGAACTATTTTTTCTCCTTGCTGTGTGGCAAATATTGTTGTCACCATAAGTTACTAGAGTTGTATAGCATTTTCATGTCCTTCCCCTGAGGCACATTTTCAGAGATGTGGCTTCTTTCTGTAATAGTTCGGTTTGCCTTGCAAGTGCTTAATTCCATTGGAGTAAGTTTTCCTGGCCTTTCAGACATATGTACAAACACTCCACACTGATGTTTTAAAATGCACATGAAGTAATAGAAATATATGTTCATAGAACAAATGCTGATTATATTCCCCGACTAGTTTAATGGAACTTGTATTTCTTTCATAAAAAATGCATATCTGGTCTGTAGAGATGGCTGGGTGGTTAAAGCACCTGCCTGCAAAGCCTAAGGGCCCATGTTCTTCTCTCCTTATCCCACCTTAGATTCACAAAGGTGAGGCAGGTGCAAGATGGAACATGGCCACTAGGTGGTGCCAGAGTCTGGAGTTCGATTGTAGTGGCTGAGGTTCTGGCACCGCACTTTACCTCTCCTCTTTCTGTCTCTGTTTCTCTCTTGCACTCTGTCTCTCTAAAATAAAATTGAAAAATGCAGATCTAACAAATTGGCCAAGGACTGACATAGGTTCTTTCTCATTATCTCATAATTTATTCCCCTCATTTTGCAGAAGAAAAAATTGAGACTTCATCAGAGAAAGTGATGAAGTTTACATTGTTAGGAAACTATGGGCTACAAACTGCAGACTCAATAACACTTCTATTAAGTTCCACTCATGAAGAGAAAGGAATAATACTGTCATTTACTTAGCACTTACCTTGAAATTAGGTATACACCTTATAGTTTCTGTACTGACATTATTCTCCTTGATTCTCAGGCCACCACTGGGGTGTAAACTCTAGAATTACTCAACAAGTGATGAAATCAAAAGTAAAGACAAAGATATGAACATTCAATGGCTCATTGAGACGCAATATATGGAGGTGATATGTTCCAAAGGACACACAGCTAACCCCCCTGCTGCATAGCCCTCAAACATGTCATTTGAGACAGGAAACCCTTAGGGCCTGGTCATTTGCTCAGTATTTTGCACCCAAAGCCAGGTCACATGCTGTAAGAAATGAGCAGAATCACTCATCAAAGACATATTTTACTTTATTTTTGCTTTTATTCATTTGAGCAAGCGAGACAGAAAGGGAGAGAGAAAGAGAGAGTGCACCAGAGCCTTAAGCTACTGCAAATGAATTCCAGATGCATGTGCCACCATTCACATCTGGCTCATGTGGGTACTGGGGAATTGAATTCGGGTCTCTAGGCTTTGAAGGCAAGTGCCTTAACCACCAAGCCATCTCTCCAGCCCGACATTTTACTTCTTATATGTTCTCTGTATACACGGTTCAACTCTCAATTCTGACTTCAAACTTTTAAGAGTTACAAGTATGATCACCTCAGTTTATGCGTGATGCTGAAACTTGATGACATAGCCTGTGTGACTTGCCAACACCAAGCATTTCTTTCTTACAGTTTCAAAGGTTGAAAAGTCCAAGACCAAGGGGCTAAGACATTGGGTTGACTGAGAATCCTCTTCTGTCTGCTTCTATTTGGTGTCCAAATGTAAGAGAAGGCAGAAGACCCCTGTGGGCTATTTCATAAAGGCATTTAACCCTTTTCTGAGGGTTACATCCACATGACCCAATCATTTCCCACCAGACAAACATTTCCATCACATTTGTGATTAGATTCCAACATATGAATGTACGAATGCTGGAGGAATAAAAACACTCAGAGCATAGCCAATTTTGGAGATGAGGAGAGGGAAATGGAACAAAAGGAGAGAACATGAAGACACGACTCACACTTTCTTTTCTCTGCCTAACATTGAGTTTAACAAAGGTGGTGGTTGAGGAATGGGGGTGGAAAGTCCCAATTCACTTTTAAATATGCAGCCAAAGTGTCTCCAATTTTGGATTTGCACCACAACATCCTGTCAAACTCACTAAAAGCCAGTCTTTTGCCAAGACTAAGACAAAAGATCATATCTGATCAACATTTAAGACGGGCTAGGGAAATAACCAAGATGAAATGAGAAATAAGTCTTTGTTCTCTTTCAGAAACTACAGCAACAAAACATGGCTGAAAGATGAGCCAGAAATTTTACAACTACTATTTGCAGCAACATATCACTTCCTGTGACCACATGGCAAAGTTTGTAGGACAGTCTTTGATGTCCATATATGAAAGCCACATAGAATAGAAAAAGTGAATACTTCAGTAGGAGCAGTCAATGTATTTAGTTAAAACTAAAGACAAGATAAGGTTTTTTTTTGAAAATATTTAATATAATTTAATTTCTAGGTTATTTTGTTTCGTTCATTCCTTATTAACAACCTCTGAATTAATTTTATATCAGTTCCATCACTGGGATGCAATTCCTTAAATAAGTCAAGGTGAAGAAAGTCTTATTTTTCTCTGACTCAGGCTATCATAATGGTTGGTTGTTCTCTTTGCTTGGGCATGTATCATCATAGTGGCACAATCCAAACCAAACCCATAACAAATCCAGACTATTCTGCTTAATAAATTTAAGATATTTAAGTTCTCCACACTTTAAAATCCAGAAAATATGCCTGAAATTATAATTGACATTATGTGAAATTAATTGTCAAATTGGCTTTTTCCTTCTCCCTTCCTTTCCTCCCTCCCTCCCTTCCTTCTTTTCTTTGAAAAACATAAAATAATAGTCTCATCAATCAGTGTTAACTTTAACTTTATACATTTCCTATGGAAGCAAAAAGCATTGATTTTGTCTTCCTGTCAACTAAGTGGCTGATGTCATATGATTTTAGAGGCATCAGACAACCTTTCATAACTTATGGTATAATTTACTCATTGCACCACTAGTAACCCAGCTTTAAAAGTAGCATATTTGTTTCACAAAACTTTCACTTTAAATAGAGTATCATTTGGTAATGCATGGGACTGTTTAATCTTTAGCACATAGGAGTGCAGTTATAATTCACAGCCACATAAACCTTTGAAACTGAAGTAACATCTGAGTATGTGTGAGTCCATGGAACAGGCATGCTCAGATGTCTGCCAATATCTTTTTGACTTTGGTTTCCACACACATCTGATTATTTACTTGCAACATTACATCACTATACAAGGGTGTTTTTAGTGCATGTGGGCATGCATTTACCTTGCACATTGCTCAGGATGTAATGATCTTAGAAACAGCCCTTGACAATGATGGAAGGGCCATTGGGAGATCAATGTATTTCTCTCACTGGGCTCTCAGCTGAGACAGCTGAAGAATATAGGGTGCTTTCTTCAGACTTTCTCAGCATAATTGAGCTCTGGTTACCGACAGTAACAGTTGGTTTGATAACTGAACGTTTATTGGCTTTTTTCCTCTATCTCTTTTATCCAGCTTTTTCTGCCCATGTTTGCTGGACTCAGTTCCCTAATGAACGGTTTGCACTTGGCTCCCAACAGTATATATGCATATGGTTAAGAACAATTGCCTTAACTTGGATTAGTTTTATCTGGTCTATAAAGAGTAACATCTAATTCTTCAAAGAGAACTGGGAGGAGAGTTTTCTCAGCAGGCTGCTTACTTGCTCCCTTGTTTCCATGGGAACGTGCAATTGCATCTGACCTTTGGCCAAACCCTCAGCATCTGGCCCTCAGCAGACTTTGAGTGGTGATGGCTGGTGCTTCTGTTGAGTGAACCTGCAGCCATAGACCATGTTACAGTTTGTCAGGACTCTTGCACAAGATCAAGGTTGACGATAGACACTTGGTTCTATTGCTGGGTTCCCTCCCAACTTTGAGCTCTCACGATGTCAGTGACATATAATGTGCTTTTAAGACCTGCACAAAAACTTCCTTTTTCACATGGCATAGTTTGCAGCCAGAGAAAAACACACATCCTCAACAAAGAGCCCACATTTTTGGGAATAGGTTTCTAGAAAACTTACATTTTGCTCCTCTGTACTATAATTGCAGGGCCTGCCTTCCTCTTGTTGCTCTACATCATCTTGCTGTCCTTCATCTGAGCCAAGAGGATGACCCCAGCAGTCCCTCTTCTGAGTCCTTCGGGTGAAGGAGCCTACTCAAAGACCCTTGACCCAAGGTTTTGGAGGAAACACAGGAGGTGGAAATGTCATGTCTAAGACACTTTCTAGAGAAAGGCATGCTAAGGTGAGAGGCTTACAGTTGGAGTAGAGGGAAGCAATGTGGAAGGCAGCCCTTGATCTTGTGTGATGGCATTTCCAGAGAAGAGCATGTAGGGTACTGCCACACACCTGCTCAGTCCAGCTGTCCTTGCCAATCCAGAATAAGATTTGCATGTTGGGTGGAAGTACCTGCCAGTGGTGTCAAAGCATAGGTGAGATTAGCGGGGACTACTTTATAATCACTTTCTCAAAGCTTGTCACTGACTAGTGAAAGTATACAACAGCACCTCGCGCATAGACCCCAGACCCTCTGAGCATGTGGTCAGGAAGGGCAGACTTCTCTGGTACTCTCTTTTGGGAAATGGAAACCATCAAAAATTTTGAACAGTAATTTAGCAAAGAAAATACAAAGTAATAATGGAATTCACTATGTCAGGGACTGCTTTGGGGCAGAACCCTAAGGCAAGAGGACTATGATACCTGAGTGTTTAAAAATCATGAAGCTTAAAAGGTGATGTCTTGGCTTTCCAGGTTCTTCTCGGACCTACTGGATGACTCCTGCATGTCAAGTAAACTCTATGAATAAGATAACACACTGTGATTGATGAGCCTGACATGCTAAGTGTATGAATGGAATCAACTTGAAAGAAACAAGTTTTCTAGAGCTCACTAAACTTGTGGATTGCGAGTTTAAACCCACATCTTAATTCCAAGTTAGTGTTTGCCATTAGAACAGCAGAAAATAATCAAAATAACATCTCTTCCATTGAAATCACCAGTGGTTCTTTAAGAAAATAAAATTCTTCCTGAAGGTTAGTGGTTAGAGTGATTGAAGTATATTTTTTTTCTACTAGAGAAGAAAGAACTCTTTTGATTCTTAAAGCATTCTGTTTTGGAAGATTTCAATTCAATCTGTTAGATTCTATATACCAGAATGACAAAGGAAAACACAAAAGAGAAAATGCAGATCAGTCCAAGGCATGTTGTCAATTGAAAGTGTAGTATCATGTGACCATACCCATCTGTCTTAAAGTAAACGTTTTGCAGAGCTAGGTCTTTAGTTTATCTTTATCCAAGGTTACATGTGGTTCTACTTACTAGTACTTGGACTAATATCCAAATACAAAATTTCATTGTGGATCATGAATGTTCTGCTTGTATAGCAGCTTACCAGTAAAGTCAGTTCCTTTAATGGGCATCTCATTATCGTCATACAGGCAGCAGCAGGGCATAATCCCTTGGGACACTGTGTTCACAATTTCAGTAAGTTGTCACTAGATGGACGCCTTGTTGATTTTTAGAAACCTGAGCACAGACAGAATACTTTCAAGTTTATTTAAAAAATTCATACATGTTATGGAGTTTAATACTAACCTCAACTAAATTCTTACATTTGTTATCTTGATAGTGTTCTATAATTAATAATAATAATAATGATCAGATTATACCAAGAAACCCTTCTTTAAAACAAATGTATTCAAATTACAATACATATAGTATTACATTCTTTTGTTTGTTTGTTTGTTTTTGAGTTAGTGTCTTGCTCTAGCCCAAGCTGTCCTAGATTTCACTATGTACTCTAAGGGTGGGCTTGAACTCATGGCATGCACCACCACATTAAGCATACAAATAGTATTATATCTAAAGATGTGTTTGTATGACCCCCAAAAATGTCCAGTGGAAAGACACATATAGGAAAGCACTGTTTCTTATTCATCTCTGTATGTCCAGTGCTGTGTACATTGTTTGGGTTATTTCACCTAGGCAGGAAATGCTAAAGTCATTTTAAATGTCTATTTGCTTGAATACCATTAGTTGTTTCATTCTAAATTAATTTTTACTTTCTGATCCAAATGATGTACATATTTGAAGACTACAAGATGAATACAAAAGAAAAGCTAATGGAATTTCACCACCCATGTCTATACATTAATATTTTTTGCATGCATTTACATTCTATTTATACATTTAGTGTGGGTTCACTGTGCATCTATCTCCTAACTCAGCACTTCCCCACATCCCTGCACGATGGCCAAGCAACAAACAAAGATAATAAAAATCTCTCCAGGGAATAAGACCTTTAGTCTCTGGGAATTTCTAATCAGTCAGCTTGTAGCATATTTAATATTGCTACCACTTTTCTACTGGAAACTTCAGTTTATAGAGAAGTTTTCAGCATGTCTAAGTTCTCTGTTTCCCTTGGAGCTATGAGATGAGTTGTGTGAGTCTGAGAGAAGAAATTAGACAAACTCCGCTTGACTTTCCCTCTTGTGTTAGTCAGTATGAGAGGCTTCCTTCTGGCCTTTGCCACCATGTGGAAAGCTTAGCCCCACTGCTTACAGTTTCCCATATCGCTTTTGGCTCATTGGGCTCACTAGGATTAAAGTATTAGTATGCAGATTTAACTGTCCTCCTCCAATAACACTTACCCACAACATGTTGACATTTTGGTATCAATCTCTCTGTCTCCTATTTCAGTTTTTTTTTAAAATTTGTTGTAAGCTTGGGCAGGAAAGGAAGAATTAGCATTAAATCCTTTAAATCTTGCGTTTATTTATTTATCATGGGTCCTGAAAAGTAAATGCAATTGGAAGCTCACCAACTGAAACATAAGATCTTAAGTTTCTGGTATGAGGTGAATGGCTACAATATGTGAAGGCTATTCTGTTTTAGATGTGAGAGACAAAGACACGTTCTTCTTTGGGCTTTGGAAGGTTGCAGAAGACTTTAGGGTCTTTGTCCTCAGGTGAGAGACTGCTTTAGTCTGGCAGAGCTCTAGCAAATACAAATACAGGGTGTTCAGTTTCTAGCAAATTCAGAATGATGAGCCCTCACTAACATGTACCACCACGACATTAAGAACATGCTGACCTTTTTGACCCAGCAATGTGGGCCAATGTTAATTTATGTATATGAGCTGCCACAGTTTGACCTCCCATGATCCAGTATGACTTGAAAGACAAGGGTGAAGCAGAGACTAGTTTTATAACTAGGTAGAAAAAAATGGTTGTTTTTTGGTGTACCTCATTTAATTGTGAAGCAGAAATTTAAAAGCTTTAAAAAACTGAATTCTGGGGTTAGAGACAGAGATGACTTAGGAGTTAAGACACTTGCCTGCAAAGCCAAAGGACCCAGGTTTGATTCCCCAGGACCCACATAAAGTCAGGTGCACAGGGTGTCACCTGCATCTGGAGTTCGTTTGCGGTGGCTAGAGGTCCTGGCAGATCTATATTCTCTCTCTCTCTCTCTCTCTTGCAAAATAATAAATAAATAAATAAATAAATAAATATATTTTTTAAATGCATCCTGCTTTAAAGGTCACCATCATGGAAAAAAAGGCACTGTGCAGAAGAAAATATTTTCAGATGAAAACTCTGATGAATTCTTTCTTTCTATTTATTTGCAACCTTCTCTCTCTCTGTCTCTCTCTCTCTCTGTATGTATGTAGGTTTTCTAATAGCCACCCTGATACCTGTGAGGAGATATTTTATTGTAGCTTTAATTCACATGTCTTTACCTTTTAGTGATATTGGCCATCTTTTATGTATATTTATTAATAAATTATTTCTGGAGAAATACCAAGTCCTTTGTTCATTGTTTTAATAAGTGATCATTTTTATTGTGTGTGGGAGAAGTTATTTATGTATTCTAGACATTAAGAATTCATCATGTGCACAGCTCAAAGTTTGAAGGACATGACAAAACATAAAAAATTGCTATCAATAAAGCATATACTTTTAATTGTATACAGAATGCTGACTAATAACTGAGGATGTATAAATCATGTAAAAATTAAATATGAACTTAAACATCAAAAAACTCTGAAAGTTCATGTCAAACTAAAAAAGGAATACATCAGATTTGAGGCTGTGAAAAAGGCTCAGCAGTTAAAGGCACTTGCTTGCAAAGCCTGCCATCCTGGTTCAATTCCCAATCTGCCTATCTAAAACAGATATAAAAAGTATTGCTAATGTCTGCATTTGTTTGCAGTGGCAGGAAATCTATGCACATGCATGCACATGTGGATACACACACAATTTTTAAAAAATATTGTATATACAATGTAACATTTTCAAACTTAAAACAAGAAAATTTTGTCAAGTGCGACAACTCAAGGATATAATTCTCAGTAAAATATGTTAAACTTGAACATATACTATATAGTTCTATTTATATTTTTATATATTATTTTTAATAATATTTTATTTTTATTTATTTATTAGGTAAACAGAGAGAATGGGTTCACCAGGCCTATAGCCTCTGCAAACATACTCCAGACACATGTGCCACCTTGTGCATCTGGCTTACATGTGTTCTGAGGAATCGAACCTGGGCCCTTAGGCTTCATAAGCAAGTGCCTTAACCATTAAGCAATCTCTCCAGCCCTATGTTCATACATTATACTGACTTATATACAGTCAAAGTTAAGAAAAACGAGTAAGTGAATTCCAGTAGATGAAGGTAGAGAAAATACAATTTGCTGTTCAATTGGTATAGAGTTTCATATTTACAAAATTACTATTTTCTGAAGATGTTTCATGACAATAAGCATATCTATAGTGGTAAACTGATTGCTGTATTTTAAGCCTAGTAATGTGAAGACTTCACAGGGCTCATGATAGAGGGTCTGGCTTTAGTGGTCTGCTACCAGACACGTTTGCCTGTCTGCATGCAGTTCCTTCCTACATCATTTGAGTTTTTCTTCTAGGTTTTGCAGTTTTCATGTCTTATGCATAGTATTGGGAGCTTACTTCCATTACTTGATTCTCCAATTAAGTCTGTAATAGTTTGACTATAATTATCTGCAAATATCAGGCATCTACCATTTTTCATTGTTGTTTGTTTTTTGTTTTTCGAGGTAGGGTCTCACTCTAGCCAGGCTGACCTGGAATTCACTATGAAGTCTCAGGGTGGCCATCAACTCACAGTGATCCACCTGCCTCTGCCTCCTGAGTGCTGGGATTAAAGGCGTGCACCACCACACCTCGCTGCATCTACCTTTTTGTTTCAGTAAGTGAAAGATGTTAGACTTTTTCAATGTATACATTAAAAGAGACAGATGCTTATTTTCTAAATTGTCATTTCCTTGGGTTGTAGTTGAAAAACTATCATCAAAATTATGACAAATCATGGGCTAAGAAGCAGATAGGAAAGACCCATTTCTTATGCTTCATTAATCAGGACTGTTAAGAAAGACAGAAAGACAGGATTTGAAAACAGGTTTTATGTTGAGAGCTACTGCCTTTCAAAATTTACTTAAAACAGGAACAGTGAGTAAAGAATGATAAACTTTTTAAGCTAGGGAAACCAATTATCTAAATGTTAAATGATATATTTGGGAATAAACACTTTCAGAACAAAGACAATGAACTTTGTAGGCTTAGATGGAAAAAAAAAAAATGAAAAGGAAAGAGATAAAGCCAGCTTCAGATGTCCTGAAAGGAGATGTTAGAAAACGGAAGATGACGCCCAGGTGCTACTCAATAAATGCTGGTTGTGAGGGGTCCATAAGGACAAGATGCCAGAGACCGGTGACCCTACTGGCTGCAATCAGAATCCAGAAAGTACCAATGCAGGACTCCACAAACCTTTTCAAATCACAGTGCACATTTTCACATGTTTGAGTAAAAGAAAAGTCGCTTATGTTAGAAGTGAGAAACCTAGGAACACCAACTACCTCTACCCATTCCCACCCATCCTAATAACTGATGAGGACAGATTTGGGTATTGTAATGTTTTAAATATTATTATTATTAACAAAATGAGTTTCAGTTGCTTAAAGCATCTCTAGGGGTACATTAAAGAGGGAAGGAAGAATGAATATCACAATATCCAATTCCTCTGTGAGTCTCAGTCTGACACACTGCATGAGTGATGTTTTACATCCTGTTTAGAACATCATGGATTCAGGGTTCAAAACAAAGCAGGAAGATGAAACATATTCAAGCGGAGTCAGGGAGGATAATGATGCCTAGAGTCTGGATGTGGGAGTGATATTTTTAAAATATTGTTATTTACTTATCATATACATGATAATAAATATATAAATAAATATATATTCTATATAAATATATAAATATATGTAATGTATATTTATATATTTATTTATCATATATATGTTATATATATGTATCATATATATATGTTCAGTTCATACATCTTTATATATATTATATATAAATATATATATAACTATATATTTATATATATTTATATATAAATATATATAACTATATAAATATATATTTATATAGTTATTAAATATTTATTTCTCATATATATATGTATATATATATATATATATATATATATATATATATATATATATATATATTCATTTTCTGGGTGGTGACAAAGTTGGACAAGATTTTTAGAAAAATGCTGTGCATTTGTGAGGTCCCAAATCTTTAACTTCACTTTTTTCCCTTAAATACATAAAATCTAGGAGCATATAAAGCATACGAAAATAGAAATGTCACATAGCTGAAAGTGAATTATGTAGTATATTAGATATATAGTTAACATAATAAAGAGTTTTGCGCACTATAAAGGGAAAGCATTATGAAAAGAAATAAACTACAATGGTCTTAAAATACAATAGGACTTAGAGAAGCTGACCCTTGGTGACTGGTGTGGATGGCCAGGCCATCATTTACTGAGAAGCACACACGCAGCAAAGCACTTACACGTGGTTAGGAAGCACCTGCTTTCACAGACCCCTGTCCTTGAAGCATCTGTACTTTATATCTAAAGCCCAACAATAGTTTTTTTCCTAGGAAACCTACATTCCTTTTCCCCCATTTACTCTAAACTGTAATTGTTTACTACATTCATCCCAATTCACTAGATTCAAATTAATTCCCCTCTTAGTAGCAGAGAGAAAAATTATATTTTATTCTTCTAGTGCATCAGAGAAAAGGAGGCTTATAGTCAATTGAAGCTAATGACACACGTCATTCCACTTTTCCAAACATTTGATTCTTAACCAAGTCCTACCCACACTGGCCTTACATTGGTTAGATCTTAAATGGAAATACTGACCTGTAGCACTTCTGACACTGTGCCAGTAGGTAACCATGGTTTACTTGGAAAACAGATAGCCTTTGAGCCACACTCTTCAGTTTGCCTTGGTGGACCAGATGTCCCATGTGCTACAAAGCAACATCCAAGTCATGTTTCCAGTAATAATCTGAGTTTCAAAGATTCTGAAGGATTCAGCCGAGCAAAGATGAGAAACATTTCAGGAAGGACACGTATATGGAAAGAGTCTGAGAAAGTGAAAGTGGACAGGAGGAATGTCAAGCACTGTCTAAGCATTCCCTTACCTAGGATTCTTACAGAAACATCTTAGACAGCATGAAAATTGGAAATGAATTGACAATATTGAACACCTTGAATTAGCTTCATGTCTCTTTCTCTACCTCCTTAGTAGATGATACATAAGAAATTCCAATGTTACAAAAATTGAGGTACATGGAAAAGTGAATGTTTTCTTTCTTGGATTTAACTTAAATTTTTTTGTAGGTAAATACACAAACATTTCTGTACCCTTAACAGATTACTCCTATTTCAAATACAGATAAAATTTATAGGCCCAATGAGCAAGCAACTTTTTATTCTCTGTGCACTCAGTTTTTGAGGTGTTTTACCAACTCCTTTGCTTGAGAAAAAAATTTAGTAGTCAGAGTCACTTTAGAAAAGCAATTTGGTGTCATGGTGATGAAGAGGAGTTTTGGGGGAAGCTTAGAATTTCCCAGCAGAAAATGTCTTTCTAAATAACATGAAATACCAAAGTGCAGCCCAGTCTCTGACTTTTGCTAGGGTCCTTGATGTATTTAAAGTTTAAGTGCAAAGAGACGAATAAGTCTTTCTAGCCTTGCAATTCTCAAATGTCAAAGTTTTTTCATCCTTGCCTCCAAGTATGGGGACAAAAGTGTCTTTTTCAATGTCTGTAGATGTTTTTGATTATCTTAGAGAGACAGCTGGTATCTATCTATAGGTATAACACAGGGGTACTGATACACACATTGCAAGATCTAGGGCAGTCCCTCACACCAAAGTTTTAACGAGTCTATAGCAGTGTCTCACTTGAGAAATTATATTCTGGATCAATGCCTACAACTTATGGAAGGTGAGCCTAAGAATCAAACAGATAGTGGTATGTCAAAGTCTCAGAGCTGGAAGATCTGAAGTTCTCCCTGCCTGATCAGGTGTCCATAGATTGTGTTGCTTTCTCCCTAATTTCTGGGACAAAACGCTTGCTCACTTGCATCATAGGGCAAGAATTGACCTATTTGGCTTAAAGTTCCAGAGGGTAGAGCTCTATTGCGACAGGGAAACATGACAGGAAGAGCAAGCTTGCTTCACATTATCACATCTGCAAGGAGGAGTTAGACCATGAGAACAGGACGTGGGGCCAGGTAATACAACTGTAAGGCGTGCTCCCAAGGGACACATTACTCCAGCAAGGTTCTACTTCCTAAAGGCTCCACAGATTACAAACAGCACCAAATGGTTATTAAGTGTGAAGGCATATGAGTCTATGGGCACATGTTACATTCAAGCTATCACATAAGTTATGCCTCTAACCACACCATCATGTATAACTTGGGTGAGAAGATATGATTCTTACAGAAATCATGGAACTAAACTACCTACCAACATGATCATATGTTTTCTCTTATTGGAATATAAAATCTCATTTCTCATTGCTTTCTTTTATGGGAACAAACAAACACCAAGAAAAGAAAATAGGTCTGATTTTGGATTTCAGGACAGAGACAGGCATTGGTTTTCTCAAACTACATTTCTTACAAGAAATCAAAGGACTCTGAGAATATGAAGTTCTCTTCTGAGATAAAAATAAAACTCATGTGAGTCTTGGAGAAT
This sequence comes from Jaculus jaculus, assembly GCF_020740685.1. Lineage (NCBI taxonomy): Eukaryota > Metazoa > Chordata > Mammalia > Rodentia > Dipodidae > Jaculus > Jaculus jaculus. The sequence continues at coordinate 28,379,243 of NC_059112.1, read as the reverse complement.
TTGAATCACCCACTCTTTGGCACCTAAAATTTCACTTGGCCTAACAGCATCTGTAGTATGTTTTTAAATATACTAGTCAGATTTCATTGTTCTGTGCTTAACACTTGCCCATGGTGTCTTATTGCAATACCAACAAATTCTTGACTTTTCTGATCCTACAATACCTTTTTCCTCTACCACTTTAAACTCTCTCCTTGGTCTCTGTCTCAGAGCTTTGAACCTGTTCTTCCCTCTAAACAAAAAACCACTATTTCCAGATTTGCTGTTTATCATCAGTCATTCAATCATGACCAACATGTCCCTATTAGAAGAAAGGGCTATCCTACTTAAATGCACACCTATCTTTACTTATCCTAGCCACTAGCTTCTTTCACAGCACTAGGAAAATAGAGTTATTTAATGTAGACATTGTCCACCTATTGACCTTTTTCCTCCTACTAGGATATAAGTTCCATGAGGGAAGAACTGACTTGGTCCTGTTCAAAGCTGAATCTTCTAGCATCTGAAACCCTTTGTGGCATTTGATAGAGCTCAAATGGTTTGTTAAGAGATGTCAATAACAACAGTAACAGTAACAATAGTGAGAATACAAGATTGGAAGGGGAGATGCAGGTGAAGGTCTGAAGAAGTTTTATTTTCATATACCAAAGCAAATGCACAAAGTGTTGAAAATGACATTATTAAGAACATCCAGTCAATCCTGAGACTCCAGTCTCATCCAAATGTTATTTACATTTGGGTAACAATAAGTAAAATCTCTTTCATCAGAAAGTGTCCTGGAGTTCTATAACTTTGGCTCTGTCATTTTAAAACACTACCCACTTCAATATTTCCTTGATAAACTGAACTAACACAGATATCTACCATACAGGATTGCTGATAGGATTAAATTGGATGTCAAATGCAAGGGTCTCATATCAAAGCCTCTGAGTTTCCTGGTTGTGGAATTATTAGCTGCTGATATTAATTATTAATGACTCATTACTGTTCTTTTCCATTTAATTACTATGAAAATAAAATAAGGCAAATTGCAGAGTAAATATAGATAGGGAGAAGTTACAGATGGGCACTTTGCTGCAAGCAGGGACAAATGTGGTAAGAGGAAACAGGCATGTGAAACCCCAAGTCAATGAATGAGAAGACGGAGGTATGGACACAGAGTGCCAGCACAGGTGTAAAGGGCCAGGCCTAAGGTCAAAGTTGTTGTCATCGGAAAGTGGAAAGGATATTGAAATTGGAAAAAAAAACTTTCTAAGGAAAACAATAACTAGAAGGTAGAACTAGTTCTATTTTTATGACAGAGCCATTAAAATATTGAAAAAAATATGAAGTTAAAGACATTGCAAATGCTCAAACTATGAAAAAATTATGTTCTTTCTAGGTCTTTTCTAAGGTTTCCAATTTATTTAAATACCTACAGATCCCATGTGGCTTCTCCGTTTCACTCTGTGTCTGCTCCCTTTTCTTCTCCCCCATTCTTTCCCCTTCTCTCTGCCCCCTTCTATTCCTGGTGCTTTTTCATTCCTTGTCTCTGGCATTTTGAGCACAGTTTGTTCTCAGATGGTTTCCATGGGGAGTTACTAAAGTGAATGGCACTTTCTAGAAGCACTTCTAGCATAAGCTACATGGCTCAGTGTGATTAAAATAGCTAAGCTTCATTTGCTTCAACATTATCATGGGCTTCTAAGTGTCTCCCACCAGCTTGTAAACAACTTGAGATCCAAAGCACACTCTGCTCACTCTCCTTGTCCTCTGATAAGTAGATGAACTCACGTACTCACACTGTCTAATACACGGTACACTATCATTAAACTAATAATATTTGTTTGTATCTTCAAAACATAGTCATGTGTTATTATTAGAAAGCCACAATTGTAGGATTTCAGTGTTGTGTTAGCCTTGCAGCATACATTTGCACAAATATGAATTAAATAAAGCACAAGAAAATACCATTCAACAAAGAAACATGGTAAACACAAGATCCATGAGGTTTCTTTTTTTTTTTAATTAATTAATTTATTTATTTGAGAGCGACAGACACAGAGAGAAAGACAGATAGAGGGAGAAAGAGGGAATGGACGCGCCAGGGCTTCCAGCCTCTGCAAACGAACTCCAGGCGCGTGCGCCCCCTTGTGCATCTGGCTAACGTGGGACCTGGGGAACCGAGCCTGGAACAGGGGTCCTTAGGCTTCACAGGCAAGCGCTTAACCGCTACGCCATCTCTCCAGCCCCCATGAGGTTTCTTATTGTTTAAAATGTCTCCTGCCTAATAGGTCACCTGCCTAATAATAAACTGCCTTTTAATAAGTGGAAACAGGATTTTCTGTAATAATATGAAAACATCAGTATAGAAAATAAACGAAAACCAGTAAGGGTCATTTATTATCATTACTGAGTATTATGTACTGCGCATAATTATACAAACTCTGCTTTTCCCTGACTGACAATGCAATAGATTCTTGTTTCTAATATCCTCCTTCAGTAAAAGACAATATGGCCTTTGGAGAAATATCAGCTTAAGACTGAGCAGTTTGTTTATAAAATGAGCTTAGCACATTTTATAGTATCAGAAGGTATCAGAATGCTAAAACAGACACAAAAGCAAAAGTCACATGATGAGGGCATGTCAAACAACACAAGTTAACTGAAGGAGTTCCCAGTATCCATCTCTGAAACAATCTGAGTCCTCAAAAGAAGTTGCATTGTATTATAACCCAAAGTGTAAAATAAATAAATACCATTGAATTCATACTCAGATAAGGTGTCTGGATAAATAAGGGAATGGGAAATAAGAGAAAAATATCTTCTCCAAATAATCTGGGTGTGGTACAAGCACCTGTAATCTCATCTATTTGGAATATTGAGGCAGAAGAATCTCAATTTTAAGATGTTTGGGCTACCTGTAAAGTTCCTGTCAAGGAATGAAGGGAGGGAGGTAGGGAGGAAGGGAGAAAAGAAGAAAGGAAGGAAGAAAGGGTGGGAGGGAGGAAAGAAGGCATGGAAGAAGAGAGAGACACGAAGAGAAGGGGAGTAGGGAAGGAAAGAGGGAAGGAGAGAAGGAAGGGAGGAAAAGAGGGAAGGAGGGAGAGAGTGAAGAAAAGAAAGATAATAGAATATAGTCCATCATAGTAGAGGTTGGCATAATGGCATTGATATTACAAAGCAGCTGGTCACATTTCATTTGGAGTCAGGAATGAGGGAAGGATGAGAGAGGAAGGGAGAGAAAGGGAGAGAAATGCTTCTGCTCAGCTGGGTCCACCTTACTTCATTTTGGATGCCCAGTACATCCACCAACCACATTCAGAGGGAATCTTTCTTCTTCTCCTTTTTTTTTTTTTTTTTTTTTTTTAATAAGGTAGGGTCTCACTCAATCCCAGGCTGACCTGGAATTCACTACATAATCTCAGGGTAGCCTCGAACTCACAGTGATCCTCCTACCTCTGCCTCCCAAGTGCTGGGATTAAAGGTGTGTGCCACCATGCCCAGCTCTTTCTTCTATTCTTTTTTTGTGGGGTGGGGTTGAGATAGAATCTCACTGTAGCCAAGGCTGACCTAGAATTCACTATGGAGTCTCAGGGTGGCCTCGAACTCATGGCAATCCTCCTTCCTCTGCCTCCCGAGTGCTGGGATTAAAGGTGTGCACCACCACACCTGGCTTCTTTCTTCTATTCTTTGTTTGTTTGTTTGTTTTGTTGTTGTTCATTTTTATTTATTTATTTGAGAGTGACAGAGAGAAAGAGAGAGAGAGAGAGAGAATGGGCATGCCAGGGCTTCCAGCTACTGCAAACGAACTCCATATGTGTGTGCCCCATTGAAAACTGTCTCTTAGACATGCCTAGAGGTGTGTCTCCCAGTTCATTCTAAACCCAGTTAAGTTGGTAGTAAAGATGAACCTTCACAGCAGACAAATGAGTGAGGGGTCTTCTTTCCAACTCTGAGGTTCACCATGAAAATACATTCTAACTTGCTCCTACAGAGTAAGTTCTTTAACTTCTTATTAATAATAAACAGCATTTTTGTTTTTACTTGTATAGTTTTCCCTATTAAAATATCTCAATGATAAGCAGGAAAAGGAGGAAGAGTGCCATTTAGTGAGATGCTATATTGGATGATTAGTTTATATATACAGCTCATGGAAGAAGGTTGTACTTAATTCATCTAATTCCCAAACTGTTTCTATAATTTATTTGCTACTACATAAATCGAGGGATATCTTAAGTTTAAGTTGCTTTTGGTCACAACTAGTAAGAGTGGACTAAAGATTTAAATTCTGATGAAATACACTAACTGGTATTACAATTCAGTGGCAGAAGGAAGTCATATTAACTAAATGCCATTCTAATGATTTGGAAAATATTTCTTGACACATTAATACTCCAAATTTAGCTCCAAAGAGGTCATATAATACAAAAAAGAAAAAATAATCTTCTTATAAAATAAGTGTTGTAAGCCAGGTGTGCCTTTAATCCCAGCACTTAGAAGACAGAGGTAGGAGGATTCCTGTGAGTTAGAGGCCAGCCTGAGACTACATAATGAATTCCAGGTCATCCTGGGGTAGAGTGAATCCCTACTTTGAAAAAAAAAAAACAGATAAAATAAGCATGGCAATATACTTAAGATAGGGTAAAACATGTTTTTTTTTTTTCATTTACTTAAAACTCAGAAAAAAAAAATCCCTTCATACCATAAAAGATGAACAACTGTTACTAGATCACATTGAAGTCATCTACATAACAGATATGGTCAGAAACAAATAAAGATGACACTGCACACTGGAAGATATTTATTTCCTATGTGCCAAAATTTAATTCATTACTGGCATCAAATAATGAGTTAGCAGTCAGAAATGTAATAAACATGTTCAAATAAGTAACAACTAAAATAAAGAAAAACCACTGGAACAACCTAGGGATGCCAAGATGGACAATAAGCAAAGTTATGTTAAATGTTGAACAGCATTGGTAAATACCTATATGCAAATAAAAAAGACAAGAGTCCCTTTTGCATACAGCTGGGAATGGGAAATAGTTATTGGTGAAAATGTAACAGGAATTCATATTACTAGTGGGATACAAAATTTTCACTCCATTTTGCTTAACAAGTTGTTTGCGAAACATCAAGCAAACCAGAAGTTCACTCTGTCATGGAGATAGCGACACACATGTTCACAGAGACATGAAGAAGAATGCTTTCTGCCACATTGTTTACTAGCATGAACAAATACAAAGAGTGCCTTAAGTATTTCCCAGAAAAACTGAAAGTTGTGCTTAACTCAATATAATATCTGATAGCAGTTCAAGTACACATATTACATAGCTCTATGTCAGCATGAGGAATTTCTAAAATAAAATCAAATGAGCTACAGCAATGTAAAAAAGGTGACATGAACCCATCCATGTGAAATACAAACACTAACAAAAAGCAGATTTAAAATATTGCTAACTAACCTAAAACTTGGGAAAGTTTCACTATCATATTTTTTTTCCTAGAAATGATATTTTATTCTGAACAGGAAATCAAGGTAAAATATGAAATCCTTAATTGTAGGATATTAAAGAGTGCATAGAAATTACTGATGATACCTCTATTTGAGTAGTGTATTTAATATACTTGATAAAAAGTAATTTGTTCCTGTTCCCCCCCAACCCCTTACCCTTTCATTTTATTAGTTATGGACATATTTAGTATGTAAACAGCACATGTTGTTACCATCCTTTCCCTCACCGTGCTGCCCTTTTCCAAAGGGACCCTCCTCCTTGGGGACTCAAGTCATCCCCATGGAGATTGTGGGTCATATATTGTGAGGACAGCCATAAGATATTGGGAAGAGGTAATGTCTCTGTGCATAGTGTCCCAACTTATGGCTCTAACAATCTTTCCACCCGCTCTTCTGCAAATTTACCTGAGCCATATTGGGTTCATTTTAAGAAAAAGTACTTCAATGATGGGTTCTTAGGAGCCTCTGCAGCTCTGGTTTGGTAGGTGGTGAGTGTCGTCAGTGTCTATTTCCTTCACCCTTGTGCTGACATCAGGTTCATTGAGAAAGTAGCACTCGTTCTTTTCCCCAATTCCTCTGTGGTTTCAGTGGGGCCCCGGTGAAATGTGATGGGTATTTTCTCTCCTCAGGTCCTGCTGCTCCCCTCTGAAAAAGAGAAGCAAATTCTCCAACAGTGAGTGCAGTTAACACAGGTTAAATGGGATAACCACCATTAGTTTAGAGAGAATTTAATGGCTATAGACCCTCTTGTGACCCAAGATTAGTGGGAGCTTGATATTGGAAAGCAAAATCATTCTCTGGTTATGATTCTGACTTGTTTCCAAATACTTGAGTTTTTATAATTTTGAAGAGCTATAGAAAGAAAAAAAATATTGAGTAACAGCATGACTAATTTGATGCTTAATTTCTGTTAACTAGGCAAAAAGAAAACTTTCTACATCAAAGGAGGTGCTCACCTCAGGACCTAGTGGCTGAACACCAGTACAGGCTTAGGCTCCACCCAGGTCCCAAGGAGTCGATATTCAATGTCCATATTGAACCCCTTGATTGAGAAACTCAGAGACTATACATGGTAATTGCTGCTAAGTGAGTTGTTGAAATCCCAGAACCTTGTGAGCATATTTTCCAGGAGCTCCTTGTAGCATCTGCAGAAGCAGGGCTCTACTTCCTTCCATGTTCCAATCCCCTTGGACAGACTCTGTCATTTCTATAACCTTCCCTAAGTGTCGAGCATGCAGATTTAAACTTCTGAGGCTCCATGAGAGTTGCCAACACAGAAGGAAGATAGGATAGTCAACACAGAATCCTCAAGGACCTCCTCCAAGTATTTTATTTTGTCTCATGGAAGCTGATTATGTCACTCCAGAAACCAGTGAGAGGATAATTATGGTTGAAATGAGGAATATTATTTCGAAACAAGTGTGTGTTTTTTTCCATACTCAAATGTCTGAAATAAGACCAGGTGATACGTGATAGAGAAGAAGTTGGTCAATGATGGCTGTAGCTAGACGAATACACAGCATCTGGAAACTAACAAAACAGATTTGTTTCCATACTCATTAGAAAACTGCATGTGGAAGTCCAGCAGCTGCCCATGGTGATAAGGAACCTTAAAATTGTTTTCTCATAAAAGCTGTAATAAGATGAATTTAAATAATCAACCAGAAGATTTTTACTTGTTTGTCTTGGGCACTGAATTTTAATTGTCCAGAGGTCTAATTTTTTTGGCTCATTTCTTTTGTCATTTCACTTTCACTTTTATCTCCCTGCAACACTCCTGAGTGCAAGAGAGCATTACCCTATACTTGTCATAAATAATGTCAGCTAATACTTCAAGTCACCTTATGCAACAGAAAGCGAAATGAAATCACCCCCTTCGAAATCCTATATAGAAGAATGAGAAGAGAACATTAGTAATGTTCATTTGTGAAAGAAGTAATAGGGTGAAGACAATTTGTTCTCACTTGATGAATATTAATAACACAATTATGTGTATCTAGACTCATGAGTCCTATGAGACCATGGACTAAGTCCTTCTCCTGTGCATAATGTAGACTAGAACTTTGTGTTGCAGTCATTGTATATTATCCCTAACTCTGTATTCTTCTTGATAGCTATACATTTTTGCATATCACTGTATCAAGTCTTCACTCTCACTGTGGCTGACTTCAGCTAGGAGGAAGCCTATATATGTGGCCAATGTGAGGTTTGAAAGATGTTTGATCAGTTCAGGTTACCTAATTTTCCATCTGTGCCATTGTTGTGGAGATATACAAAGGCTAGGCTTTTTGAGGCTAAAAGATATTATTCAATGCAGGCTCACTGAAGTCATTCTAACCAAGGCCATCATAGATCAGCTAACAGCCAGACAACTATCTACTTATATCTATGCACACACAAAATTAGACCCAAGTAGTTTTAGCATCCAGTGTAGACAAATGAGTGAGTGAGTCTGAGTCAAATTAGCTCAAATTTGTAATCACATGAACTAAATAAACAGCTTTTCTTCCAGACCAAGTATTGTGCTTATACATTCATGGGTCAATATATACCCAGCACAGCAAGCAAGGAGTATTGCATGATGATGAATAGATGGTAACATATAACTATATGCAATATTGTGGTGGTTTGAAGAGATGGCCCCCAATATATTAGGTTTTTTAATTTGTTTTTAGTTGCATCTGCAGTCATCTGGCTGGAGGCAGTGTCACTGGGTGGATCTTAAGCTGTGGTGGTGGGTTTCAGATTTCAATCTAATGATTATGCAAAGTGTGCCTAGCTGGAGTTCCTGAAGTGTGCTGTACTGTGTGGGTTTTGGCTTGTGCTTCTTTCTCTCTCTGCTTAGTCCTGTGAAGGCAGGCCAGCTTCTTCTGCCATTATGGAACTTCCCCTGGATCTGTAGGCTTCAATATATCCCTTCCTCCATAACTGTGCTTGGTCTGGAAGTTCATCTCAGTGAACCTGAAGCTGTCTGCTACAAATATCAAAACTTAGGTTTTGCTTATTAAATTGAATTGAGCATACTGGGGTAGTTTGAGTGTATTTAAATGGGGTGCTAAGGGTTTAGGAAAATTCTTGAATGCCAAGCCTAGGTTAGTGTCAGCTTTTAACCCAAGAATTGAATAAGACTGAGGAGGATAAATATTAAATTATATTTTTTAAGGGAAGTACAGAACCAAGGAAATGAAAATGAATACATCTATGTGTCCTAAAAGCCAACATGGTTGGCCTGGAAAACTGGTACAGAGGAAATAAAAGAAGGTACAAAGAGCCTCTGACAGGAGGACAGGAGGGGGTAAAGAGCCCATGTGGGAAGTAGGGGTCAGAGTTTGCTCCCCTCAGCTCAGCAGAGGGGAAACTCACTGGAAGCTGGAGGTTCATAAGTAGTCAGGCACCCAGAGATAGAGAGATAAAGATAGAGATAAAGAGAGAGAGGTGGGGGAAAGAGAACACCCCTTCCTGGTAAGATGCATTTATAACAATATGGTAGTGGGTTACAATTTCTGGCTCAGGTAAGCCAGAGTGAGTCTAGGCTAGAGGCTGGATCAGGAAGAAGCCAGCCATTACACCAAGTTTGAGGGTCTAAGCCTGACCAACCATAATGTCAGGAGTCTATAAAATCTCCCTCCCAGGAAGGGCTTCAGGTAAGGTAAAACAGGGCTAGGAAACAAGAAAAGAGATAACAAGTAAGATCATCCTTTTATCTCTTGCAAGTGTTGACCTTTCTGCCTTTTCAGGGGCCCAGTCACTCTAACTGCCCAACAAATCTACCTGATTCCCTCTCCGTATGTCCCCCACAACTCAGGCATTTTATTGAAGCTTGAGACTTGGCTGTCCTGCCACCTGGCTGGAGGAGGTGTCACTGAGGGTGAACCCTTGAGTCCAGGCTTAAGGTGTGTTTGGAAACAGATCTGATTCCCAGCCTAAAGGTTCTCAGAATGGAGTGAGCTCTTCTGGGGTCCCTGCTGCTTGCTTGCTGGTTTGTGCTTCCTGCTTTTGGTTTTGGCTGGCTATTTCTTTTAATTTTTATCTCTCTGTTTGGATGTATGGAAGCAGCTTCTTCTACCACTGATGGAACTTACCCCTAGGTCTATAAGCTTGAAATAAATCCCTTCTTCTAAACAGTGGCTTGTTTGGATGTTCATCTGAGCAATGTAGAGCTGATTACAACACATACTAATAAACAACATATAATTGATCACATAATGTGATTTAATGAAAAGGCTATGAGAAATAGTACAAATTACTCAGTAATTGATAGGGTTATTATTTTTATTTCAAAACTATTATTATATGATTGGACTGGCTATGGCCAAATGCTCAAGTTTATGATATCTGCAAAGAAAAACTTCATATACAACTCAATTTGAAATTATTTTTTATAGTTTTAAGTTGAATCACCTTTCAGGTAAAATTCAAATTATTATCATTCTTCCTTAGGTAATGAAATAAAATTTAATGTGGAAAACAGCCAAGACAAATAGTGTGGCTTTTAAGACATGGAATAAAATGAAAGACAAACTGATTAAGAAGTTCTCAGACTTCTAACACAAAACATAGAAGAAAAAACAGAGATAATTCTTAAAATTACTTCATCAACTCACAAATAAGGGGGTATTTATTGATTAACAAAAAATTTCTCCAAAGAAACCTTAAAGAATAAGAAAGAATAGGATGATATACTAAAAGGTAAATATAAATATAACACAGACAATAAAGAACAATGCACTCAAGAAAGCTATCATTCTGAGGAGAAATATTTTCTGAGTGAACTTACTACCACTAGAACCAATAGTTCGAGGTCACTCTGAGATTACATAGTGAATTCCAGGTCAGCCTGGACTATGGTGAAACCCTACCTCAAAAAACCAAAATAAATAAATAAAATTATGCAATGTATACACATAGCCTAGTACCTCCTTAGTATGTACATGTTTTATTGTTTGTTTTGTATCTTTTGAAAAATAAAGACTGAGATATTTGCAATTTGGGTATATGCATTAGCTGGTGGGAGATATAAAGCTGTTATCAATAACTCCTTCCTCAACTTCCAAACCAGGATTCAGTTATAGCAAGACTGTTTTTACTTTTCTCTGCATATTTTGTTCAGTGCTCAGTAAAATGCTAAGCTTCAGAGGATGCTTGTGAGAGATGCTTGTGAAATAATAAATAGACTTGGTGACTAGAACCAAGTCTAGAGACACATTGCAGTGTTATTAAAAATGTGTGGTATTCTGAAAAAGTCAACATAATTTTAAAGATCATACTTCATGTTTTCAGAGGAATTTATTCAGTGCCAAATTTTGTGTAAATCTTATTTCATAAACCATGCTTGAGCAATACTGAAATTGGTTGATAGTTAAACAGATATAATTAGCAATGTATTAACTATCCAATATATGTACTTGTCATTTTTTTTTCAAGGTAGAGGCTCACTCTAGCCCAGGCTGACCTGGAATTCACTATGTAGTCTCAGGGTGGCCTCCAACTCGTGGAGATCCTCCTACCTCTGCCATCAGAATGCTGGGATTAAAGGTGTGAGCCACCACGCCCAGCTGTCCTTGTCATTTTCATCTACTGATGTGTGATATGAAAATTTCATTTAAATATTTCTCTATGACCTTTAAGTATACTGAGGCCACAGAACAAATATGTCTTGTTTTCTGATAATTTAGTTTCTATTTTGCCATTTTATTGGCAGCTCTATTACCATAGAATTTGATAATGATCTCAAGATGTCAGTGAGGCTTAGTTTGAAATAAAGAAGAAATTGGCCAAGTCAAAAATCCTCCTAGAGTTTCATTTAATATAAATGTCTATTTTATGTACAAACAATGTTTCAGAAAAGTTCATTAAAAATTCTTGTAGAAGCTATTGTCATAAGAACTATATCATTAAGTTATATTCTAACTAGCTTTTATGTTTCAACTCCTCAATTGATTATATAGCTTTCAAAAATAAGTATGATCCTATATTCAAGTCTCACATGCAAATTGTTAAAATTTACAAAGATGCCTTACCCCATTGATTTCATAAGTCACATGACACTAATATTCACTGAAACTTATGAGAAAACCACCCAGATGATTGAATGAAAAGCCTACTTTCCCTAGTGAAATCATTTCTATACTGAAATCGTGGCTAAGTGCAACATTCTCTTTTTATGCTTCAGAAATAAGAAATTCCACTTTTTATTAAGGAAAGTACTCCTTATATGTATTTCAGTTGAGATTTACTGAAGACATTGTATTTATTCATCTCCAAAGTCATAAGTCAAACTTAATCATATGGATGTCGACATAAATACATTTTATGAATTTAAAAGTAATTTTATTTTATCCTCATTTACCTAAGAGTGCATTTGGAATGCTAGAGAGGCTTGAAATCGCTCTCTCTTTCTCTCTCTCTCTGAATTGATATGTTGTTGGGAATTACAATTCATTCTGTACACCATTCCATTTTTAAAACATGTTCTTTAGCATTTCTGCTTATACTAATATTCATATTCTTACACATGTTTACATTTCAAAGTTCTCATACCAACATCATTTCAATGCAACTCTTTCATGAAGGGCTTTAAAACTATTTTATTATATATGTTTATACCAAATTTCATCCCATTGGTCTCAAGAGTATTTTTCCTCTTTATGGCTAATATCATCCTGGAAATATGTTTCCAGAGAAAAAAGGTTGTTTCTTTGTTTGATTGTTTATGTTGGCCCCTATGCCCAAGAAAGTTAGAGATGAGTCTCATTGACTCAACTGGGGACACAGATTGATTTGGATTCAATAGTTGTGGCCATGATATGATCATTTCTAATGGACTAGGCCTGGGTCACATATCCTGCATTGAAGTCTGTAGGAATCAGCCCCATGGAAGGCATACTAATTGAAAAGAAACAAAAGTATGGCTGTGCATAGTGAAATTGGATGGAATACATAGATACACTAGCTCACACAGGCTTATTGAGCATAGGAAACACCTATAAAACTCCATTTATATTCCTGGCTTTGAAGACAGAAAAAGACAGCAAGCAAGGGGCTGGAGAGATGAATTAGTGGTTAAGGCCCTTGTCTGTGAAGCCTAAGGACCCAGGTTTGTGACCCTAGTACTCATGTAAGCCAGATTGACAAGGTGGAACATGCATCTGGAGTTTGTTTGTCATAGCTAGAGGTCCTTGGTGTGCCCATTCTCTCTCATTTTCTGCCTTGTTCTCTCTCTCTCTCACCAGCACATAAATAAATAAAATATTTTTAAAAGATTACATAGTCTCCTTGAATCAATCAGTGTATCTGTTTGTATACCTGACAAGGAACATATTATGGCCTTTAATTAGCATTATTGCAAATCTGGGATTCCTAACAAATTCCCTGATTCCTGCCAAATGCCTGATTCTAGATCTTTCAGGTCAGAGCTAGCACAGATGAAAGGATAACAGAAGGAATCCTCAGCCATAGGAGCTCTGAAGCCTGGAGAGCGGTTTCCTCAGCTCCTCAGATGTTGGCTATGCTTTCAGGGATAGAGACTTGATTTGAGAAGGCAAAGACAGGTACAATGGAAGACTAACAGCATAGATCTTCAAATTTTAAATAATAGCTTTTTTTTTTTTTTTTTTGTAATGTCAACTAAAAACTATTCTGTAACCAGGTCAGGAGTTAGATAGGAATTAACCAAGGAAACTGTAGCTGCATCTTGGCAGCTCAGTCTGTTAGCCGGGGAGTTGGATATGAGGAAACCAAGGAAACTGAAGCTGTATTGTGGTAGCTGCATCTCCTGGTGATTAGAATGCCCCTCGGTGACTAAATACTTTTGCAAATACAGTTGGCTTTTCAACTTTTTCAGAAACCCAGGCAGCCAGGCATTGTTTCAACTGCTACCATGCACATCAACAAAGGATCTTCCTCCTCAAAGCGCCTCAGCTTTATTATAACATCATTGCATGGTAGTTTTGACCTTTGGGGCGTTTTTAAAAGCATTATAGGAAAAGGACCCTAAAAAGAGATCTAAACCATTAGGATTTTGTTGGGGGAAATGGTTATTTTGCTCCCAATTACCTCATAAATATTCATAGTATTTTTAAAATACATGAATTATAACCCATTAATTTTTACTTCTCTGGTTTTGGTCAGCCTGCTCCAATCTTCTTCTAGAGTGTATTTTTTCTGGTTTTTTTTTTAAAATTATTTATTTATTTGAGAGAGAAAGAGGCAGCGAGAGAGAAAGAGGGAGAGATAAATAAAAAAGAAAGAAAATGGGCATGCTAGGGCCACCAGCCACTGCAAATGAACTGCAGACGCATGTGCCACTTTGTGCATCTGGTTTATGAAGGTCCTGGGGAATCCAACAGAGGTCTTCTGGCTTTGTAGGCAAATGCCTTAACTGCTAAGCCACCTCTCAAGCCCCCCTTTTCCTTTCTTTTTGCTTAGTACACTTCTGTCTGAACTGACTCCATCTCTTTCCTTCAAGAAGATAAGAACCCTTTCCCCTGTAACAATTCTCTTTACTTATTTTTATAGTGAAATCAGTATATTGGTTTTCTCTTTTAATGTAATAATTTGAGCAGCTAACATCATTGGAAACCATGACAGTTAACCAAAGAACATATTCTACTTATAAAGAATCAAAAAAGGATTCTGATTCTTAGTTAGTTAACGTAAAACATTGAATAACTACTACATATCTGATACTGGGATAAATCACTCCCTTAAAAACCCTCTCCTCTTCAACTGGCAAGATGGCTTAGCGGTTAAGGTATTTACTTGCAAAGCCAAAGGACCCAGGTTTAATTCCCCAGAACCCAAGTAACCCAGATGCACAAGGTGGTGCATGCGTCTAGAGATTGGTTGCAGTGGCTAAAGGTCCTTGCATGCCCAACATCTGCCCCCTTTTCTCTCACAAATAAATAAAATATCTTTTTTAAAAAGAAATTTTTAAAAATCTGCTCTTCTCCTGCTTACATCTGAGTGGACCAAGGTATATGATCCTATTGTTAACCTTCCTCATAATGTTCTAAATGGAAATCTGTTCAATATATTTTCTCTTGCTGTTGCGTTCAATCATATTTTGGGGAGAATTAAATTTTGTACTTGACTGAAACGTGATCATGGGGAGATAGAAATTTAGCTGAGTTACAATATCACTTAGGAACTCAGGGAAACCCTCTCATATGCTACCCACGCCTACTGTCGATTTTAGTATATTTTCATAAATAACAATTCTAAAAAGCCATAGCAAGCTGAATTAATGAGGGATGTTTTCCTTTTGTTGAGAAACGAGTTTGTGGTTAATTTCAGGCTATTTTAAATCTTATTAGGAGTATCCATTTGATCATCTATTCATAGAAGGAAAATCACAAGGTAATGTGCATTTAGTGATTATTGGGAGTACATTACATAGCCAAACAGAGTGAATCCAGTTCTCTCTTCCTTCCCTTTCCGTGAAGCACCTTTCCCATGCTCATCCATGTGCTTCCTGCAGACTACCATGTTCTTATGTGACCCAAATTATGGCCACAGTTCATTCAGCATTATTTGTTTGATCAAAACTAACACAAAGGGTCTGTTTCCTGGAAATTTTAAAACTTGATGTAAAATAATCAATAACTCAGTATGAGTTGATTCCATATTTTATACAACGAGGATCCAGGAAGCCTGAGAACACTGCAGACACAGATAATGGAATGGACATAAAAGGAAGTGAGTGGAATGGCATCTATGCCCCCCTCTTTTTTAATCAAGTACTGCTGGTAAATTTAGCTTGCTTTTGAAGATGGCACCAGATGACTTTCTGGTTCTGACAAATACAGTGCATTCAATCTCACTAATGGCTACCACCTGTCCCCAGATATTGCCTGTGTTACTCTACAAGTTCTTTCCCATCAATTTTCCTTTAGTTTCCCTTAGCTTCTTCCCTCTTAGTTGGGAATCCAATTAAGCAAATCTGTTCTCATTCCCTTTAAACTAAGGGTACAATGTACTTTTTGATGGTGTGAACATTTCTCTTTTAATTAGGATGTCTGAGGATTAGTGAGTGGAGCTTGTGACAGCTATTTTCCTTATTTGAGGTTTTTGTTTTCTTCTACAAGCCAGATGTGATAATGTGAGATTTTATTTTTAAGGCAGTAAACTTTTAAAAGTTTTTCTGGCACTAAGGGGAGTTCCCAGGAAGCAGGATTTTAGTGCTGACATAATAAACTAGTAACACAGGGCAATCAAGATGTGTGTCCTGGTGCTGGAATTGGCTTCCTAAGAACTTGATGCATCCAGTAAAGCTACAGTTAAATACACAACCTCAGGACCCAGCTTCCCTCATTGAACAGCATGGTTCACATTGTGTGTGAATGGCATTGGTTATTTGCATGCTACTTATTTGTGTCCATCTATTAAATAGGAACAACAACAATACCTACTATTTAGGTATGTTTGGTTGGTCTTAAGTTGGTTAATATACATATTCCTAAATACCATGTCTTACACACAATAAACACATTGATCTTAGTTGTTAGTATAATTGCTACTAAGTAATATTCAGTCACTATGGCCAAGTAGATAAGAAATACTTAAATTCAGTATTGAAGTGCTTACAAGGTTTGAGTGGAGTATTTGTTGTAAGCTATTCCAAATTTTTGCTATTTTCTAAAGCTTAGTTCTAGTCTTCTGTTAATTCTGCAAAGTGTCAACAAACTTTTTTTTTTTTTTTTTTGCTTCAGGTTTACTTTCCCTCAGATTTCATCCTATCACCAAAGGTTGTTCTATATTTAATTTATAACATGCGAAAGTATATTTACTTTAAAAAGTTCTCCTCTTTCCCTTCCCTATTAGGGCAATTTAAGAATGGACCCTGAGTCCACACACAGTTGAATCTGCACGAGTGGCTTTTCTAGTAGTTTACCCCTAGATGACCATTTTACCAAACAGATAAGCTTTTAAAGTTAAATAAAGTATGC